>NW_009649574.1:1542-12476 GCF_000708025.1 Charadrius vociferus
CGATTCTCTCACCTATCCTACTGGAAGGCAGTAAGCAAGTGGCTGTGTGGTGCTCAGCTGCCTACTGGGGTTAAACCATGACATCATTTAAGACCTTACATATGAACTATTGATCTATTTGTGCAGCCTGCACAATGATGTTTTTAGTCAATGAACAATTTTTGCAACAGAAATTCAACAAGAATTTGTGACAAAAGAAAATAAAAGCAATGATAAATACAAGCTGTCACTGAAGTCCATTAAACAGAAGCTAAAATAGTGACCAGGAGGGTATGTGTCAACCCTTGGCCATTGTTGAGTATTTTTCTACAGAAAGTGCAAAAGGAAGAGGAGAAGGGCAAAAAAGTGTACATGTGCCTACTTGGAGTCCTGAGCCATTCATTAGGGCATTAGGACAGTAAAGGGAAAGACTGCAAAGATGAAGTCCTGGGTTCACCAAGGGGTTCTTCAGCCTGTACTTCCTCGGGTTGCATCAGCCTATGCTTAAGGCCAGCTCTGAGATGTTGAAGCTACCATTTCTTGGTAGCTGCATTTAAGTCCAGACTTTTGCCCATGGACTCTTGTTGCCTCTGCCTCTCTGACCTTTACCCTGGTTTAACTTTCTGGCTTGACCTTAGCCCTTCTTGATCAGTGCAGACTTTGCTGGTGATTGCTAGGCTGTCAGATGACTCTGATTGTTGTCACTAAAGTTGCTCTACTTTTCTCACTCAGGTTCAGTGACCGTGCCCCTTGTCGGTGAAGACACTGCGCCTGCAGCTGCCTTTCTGTCACCCAGCTGACTTTTCCTTGTGGAGCATCTCATTCTTTGTGTCAGTCACAAATTTTCTTCTCACAGAGTTCTAATCCCCAAATTTCAAAGTCCAATCTCTTGCTAATACTCTAATTTTTCTATTACCTAATCTATTGTCCCCTCTCAATAAAATGAATTATGGTACCTATTTCCCCCCTCTTTAGTCTTTTCTTTTTTTTCTTACTCTGCTATTCCGCCTGCCTTTTGCTGTCACGAACATTCATCTTTACCTGATATTGGCAATTATAGTCAATTTTACTTGTATTGTAGAAAACCCTGCTTCTTTCTTCCTGCATATAATATTGACATCAAAGCTTTTATCTTTGTGAGGCCAAGAATGCTATAAAATGAGAGAGAAACAGGAAAAGTTTAGGGACTACAAATAGCCACTAAATAGAATCACCAAAGACAGTCTAAATGTTAAAAGACTGCATTAGGGTACTTAAGGATTTAAAATAAGCTTATGAGAAGCTTTCTGGGATCTCTGAGAACTTCTATGCTCTCAGAAAGTTATGCGGAAATAATCTGAGAGACAGGGTTTTTTTTAACATTTTAGTTTTGTTTTCTGATTATGTGCACTGTTTTTATTTTGTTTTATTGTACTGACTGCATGATTGTTTCCTATTCATTACAGAATGTTTCTTCTTTCATTCAGTCTCAAGATTTTTATTTTATTCTCAACTTAATTTGTGCAATTTTTTTGTGTACAAATGCCAGGTGCTGCTGCTGATTATCACATTTTGGGAATTAAAAATTGTATACAACAGTCCTGTGTGGGTTGACTGTTGTGTTATTATTTTTCATTGTTTGTTGAATATATAATCTATTTCAAACTATCATGAATTTATTGCAATACTATTGCTGTACTATTTTTTCAGTAAATCTATCACAAAGTTGCACTTCTATATGTGTTTCTTCCAGTTTTCTCTTTTTGCTAATGTATTAAAATCTAAAAGCAGTCATTTTTGTTGTGCAATGTTGGTTTTCTTTTGACTGAGAACTTGGTGTTTTCTTGACTTTTTTAAAGAAAATGCATAATGTGATGACAATTTTGTCATATCTTTCTTCCAATGTTTTCACCTCAGATTATTTAACTGTGCTGAAAATGAAATGTACATATAAGTCTAGCTGTTTTGAAACAGACTTCATTGTTTTATATAACAAAGTGTCAATTAAAAATAAAATAGGTCACTATCTTTATAATGATTTTCATTGTATTATTTTCTTTGTATCTTGGAATACAGCTTTTTCTATGGCTTATCTAACATTACAACCTGTATCAGCCTGCCCTCTAGGCTCCCCAGCAATGACTTTCCTTTTCCCGTTCCATTACAGTACTGCTGGACTAATTCTGCGAACAACTGATTTTGAATGTAATTTCACAGTGGTTGACTGTTGCCAGCTATGTGATTTCAGTCTAGCATTTGTTGCTCCTTACAGAAAGTGCATTTGTTTCTTCTAAAAGCCTCCAGGATGGATGCATTTAAATGAAAGGCTTAGTGTATGCTTAACTGGGGGGGTTTATTAACTAAACTTGAAGATGGTGCAAGTTGAAATGTCCAGTGAGATAAGATCATCAGCTTACATGAAGGATTCAACTGTACATATAGTTGTCATTGAAGGAAGCTCATAAGGTGATGGAAAACTATTTACCCCAGACCTGATTTTGCACATAGCACTCTATCCCTTGCATGTGTTTTCTTCTGTTTTAGTAAGAGTTGGATATTTATTTCACCAAAGTATTAAGCAAACAAGGCCTGTCCTTATTCAACCCAACTTTTAGTTACATGCTGCACTTTTAGAAATTCTGAATTTTTATTGAAAAAAATGGAATTTCAGTTCTGTCTTAATATTAGGTATGATTACAGATGTTTAACTGAATACAAGTGCCCAATAAAACTATTAAGAACAGCAAAAAGACTCAAAATATCAGAACAGAAAAAATACCAAAACTGTTTATTATATGGGAACAGATAGTACGAGCAGCATCAACTGAAGAAGATGTACTTCTTTTACTCTGTAAAAATATTACTTGACCACAGTTTTTAATCATAATTTAGTAATACTACTTATTATATCCCTGCTACGTCCTGGGAGAGGGCCATTGCTTCTAATTCTTCTTTTCAAATACAAGCTAAACTTTGGATATATATTTTTCTTCGTGATAAAAAAATTGCTACCTAATAAATGTGCTCATGAACTGTAGACATTCAATGAAAATTACTTTCTGACATTTCTTAGAAGCATTGAAAATATTGCCAGCAAAAATCAGAATTTCAATAATTCATTGCCATCACCATTGCAATCAGGCTTTTGTCTTTCTCAGTTATTACATGATCTTCCAGTAAAGTATCTTCAAATTAACCCGTTTTCTTACTTTTGAATTAGGAAAAAATATACCAAATGTCTTTGCTGTTCAACACTCTTTTTGCCTTCAGGGGGATAGTTTTATTTCCCATTAGACTGGACTACAGATAGCTCTTGGTGATTTCAAATGAAAGCCATCCAAGTTTACTGTTACTTTAAACAATATGCTTTAAATATAGCAAGTGACTCCAGGTTTGGTTTGGTCTTTTTTTTTTTTTGTCTGTATTTTTTTGTTTGTTTGTTTGGGTGTGGGTGTTTGTGGTTTGTTTTTTTTTTCTCTCAAAGAGGTGTTTGAAAGCTGTACATTTTTCCTGTAAATGTAATCACTTTGTAATTTGTGGTTTAAAAAATCCATTCTTCAGCCATATTCTTCTGTCAGGGTATGAACAACTCTCACTACCTTCAGCACAAATCTTTTCTTTTCCATGGCAAGTAAGAGGAACTCACAAGTTTTACATGTCTGCATTATATAACTTTGGCTATTCTATTTTTGGCAAAAATTGTAAGTTTGCCATCTACTTACAGGAACTAAGTAATTAAAAAGTATTTTTACTGCCATTCAGTCCAAGCAAGTATGGAAATTTTAGCAGTGGAATTTTTATAAAATGAAAATGATTTTTTTTCTGTCAACAATTTTGATTATGACTAATTTTCTGGTATAATTGTAGAGTTGATGTTTCGACTGATTGTAACCAAATGGTGAAATAACACAGTCTTCTCTGTGGGGCTAGTGGTCTTTCAATGCAGATGCAATGTAGGATGCTGTGCTTAAATGTGGGATTTCCCTTTTTTTAAAAAGCAATCAGTTGAGGCTGTGCCTTTGAGCTGTTCTGTATTAGGAAAAAGTAAATTTATATTACAGTACTATCTGATGGGTGGTATGGGGAAAAAGAACTCCCATCATATTCAGATTTGAACACAGGAATTGTGTGGATCCTAGAGTTCAGACCATATTCCATTACTTTGCAGGAAGGAAAAATCAAAGACAAGCGATAGACATGCTGAATTCTGAACAGTGTTTGACACACGAAGGCATATTTCTTTCTCAAGTAGCTACATATAAAGATGATTCAGACTTTTTAAACTGGTCAATAAGAGGGTCTATCTCATCTAAAGCTAAAGGAATGGATAAGAAATGAACGTATATTCACCAAATATTCATATTTCAAGAAAGTGGAACAAGGAAGAACATGTGTGGTAACATCCTAAGTTTCCTCGATCATTTGGATATTTGCACTGCTACTGAAAAGCCAATGTAAATATTTGAAATTCACATCCTTGAAATTTGATATGTGTGTGTACATGTATGTTACAGACGAGAAAAAAATAATATTTGTGCTAGTTATGTATGTATTTTCACAGATTTCATGAAAACGCTATGGCTTCACCATACATTGTACTGTTCATTTTGCTACTTCTATTACACAGACCGAAAGCAGGATGCACTGCAGTATGCTTTATATGTATCCTATGAGACTGGAAATATTGGAAATAAACATTTCTTAAAATGACACTTTTTTAACCCGTATGAAGTAGCTCCATTGCAGTCTACTTTCTTCAGAGCTTCATATCCAGTGAGCTTTTTATCCAATGTTTGTCCTGCATATGGATGAGATGGAGAATAATTCCAATGTCTTCATTTTTAGTAGTTAGCTAGAAAAGATTTGTCTTCTATTCATTTTTTAAGAACTTAGAAATATATGAGATCATTTGAGCAGAAATACTATTTTCAGATATGAGTTTTGAGTGGGTTTGAGTGACAGTGTTAAAGAAGAAGAAATACTAAAAAAAGGAATTGGGAAGGTAATCAGACTGTATTGTCAACAAATGTAAAAGTTCCTTTCAAAACAGAAGGGTAGCTTTTGAAATGTAGAAAGAAAAATAGCAAGATTTGGCAAGTATCTGGATAAGCATGAAGAGGGAATAAGTATTATGATCAAATGTGCATCTGGAAATTAATATTTTATTAAGAAATGAAAACTGTAAAAGCATCATAGAATCGCTAAGGTTGGAAGGGACCTTTAAGATCATCGAGTCCAACCATCAACCTACCCTGACAAAACCACCTCTAAACCATGTCCCTAAGCACCACATCTACCCTTTGTTTAAACACCTCCAGGGATGGTGAATCCACCACCTCCCTGGGCAGCCTATTCCAATGTCTAATAACCCTTTTAGTGAAAAAATGTTTCCTAATATCCAATCTAAACCTTGTCTGACATAAGTTGCATCCATTTCCTCTCATCCTATCACTTTTCACCAGGGACAAGAGGTTAACCCCCACCTCTCTACAACCCCCTTTCAGGTAGTTGTAGAGGGTAATAAGGTCTCCCCTCAGCCTCATCTTCTCCAGGCTAAACAACCCCAGTTCCCTCAGTCGTTCCTCATAGGGCTTGTCGTCCAGACCCCTCACCAGCTTTGTAGCATTTCTCTGGACATGCTCCAACACCGCAATGTCCTTTTTGTATTGAGGGACCCAAAACTGAACACAGTTATCTGTGCCTCATTTTAATGTTAGTTGCATGCTGATGCACCATTGTGTCTGTTAGGAATGGTCTGAGATCTATATTTTTGTGTTGGTCTTTTCTGAAAGATCTCTTTCTGGCTGATCTGGTGCAGAGCCTGATATCTGAAGAGTTTTCTTGCTAGAACAAATGAAAGGAGTTCAAAACACAGTATTCATCTAAAGATCAGTTTGCAGAGAAATAAGAAATCTACAGAATCTCGAGCACGAGTCCTGCCTCTTTCTAACCACAGTGTGAAGTTCAAGACAAACCTCAGAAATCATAGAATAATAGAATGGTTTAGGTTGGAAAGGACCTTGACGATCCTCGAGTTCCAACCTCCCTGCCATGGGCAAGGACACTTCCCACTAGACCAGGTTGCCCAAGGCCACATCCAGCCTGGCCTTCAACACCCCCAGGGATGGGCCCTCAACAGCCTCTCTGGGCAACCTGTTCCAGTGCCTTACCACCCTTAAAGTGAAAATCTCGATCAGTAGCTGATTTTGGTGCAGGCATAACTGATACTTGGCTTTTCAGAACCTCATGAAGTAAGATCCTCCAACTCATTTTTCCATGGTTTAAAAGCTTGAGGGAAAAGCTAACTTGGGCAATGGGATGTGCCTAACAATTATAAGAGGGAATACCAGCAAATATTATCAGCAGGCCAGTCCGCATATCCTTGACATAGAAAATAAATTAGTTTTGTAGAGGAATAAAATGTTGACTGACATTTTATAATAATAAAATATATAATATAAAATATATAAAATATGAACAAACTCACACACATGCCCACACACAAACACACACATATGTAGCATATGTATATGTGGGAGAATTTTTAGAGATCAACGGTCACCCTGTGAGCACCCGAAGCACTGAGGATTTGTTGACAACAGTGTAAGCTTCAAGGTTATAGAAGGTTGAGTTGCGGTTTGTGAACAGCTGAATCATATAGAGGGAGGAAATAACTGTTGCTGAATGTACCAATAAGCAGGACCTTGAGCAGGACATAAAAGAAGATAACTGTGCGCGTGGACAGCTAGGGCTAGCCAATCATATAGTAAAGATGATCGCGTGAACTATGCATGTAACCAATTGTTGCTTGAGTGTCGCGTGGTGCGGAAGAGAACTGTCTATAATAGCTGAGCTACCTGTGCAATGAAGTGGCATTTACCTGATCACATTGGTCATTGTGTAGTGTCCGTAACTTCTGCACTGACATGTATATATGTATATATGTGTATATATATACATATGTCTATATATATGTATATGTGTGTGTGTACATATATATATACACACATATGTGTATATATATCTTGACTTGCCGAGACAAACAGCTCCAGTGCAGGCATGTCTGCAGTGGAGTTGGCTGATCTCAGTGAAAAAGGGGGTTTCTCTGAACTTTTTCTGAGCTTTTTTAAGCCAGGGAAGTGCCAAGGGGCGCAGGGACCTGCAGGGCACTGGCAGCTCGAGCGAGAGCGGCTCATGTGAAGTGGCGGGACCAAGAGCAAGGCAGCTCCCCCACTCCCATAAGAGACAGCCCGAGAGAGCGCAGCGACCAGAGCAGGCAAACAGGGTGTGGTGCGGAAGTTCACACAGGAAGGGCACTGAGGGTGCTGCCAGTTCCAGAGGTGGGTTCACCTGGTAAGAGAAGCTCAGGCATGGTCACTACCCTGCAGAATGCACTCAGTGGTGAGGCAAGGAGAAAAACCTCCATGAGACACTTCCAGTGATAAACTAAGGGGAGGAAGAGAGGCCAGTTTCTGTCCTATTTATGAATATTCTACATGACAACATGTGGGACAAGGCCTGAAAGACAAGACTCCAAGTACTGTCCAATTGATAGATGGGGACGTGCTGGAACTTGTAGGCCACAGACCCTGGGAGGACAAAGAGGTTAATGGAAAACCACCGTCAGAATGTTGACTGATGAGTCATACCGAGATAAGATGTTAAAAAGAGGAGCAGACGGTATCAAACGAGAAGTAACAAAGTTGTACAATGAAGGCTTAACAGCTGATTGCGAAAACTTACTTGAAGTGCCCTTTGTTTGTTACTAACCAATCAGGGGTTGCCGAACAGGCGATGTTTAGCTAAAAGAACCAATATGTTTGAAACACACAGCTAATGAAAACATATAAACGTGTGGTTATGTACAATAAATCGACATTTTTCTTGCATCAAGCTGTGTCCCGTCTCTCAATCCCGGCAAATTGGTGACCCCAACGTGATCACGGACGTGATACCAGGGCTCAAAAACCACCTATCTGCATGGCCTGCTGCGAGTCCCACAGAATGTTGAATGTGCTGCTGAAAGGAAGCAGGAGCCGGCCTGAAATCCCTCCGGAGTAGAGAGGTGAGCTGTGGGAAACATGGGAAATCAAGCATCCTCCCCTGAAAGGGGCATGTACGAGCTTATGAAAGCTCTCCTTAAAAAGCACGAAAAGAATGTTCCTGAGCACGATCTCAAGGTGATCCTTAAAAGGGTACAAGTGAAAATACCCACTGTGACTGCATCTAATATTTTTACGTGGGAACTTTGGGATGACGTGGGGGTGAAGCTATGGGATGCGGCAACAACGGGGGATGCCGAAGCGCAGTGTATGCTCCCATGGTGGAGAAGCATTTTTGAGACTTTAAAAGCCCAGGAAAAAAGTCACAGAGACAAAGCAGAGATGGAAGAAAACTCTCCTGCAGTACCTCCATTGCCTTCGAAGGACCAAATACCCCCTAAGCCCTTGGAGGTCTGTGCCGCGGGTTACCACCCCAGAGGAGGACCCCTTTGATCCGGGGCTGGTGGACGCCGGAAAAGAGCCAGATCTATACCCCCTGACCCACACGATGTGTGGGCTAAGATAAAGCGCCAAGCCTTGAAGGAAGGAGACCTGGACATTGCTAAACCCAAGATGACTGAGGGATTGGAGCATCTCCCTTATGAAGAAAGGCTGAGAGAGCTGGGACTCTTTAGCCTGGAGAAAAGAAGGCTGAGGGGAGACCTTATTACTACTTACAAATATCTGACGGGTGGGTTGAAGGAGGATGGAGCCACACTCTTCTCGGTGGTTCCCAGGGACAGGACGAGGGGCAATGGGTGCAAGTTGGAACATAGGAAGTTCCGTCCCAACACACGAAAAAACTTCTTTACAGCTAGGGTGACAGAGCACTGGAACAGGCTGCCCAGGGAGGTTGTGGAGTCTCCTTCTCTGGAGATTATCAAAACCCACCTGGATGCAATCCTGAGTAATGTGCTCTAGGCAATCCTGCTTTAGCAGGGGAGTTGGGCTAGATGATCTCTAGAGGTCCCTTCCAACTCTGAAAATTCTGTGATTCTGTGATTTTGTGAAAACGATAGTGGCCCCTGTGATTTATCAGGGTTGGGGGGCACAGTGGGAGGCCTTATCTTTTCCAGTAATTAAGGAACTGAGTCGTACCGTCACCAAGCATGGGCTTTCCTCCCCTTATTTTGTAAGCCTGTTTTGACACATATGTTATGACTCCTCATGATCTAAAGTCTCTAGCACAGCTATTATTGACTCCAACTCAATACTCATTATGGGAATTGCATTGGTGGGAGGGTTTCAGGCAGTCCTCCTCACCTATGTGGGTCATGGCAATGCAGCTATGGTCGCGCTGACCGTAGAACACCTTACTGGTACAGGTCAGCACTCTGACCTGGTGGCCCAAGCTCGGGATATCCCTCAGGAGGCTCTTGAAGCAGTCCATGAAGAAGCAAAAAAGGCCTTTCTTTAAATCCCTGACTCACAAATGCCGCAGAAAGCCTTTACAACTGTTACTCAAGGACCCCGCGAGCCCTACATGCAATTTATTGACAGATTAAAACATGCTTTAGAACGTCAGATAGACAATACGGAAGCACGGGAAATATTGTTATTGAAATTGGCTGTGGAAGATGCTAATGTGGATTGCAAAAAGCTGTTGAAATCTCTCCCTAATCCAAACCCCCCGTTGATTGAAATGGTAGAAGCCTGCAATAGAATCGGCACTGTGGATCACAAATTTGAGGCTATGGCTGCTGCCTTTGCAGCCATGCGCGGTCCGTCAGGCATGGGAAATTGTTACGGCTGTGGCAAACCAGGTCTCTTAAAAAAGAACTGCCTGGCTATGAATACAGGGGCTAGGCACCAAGCCCCTGGGATTTGCCCTAGATGCCAAAAAGGGCGTCATTATGCTAATCAATGTCGGTCTAAGTATGATTTCCAGGGTCAACCAATACAGGGAAACCGGTCGCGGAGCGCGAGGCAGCAAGTGCTGCAGCTGACATTCCAACCCCCACGGAGAGAAGCAGCAGTGCCTCAAGTCTTCGTCCAGCAATAGCCGGTAGCACCGGATTGGACCTGGCAACCTCCCACACAGTAACGTTACTCGATCCCTTGGTTCACTTATTGTCAACAAATATCTCGGGACCCTTACCCCCTAGAACACAAGCACTATTGTTAGGAAGATCATCTACAACATTGTCAGGACTTTTTGTACTACCAGGGGTCATTGACTCTGACAGTACTAATGAAATTAAGATTATGGCCTAGACCCCGTTTCCTCCCTGCACAATACCAAAAGGTAGCCGTATAGCGCAATTAATATTGATTCCAGTGGGGACAGACTTCCCTGTTCCCAGCCAATCTCATCAAAGGCGGTAAGGGTTTGGATCTACAGAGAACCCGCAAATTTTATGGGCGCAATCTGTTTCTCAAAAGCGACAATGTCAATGTACTCTTATCCGCGGAAAACAGCAAGTATTGTTAAATGGGATTATTGATACCAGAGCTGATGTTACGGTAATCTCTCAGGCTAAATGGCTCCCACAATGGCCTCTGGCTAACATCCCCCAAGAATTGGCTGGAATTGGAGGAACTGGTAGCAGCCACCAAAGTTTAGAATTAATCCAAATCCGAGGTCCGGAGGGGCATATAGCCTCTGTTAAACCCTTTGTGTTACCCGTTCCTGATTCTGTGGGGGCGTGATGTGCTGTCTCAGTGAGGAATGTCCATTCAGACCCATTTTTAGGCAGGGCCACTGAAATGTGCGCCACCCTAAAATTGACATGGAAAACCGATATCCCTATTTGGGTAGATCAATGGCCCCTACCGCTGGAAAAGCTTCGCGCCCTCCAAGAACTAGTTCTGGAGCAGCTAACGAAAATGCATATTGTGCCTTCCACTAGTCCTTGGAATTCCCCTGTTTTTGTTAAGAAACAAACTGGCAAGTGGCGCTTGCTCCACGACCTCAGGAAAATTAATGACGCTATG
>NW_009649574.1:12545-13342 GCF_000708025.1 Charadrius vociferus
TTATTGATCTCAAAGACTGTTTTTTTAATATCCCACTGCACCCAGATGATGCTCCTAAATTTGCTTTTTCAGTCCCAAGCGTCAACATGCAAGCCCCGTTGCAAAGATACCAGTGGGTTGTGCTGCCACAAGGAATGAGAAAATTCAAAAAATACCACCATGGAAGTACTTAGGTTGGCGCATAGGGACTCAAACTATAGTCCCCCAGCCCTTACAGATACAGACAGACATAAAAACCTGCATGATGTGCAGAAATTGATGGGAACAATCAATTGGGTCCGACCGCTGTTGGGAATTTCTAATGCAGACTCAAGTCCTTTATTTGATCTGCTTAAAGGGAATACTGACTCAGTCTTGGCCCTGAGGCCATTGGCTCTTTGCAAAAGGTTGCTACAGCAATCACTCACAGACAAGTACACAGATGGGATCCTGAATTGCCTTTTTATTTGATTATTTTGAATCCCGCTCGACAGCCTCATGCGCTAATATTTCAATGGGACTCTCAGAAATCATACTATCTGTTGATTATCGAATGGGTTTTCCTATCAAATCAATCTACAAAAACTATTTCAACGCAGCATGAGATGTTTGCTTTTTTGATAATTAAAGCCAGGCAATGCTTGTTAACATTATCAGGAGTAGATTTCGCTCATATTTGTTTACCTGTGACAAATACGTATTTACAATGGCTTTATCAGCAGTCAGACGCCTTCATTATGGCATTGGCGGACTATACAGGTCAACTCACATCCCACCCACCTTCGCATAAGCTGCTTAATGTTGACTTCCACTTAATA
>NW_009649574.1:14315-43237 GCF_000708025.1 Charadrius vociferus
TGCCACCTTGGGCATACCCTCCCAAATAAAAACGGACAATGGTCCCGCATATGTCTCAACTGCAACAAAGGACTTTCTTGACTCATGGGATATAACCCATATTACCAGTATTCCTCATTCCCCTACAGGTCAATCTCTGATTGAACGCTCCCATCAGTCTTTGAAGCGCTTACTGCAACAACAAAAAGGGGGAATGGGGACTGCAACCCCTGAGGAACAACTAAAGAAAGCTTTGTAGGTTTTTAATTTTTTTAATTGTTCTTTAATAGATAATAATCCTCCGATAGTTCGGCATTTTAATGCGAACGCTTCACTTGATGCACGAATTAAAGCCCCGGTGTTGGTTCGTGATCCAGAAACAGGTAAGATCATGGGACTGTATCCTCTTGTTACATGGGGAAGAGGTTATGCTTGTGTCTCCACAGAAAAAGGTCCCAGGTAGATCCCGGCGAAGAACGTATGACCCTTTTGTGAATCCCTACCACAAGTCCGGTGAGGACTCTGATCATCCTCCGGATCATCCCCTCAATCAACAAACTCCTGAACCTTCTGGGACCAGGAACAACTGAACGCTGTGGACTGAAAATGACTAAATGAATCAATGTAAAGAAGTATCAGTGGCGGAAATTTCTTGTACTGTATGCGGGTGCTGTGAGCCTTGGGTCTTATGTGTATGCTATAACTGCGAAAACGAATGGTGGTGTAGAGCAGTACTAGCCAAACGGTGGTGTGAAGGCTGCCTTGTTAATTAAATTAATACTGTTAAAATTTTGCTTACTTCAGGTCACGAGACAACAGAAGGACAAAGATACTGGGAATATTCCCGGGGCTGGACCCTATCTGTATATAAACGAGCAGAAAGAGTCCTGATCTGTGGTTTTGAGTGCAGTAAGACCAACTTGGTGCCTGCTATTTGGACCATTCTTAAACAGGACTGGGAGCAAACTGAAGAGAAATGCAAAAAAATGATTTGTGTGGAAGCTAAGGGCGGGCCGGAAACAATTTTCAAAGTAGTGCTTATGTTTATAGTGGCAGTAGGGACTGTGCAGGGCTACCTATTTCCTCCTGCACTTCCTAAGGTTAACGTCTGGGTTACATTGGCAAATGTGACCGGACGAGACACTTTGTGTCTTGCCACTGCCTCACCTAATAACCTCTTCTCTACATGCCTCGTGGGCTTACCACTAGATGAATGGCCGGTACCTACAGGACCAAAAGCTGATTTTCCAACTCTGTCGCGAAATCTGACAGAGAATTGGGACGCATGGGTCCCCTATCTCCCACAGGCTACCCTAGAATCACAAGAGATTGAGCTCCTTGGACCAGTGAAAATGGAATTTTGTGTTAAGTTTAACTATACAGGGAAAAATCAGTCTAAGGCATGGGATGTCTCTCCTGCCCATCCCATTTTTAAGAATGCTAGTGTTTGGTGTAATTACACAGCAACAAACTTGTCGAAGTCTAGCAATGTTCCCTTGTTATTACCATTGGGAATATTTTTTATTTGTGGGGATAGGGCATGGCCCGTCATCCCTTCTCATATAAAATGAGATCCATGTAGCCTCGGACGCCTTTCTGTCCTGACTCCTAATACATCTATGATTTTACAACACCGTTTCTCTCATAGGGCAAAGCGTGGCATTCATGCATATGCTCCCGATTGTGATGATCACATGGAGTTTTAGTCTTTTGGCCAATGGTTTGCTGCCTCTCTTTTGGTACCTGGAGCAGCTGGTGGGAAAGCATTAGCGACTTTAGATAAGCTTGGCTGCTGGCTTGCTAGACAAATGAAAACTACTAGTAATGCATTGTCTGGTCTTTTATTAGATGTAGATAGTGGTTGTCATGCTACATTGCAAAATAGGGCCGCTATAGATTTTCGCTTTTAGCAAAGCCATGGCTGTGAGGATTTTGAAGGCATGTGTTGTATGAATCTCTCTGACCATTCAGAATCGGTTCATGCCAGTATTCAACAGCTTAAAGCTGGAGTCTTTAAACTTTGACAAGACGATAGCTGGGACTGGTTAGATAAACTTTTTGGAGGATGGGGGCTGTCAGGATGGTTAAAGAGTTTGGTGAAGACAATTGTATATGCCTTGGCCATTTTTGTTTTCTTGTTACTCTTTTTGCCGTTTGTTGCAATATCTACAAAAGTTGATAGCACACTCTATGAACAAGGTTCTTTTTGTGCAACAGGAACAGGGAGATGTGGGACAACAACAAATATTTTCAAAATCAGCCTAGTATCCAAAGTAAATTTCTAATTAAAATTGAGGGCATTTCATGGAAATGTTTAGTATCATGGACAGATTAATGTTTATTTGAATATATTAGCTACTTTTCCACTGTACTGTTCAACTCATTTTGCTGTTTCTTTTTAAGTGACCTTGAGTATTTCTGTCTGAAAATAAAATTTGAACATTTTGCAAACAGAACAGTGGGCATAAGTGTAAGCAGATGACAAACTCTGCTGCAAAGTTTGAGTGCTGCTTTCTGAAAAGTCACAGATGAAAATATAGCTTCTGTTAGAAAATTAAAAGTGAGATGGCCCATTGAAAGTTCCTCTCTTTTTCATCAACAGACTGATAACATAACAAGTGCAAACATATTTCTCTGTCACAGAAACAGCATTTCTCTGTCATGCTGTAGAACTGGATGCTGATGCAATGGTTTTGTTTTATTTAGAGGCCAAGTTATATTTTTTAAAACCTCATTAAGGCTCAGATACTAGAACAGACTTAAAGAAATACAGTCATGGTAATAGAATGAAGACCAACTTAGGTGCTTTCTGTTGTGAATGAATGGTGTGTGTTGCACACCATGAACAATCAAATGAGTGAACGTATTTTAAGGATTCATGAAACAACTTGATCTGTCAGACTCAATTCTTAACTGCAAATTATCTCTTTAAAAATATGAAAATTGTTATACTAATAGGATGTGGCAGCTCAGGCAATTATTTTCTTGGCATCTTTGGCAGATCATATTTATCACAACTAGAATCTCAGCTTCTGTCATTTTCTTGCTTGACTTTTCCATAACACTTGAAAAATGTATATTTTGTTGTAAAATCATAGGGACACATTCAATATATTTCGAATAAATGCCACTACTGCTACTAAAAGTAAAGAGGTTGTCAGTATTAAAGCAGCCATATGTTCAAGTGATATCTGACGTCTCTAATGTGTCTTAAAGTTTTGGGTCAATAGATTGATTGCGGAAAATGACTGCATTTATTTGGGGAGAATTAGATGCTCTATTATTTTTTTTTTCACAGTGAGAAGTATATAATGCTTCAGCCCTGTTTTGAAATTATTTATTTATGTAAAGATTTATTCTTCAGCTGAAAAATTTCAAGGACACAAAATACAGCTTGACTCTCAATGGGGCATCAAAACTAATCACAAATTCCATAGTAAAAAGACTATTTTTAGGTACTGATCCTACAAGTGCTACTGGACAGGCAGTCAGTTGTGGGGATATAGTAGATCCTCTGCCATATATTGTCTGAACTCTTGAAAGGACCTTTCTTCATAAATTAACTTCATCATTTGTACTTTTAATAATTTTTGTAGAATAACCCTATGATTGTATTGAAAAGAATGCTTGGATGTCACTGTGTTAGTGTATTCAACAAATAAATATAAGTAGGACCACATGCAGTTGTGGGCAGATGCTTAGGTAGATGAATAATCTGTTTCTCTTATGATGTTTGTTGGAACTTGCTGATTATTAAAGGTGAGGTGCTGAATTTCTAGCAAAAGGCAGAGGATGGCAGTGAAAGAAAGAAGAAATTAATAAATTCAATTTTTTATATGATCTTTCTTAGAGATTGTTTTCCAAAACAATGCTTCACTCTTTCTCATTACTGTTGAACAATTTTAAGAGTTGAAAATAAGTAGTGGAAATTCAAGATTATATGAGATAAGGGTGCTGACACCATTCTTTCCCTGGGAATAAGGAAAGGAAAAATGGTTGATTCAGGACCACTTCTGTTGTTCAGCCAATGAGAAAAGATCAGACTCATAAGTAAGTGCATACTGTATAGGGAGCCTTTTCCCAGGACAGAGTTAGAAAGGAATTTAAGACAACAGATCAGACAGTGCTGGTAAGGCACAGGGTATGGCCAAGAAAGCATATCAATGTGCCGCATAAGACTCACCACTCTTATCCCATTTTCTCTGTTTTCCCATGCTTGTCCCTCCTCAAACTACCTTAATCTCCCCCTTTCTCTACCCTTTGCCTCTCCTCAAGCTATCCCGCAAAAAGTTCTTGTGCAATCCCAAAATGCTCTTCCCCTGTATACCCTAATTTGTCCTATAGTCCTGGGCAGTGAGCCCTCTCAGTTTATGAGGTGACCTGGGGACCCACTCCACTGTCTTCCATTCATATTCCTAGATGATCTATTTTAGATCATTGTTTTAGTGTCTTAGTACTAAAGTTCTTAACTCACTGTGACCTAGATATTTTAAGCTTGCAGTTGGCATAGCAAACCCTGCCATAAACTAACCAAGAACCTAGTTAAGACACAAACAGGAAAGGCCTGATTTCTGAGTTCTGAGTACATGTATCTCATGGTCTTCATAGCCTCAAATCAAAAGCAAATATTTCAAGTGTTGCATTAGGCAAATATGACATGGCAATTATGACTACAGTAGAAGAAACTCTATCAATGGAAAAGCAAGTGATATACGCACACAATATGAACTGCAAAATTCAGTTTATTAGGACACCAAGGTTACCAGCACGCTTGATGTCCTGGTACACCTTCACAGCAGCTTCAAGTATTGCTCTCCCATTAGGTGCTGGTCCATGGCACATCCCTAGGCTCCCAGTCAGTTCCTGGGCACATTGTCCTCTTGGCCATGGATCTGTTTGCATGGAACATTGCTCCTGGGCAAAAGTCCCGCATCAGAAAATTTTGCAGTGCAAAAAAGTATCTAAACCAAGACAAAGGAAAAGAAACACTCCTGCCTAGGCCTGAAGCGTGAGCTATGGTACCCTTTTTTCAAACCAAAGTGGGAATTTTGCAGTCTTGAGCATTTTTGGGGGTTTTCTTGGGGTTTCTGGTTTTTTGTTTGGTTGGTTTTGGTTTTGGTTTTCTTTTTCTGGAAAGCATTATGTATGTGATAAAAATGGAAACACACCAATAAGGGAATGAAGGGCCAATAACAGCCGGAGCATAGAATCATAGAATAATAGAATGGTTTAGGTTGGAAAGCACCTTGAAGACCATCAAGTTCCACCCCCCCTGCCATAGGCAGGGGCACCTCCCACTATATCAGGGTGCCCAAGGCCACATCCATCCTGGCCTCCAACCCCTCCAGGGATGGGGCCTCAACAACCTCTCTGGGCAACCTGTTTCAGTGCCTTACCACCCTCAAAGTGAAAAATTTCTTCCTAATGTTTAATCTAAACCTGCCCTCTTCCAGTTTATAGCCATTCCCTTTCGTCCTATCACTACATGCCCTAGTCCTTCGCTGGCTCTCCTGTACCCGTACCCTTTAGGTACTGGAAGGCCGCAATAAGATCTCCCTGAAGCCTTCCCTTCTCCAAGCTGAACAGCCCCAACTCTCTCAGCCTCTCCTCATAGGAGAGGTGCTCCAGCCCTTAGATCATCCTCGTGACCCTCTTTTATAGCAATTTTGTTCATAAGCCTGTGATTAACATAAGTAAGTTTTCCTATTCTTGTTTACCACTATAATTCCTTTAAATATAAATTAAAAATATATATACCATAAAATAATTTTTTACTTTTTCTGTGATACAGCAGCTTACCATTTGTGTCTACAGCTCTGTATTCTGAGTCACAGATGTAATATTAATTTTAATTTCTACTCAAAGCTTTGAATCTTTCTGCAAAGGAGACTTCAGTTGTTAAAAATTAAATTGCTGCTCACAAAAAAGGAAGATTGATGGGACTAAAGTTAGGCTAATATCATACAAGGTTTCTAACTCTGTATAATTAAGGACTACTGTATAACAGTGTGCTGGCTGAATCTCTGTGTTGTATCTATAATTAGTATGAGAACAATATATAATGGTATGTCAGTATATCTACCTTCCATGCTAATCCTCATACTTTTATAGCTTTCTAAGCAAAACACGACATCCAGCTCCTATAGCGATATAATAATTGGTAGGATTTTTACATAAATAGCTTAATTAGCACAACTCCCAGACATATCTGGTTATTTTGATGAAAGCTATTCATATTTACTATAGTTCATTTCTGATACAAAAAGATGTTTAGAACATTGGCCACAGGAGCATGCTTTGCAAGTCTAATGGCATCATGACATCTCTCCAAGGCAAAAAACCCTGATCCTCAGTGAAACTGGACAAAACAGTTTTCAAGAAAATATTTAATTTACTCAAAATAAGGTCATCTCCATTTTATTAATTTGAGTCAATTTTGCTGATTAACTTTTGCCTTTTGGTTTATAACGGTAATGATAATGTCCCTCATTTTATCACTGAGCACTCTCCTAATGTCTGAGATATTCTAGTTCACTTCCTTCCTTTGTCCAAGAAGACTCAAGCCCATTATAACTTCACAGTCATTGCAGTTCCCCTGGGAGGTGTGGACCTTGGGTAAAGATGTCTATGATAATGGGTGATGCAGTCAATACAAAATAGGGTAAAGTCAGAAGGAGAAATCAATATTAACACAAATAAACATACTGCATAGAGTCCAGGGAATTTTCCTAAGACAGATAGCGAAAATGAAATCTACTTTCTGTTTTATTAGAGAGCAAGGATTTTGACAAAGGCAACCTGCATAACTGACAAACCACAGATTTCTAGGCTATTCTGTTCTTTCTCTGGCTCAGGAAATGATATCACGCTTAGACTTTGAATCTGTGCCTTTGTTTTCAAACAATATTTGTGTTAATTCTAAAGTAACTTTACCAAAGTTTCTAAACTGTGCTGAAAGAATTTAAAAAAAAATGGAGTCAAGTCTCATCTTTAATTATGCCTTATTAGCCAGACCAGACCAAATCATTGTCAAATGATAATTCTCTAACATAGACAGTTTCCTAGAATTCATTCCAGCGCAAGAAGTCCTGCCTTCCGGACTTCGTGTTGGGACAACATATTTCTTTTGGTGCCGCCGATGTGAAATGTCCATGTCTAGACAAGTGTATGAACTTTCATTTTTGATTGTAAGCGCCCATCATTGTAGTACACTGTACTAACCGGAGTGCATTGATCACAACTTCTGCCTCCAAGTGTTAGAGGAGCCGACATAGAGATGTGCGCTGCAGGATCTCACACTCATCAACAATGAAGGCCTTGTTGGTGATGTGAAGGTGAAAGGCAGCCTTGGCTGCGGAGCCCACAAGATGGTGGATATTTTGGAAAGAAAGGAGGGTAAAAAGCAAGATCACAACTCTGGACTTCAGGATAGGGGACTTTGGCCTCTTCAGAGAGCTGCTTGGAAGAATCCCAGCAAGTTTACTGATGACACCAAGCTATGTGGAATGGTCGACACATTGGAGAGAAGGGATGCCATCAAGAGGCACCCGGACAGACTTGAGAGGTGGGCCTGTGCAAACCTCATGAAGTTCAACAAGGCAAACTGCAAGGCCCTGCACGTTGGTCAGGGCAATCCCAAGCCCAAGGACTTAGGGGTGTTGGTTGATGAGAAGCTCAACATGAACTGACAATGAGTTCTTGCAGCACAGAAAGCCAACCACATCCTGAACTGCATCAAAAGAAGCGTGGGCAGCAGGTCAAGGGAGGTGATTCTCATCCTCTACTCCACTCTTGTGAGACCTCACCTGGAGTACTGCATCCAGCTCTGGAACCTGTTGGAGTGAGTCCAGAGGAGGGCCACGAAGAGGATTAGTGGGCTGGAGCACCTCTCCAATGAAGACAAGCTGAGAGAGTTGGGGCTGTTCAGCCTGGAGAAGAGAAGGTTCCAGGGACACCTTATAGCAGATTACCTAAAAGGGGGCCTACAGGAAAGATGGGGAGGGAATCTTTATCAGGGTCTATAGTGACAGGACAAGAGGCAATGGTTTCAAACTGAAAGAGGGTAGATTTAGGTTAGGTATTAAGAAGAAATTACTTCCAATGAAGGTGGTGAGACACTGTAACAGGTTGCCCAGGGAAGTTGTGGATGCCCCATCCCTGGAAGTGTTCAAGGCCAGGTTGGGTAGGGCTTTGGGTAACCTGGCTTAGTGGGAGGTGTCCCTGCCCATGGCATAGGGGTTGGAACCAGATGATCTTTAATGTGCCTTCCAACTCTAACCATTCCATGATTTTATGATTTATTCTAGAAAATCACAATTCATAAGCTCCCCCCACGTATTGTGGGTTTAGCATATAAATTAATGTCTGAACTGTAAAGAATCCAATGCTAAAGATGTCTTAACTGGATCCAGCTCCAATATTTCCCAAGTTGTAAAGTCCTGCAGGAAGAGTGCACAAGAACAAAACTACATTGCTCAGAAACTTGAATTGTCTCTGCTTAGATGAACTGGATTACAAATTTTACGCATAATAAACTTGTAGTTCCCTAAATAATCAGGTTTTTTCTTCTAATCTATATTTCAGGTTTTAATTAGTGCAATGGAAAACTCCTGAAATTATGTCATTATAATTTGTAACCCAAAAGAATGGAACGTAACACCTCTTCATTTCCATGTCTCACTGAAAACATCTTTCAAAGCTGAAAGAGGTAGTGACAGAAAAAGTTGTTTTGCATCATCCCATGTTTATATTCATTCATTCATTCATGTTTATATATGTTTAACGCTTACATAATAATTCTCAGGACTTTTCTTGAATGGCTTCCACTGATCATTTAGGTTTATATTTAATAATTTTTCTACTGACTTGCAGTTTATTTTCCCTACTTAACCTATAACCTGAAATACTTTGATTTTTTGGAAGTGCCTTGCCATGGAAGGATGGAACCTTTTTTTTTTTGTCTTGAGGGTTCAGAATTCATCATCCTTCTAATGTCTTCTCACTACTCACCCAGCCTCACAGTCATAACACTAGTGAAGAAATTCAGTAAAGAGATTAATATTTTTATTACATTGATTACAAAAAGTCTCCTCACATTTTTCACCTATATGTTGCTAACAAATCTCTGAAATTACAGAATTTTCTCACTATTTTACCTTTTATCATCCTGTTAGAAAACGGATCCAAAGATGTCTTATTGGCAGCATGCAACCTCTTCTCACTAGTGCTGTCAACATCACTCTTTAATACTTCAGCAATGGAAAAACTTATGTGAAACCCAAATATTCACAAGATTTAATCACTACTGTTTGTGTTGGGTTTGGCTGGGGTAGAGATAATTCATCATAGCTATTATGGGGCTATGTTTTGGATTTGTGCTGGAAACAGTGTTGCTAATTCAGGTATTGCTGAGGTGTGCTTACCCAGAGCCAAGGCCTTTTCTGCTCCTCATACCACCCCACCAGCAAGTAAGCTGGGGGTGCACGAAATGTTAGAAAGAGACACAGCCGGGACAGCTGACTCCAACTGACCAAAGGGATATTCCATGACATATGATGTCATGCTCAGCATATAAACTAGGGGGAAACTTGGCCGGGGGTACATTGCATGGGGACTGGCTGGGCATCAGTAGGTTGGTGGTGAGCAATTGCTTTTCATTTGCATCACTTCTCTTTCTTGGTTTCATTTCTCTCTCTTTTTGTTCTTTTAGCTTTCATTACAAATTATTATTATTATCATCATCATCACCATCATTACCATTATCATATTTTATTTCAATTATTAAGCTGTTCTTATCTTAACCCATGAGTTTTCTTACTTTTACCCTTCCAATTCTCTTCCCCCCCATCCTGCTGGTGGAGGAATGAACTAGCAGCTGTGTGATGTTTAGTTGCTGCCTTGCAGTTAAACCACAACACTGTTTTATCATATTTTAGTACATAAGATATCTGCCTTGAAGGACATGAGTCTCCAGTGCTGAGAAAATGTGAATGATTGTGCTAAAAAGGCAATACTATACAAGGAGAGGGAAAAAGGCTGTAAGTATATTTGTCATTTCTGAGGCCTTCTCTTCCTCCCAAAGCCACAGCAATTGCAGTGTCCAACATTTGCTGTCCATTGCTGGGAGTGCACAGCTTCCTACTGATATAATTGGCTGTGTATAATCGTTGTATATTTTATATTGGTATCGGGATCGATATTGTTTCTTTAGTATTATTGTTAATTATTTAGTCTTATCCTATTGAATATATTTACATTTCAGCCCTTGTGTTTCCTTGCTTTTCCCAATTTCCCTTCCCAGCTGCCCAGGGGTCATCGGGAAAAAGAATAATTGTCTAAACAACAATAAATTGTTGTGGGTTTCTCAAACCATAACATCCACCAAAACTGTAACCCCATTGTAGAAGGCCACCAAATTTGTGAGGCACAATTTGCCCTTAGTGAAGCCATGTTGGCTGTCACTGATGACCTCCTTATTTTCCAAGTGCCTTATCATAGTCTCCAGGCGGACGTGCTCTATGATCTTGCTGGGCACAGAGGTGAGATGGAATTTATCATCAATGCATTCCAGGAATCTACTGGATTACTTATGCCCTGCTGCGTTGTCCCTCCAACAGATATCAGGGTGGTTGAAGTCCTCCATGAGGACCAGGGCTTCTAGACATGAGACTGTTTCTGTCTGTCTATAGAGGGCCTTGTCCTCTCAGTCTTCCTGGTTGGGTGGCCTGCAGCAGACCCCCACTATAACATTACCTGTCCCTGCCTTCCCTTTAGTCCTGACCCATAAGGTCTCCGTCAGCTCTTCATCCATCCACAGGCAGAGGTCTATGAACTGTAGCTGGTCATCGACATAGAAGGTGATAGCCCTCCTCGTCTACCCTGACTGTCCTTTATGATGACCCTGTATCCTTCCATTCACTCCAGTCACAGGAGCCATCCCACCATGTGTCTATGATGCCAGTAAGATCATAGTCCTGCAGGTGTTCTCATGTCTCTAACTCCTCTTGTTTATTATGTGCATTTTCATAGAGGCATTTAAGTTTGGCCCCTGATGAAGATGACTTAGTGGCTGGAATTTATTTGTCCTGTACTCCAGGTGCTCTCGTGCTGACTTGTGATCCTTCTCCACGCTCTGGGCATCTATTGTTGACATTGGCATCAAACTGGTAGGAGTGGGATGGCTTAAGGTTTCCCTTCCCCAGCAACTTTATTTTTAAGTCCTCTTCTTAGCAAGCCTATTACCAAAATTACTATTCTCCTTCTGTGACAGATGAGCCCCTTCAGCCCCCCATAGACTGGGTTTCTCAAAACAACTCCCATTGTCTAAGTAACCAAACCATTGGCTGTGGCACCAGTTCTGTAACCATTTGGTGACTTGCAGATTCATCTGACCCTTTCAAACTCATTCCCTTCAACCAGAATGATTGAAAAAAAACCAACATGCACTCCTCAGTCATTTACCGCCACTCCCAGAGCTCTGTAATCCTTAGTTGTGATATTATGTTGTTCCATTTGAAGACAACAGGGATTTTTTTAAAGGATACGTGCCTAAATTTTCCACTATAAATCCCTTATGTAGTCTGACTGCATGTGAGCTTTCCTTGTTTATCTGTCTCCTAAAGTTCTATTGTCTCCTGTAGTTTTATGCAAACATTGATCAAAACCACTAAGAAAGAAGAAATTCAGGCACAACAGAGGATGGCACTGCTCATTTTCCTAAGATGAGGAAAAGCTCAATGATCGTTCAATCCAAGAGAAGACTTGATTTAAGCTGGCTTGGTCTAATAACCCCTGTCTTGCTTTTGAGAAAGGTTACCATCATATATGGCAAATTACACCAAAAGGCACAGAAGCCACAGGATACTACAGGAGACGTGCTGCAGTAAAGTACTAAGTAGCAGAGCTAAGAGGAGGCATAACTACATTACTCCTTTGATTACAACATCTGGAGACATGTCCCAGTGTATCTTTGGAAACAATGAGGCCCAAAGTATCTGCAATGAACTATAAGGGAAACTACAATTTTCTGTATATTTCAAGAGCAAAATACTCTAATGAGGAAAAACAGAGGCAGTAGAAAATTATGGAAAGGGTAGTTAGGAAATATGGGGGAGAAACTAGGAAAAAACACATATTTATAAGAAACAGGGAAGTGAAAAATTCAAAGGAAAGAACAAAAAGTTGAAGAACCTGATGGTGACAAACAGAAAAAGAAGAAATATCAACAAAAGAAGAAGTGTGAAAAAATGTGAAAGATAAATAGAACAGAAAAGGAAGAGAAAGTAATAAAAATAAGAGGAGCTATGAAATATGAATGTGACTGCTCCTAAAACACTGTTCTATTTATAATATTCCAAACTGTGAGACGGTCTTTAGGTCATTAATATTAATGAAATATTTTTGAATTTATTTTGAGGTTTTTACTGTTGTACAGTTTGCTGTTACTGAATAACAAATAATTAAAAGAAAAATCACTCCAGAAGGAAGAGATCTGAATATACCAAAGCATATGGGGAGAAGTCTGCAGAGACAGAGACTTGGAGAAAGAAAGACATAGGAAAGGATAACAACAGAAAACAACAAAGAGAAAGTAAGAGACTGAACAGTAGAGGGTAGAAAGCAACTGAGAGCCAGAAAAAAACAAAAAAGTTCTCTGGAATATGAACTTCCTAACTAATGTTCATTTAATGCAAAGAGCAGTACATATTTGTCATTTACTGTATTAAGTAAATAATTTAGTAATTTCTCTTTTAAGTAAACATGCTGCTGAGGGTTTGCTTTTTTCTTCCTCTCTTTTCTTTTGTTTTTTGATCACTGAAGCACTTCCAATGAATGCAAATTCTAAAAACAGAATATTTGGAAATTCCTCAGTGTTTTTATCTTTCCTTTTATTATTTTTTAATTATTATTAATTTTTTTTAATCAGATCAAGAAAACAGTTTTGTTTCTCAAAACGGGACTATTCCCATAGCAGATACAAATTGTCTAACTCCCATTTCTAGAACTTGTGACATTTACAATAACACACAACAGCGCTAAAACTGGTTTTTTAGAAGGTAGCTCTCCAGGCAGAGTTGCCAGATATTTTTGCAGTGAGTAGATGTCCCATAATTATGTCCTAGTATAACAGCCTACCGAGTCACGCATCCTCCTGAAATACAGACTATTCCTTTTCAAGTAAACATTGCTTGATTTGGGCAGTTTTCCAAAGGAGTATCTGTAGTGCTTTATGTTCAGTATTCCAGCAAGAATCACAAATTAACCTGCTGGACCTATTCACTTCATTATTAGAACATTTACCAAAGCAAAATCATTATATGTTTCAACAAATTCCCCACTCAGAGAGCCAGTAGTCATAATTCTGTTATAAAGAAGTATTAATTCCTTTCTTAAGCATCATGTAAATTACTACTCATTCTAATAATAATGATAGTTGCTTTTATAGAAAAATACTTTAAATTTGACTGATTAATGGCATAAAAAAGACCTGCCTGTTAAAATGTCCATGCTTTTTAACATGTAAGGGAAAAAAATACTTTATTATATATTATATTATGTAATTATACATAAATACTACAAGTGTTATATATTATGTATACATACAGGTTTCTCAAGCCTTAAGTGCAAGATATGATGTGGCTTGTACTTAAGCAGACACGGCTTATTCAAGGTCACTAACTCCTCACACACAGTGTCTTCTGAGAGACTCCCAAAACAAGTTAGCAAAGCCAGGGTTACTAAAGTGCAGACAAGGCAGTTGCCCAAGGGAGCAGACTTCTAGGAAGAGGAAATACACCCTATTAATGGTCAGATATTCTGCCTCGTTCCATGCTCAATCCATGCAGCACCCTCAGCTTCATATCCCCTTTGCACAGCACAGGAGGAGAACAGAAATCAACGAAGGATCCAATAAACAAAGCAACCCTCCACAATCTTCTCCCTTTGAAGCAGAAATAAATTTACAGAGATGGCTTCAGAATTTTATGGCTCAGCTGGCCACCAACACGGTCCTATTTAAAGGAAAGAAAGGAGCAGGGAAGTAGGGATATCATTCAGTCCTGGTAAAAATAAGGGATCCTTGCAGTCTCTCCCTTCAAGAAGAGCAAAAATATTGGGCGTCACACAGACCTCCTATCTCAGAGTTACTTTTTTCTCATCCTTAGAGCTGTACAATTCAATTTTGCCTGAATTACCTAAAATCTTATCTATTAAAAGCCTATAAGGCTTCCTTCATAAAAATGGAAAAAATAATAAATATTTGTTTTGTTGTTTCAAAACCTGCATGCCTTCTTAAGGATAACTAAGCATTTGCATTCATATTTTTACTTTTTCCCATTTGTAAATACAGCCACAGCAGCTGACACGGGACTTCTTTATAGAAGGATCTTTGCCTGTTGAAAGTAGAACTCACTAATAGTTGTCAAAAACGCATATAATGATTTTATCAGATGGGGACAGAGAAGGTGAAATTAATTCCAAGGGAGCAAATCATAGAATCATAGAATCATAGAATGGTTTAGGTTGGAAAGCACCTTGAAGATCATCAAGTTCCAACCTCCCTGCCATGTGCAGGGACACCTCCCACTAGACCAGGTTGCCCAAAGCCAAGTCCAGCCTAGCCTTGAACACCTCCAGGTATGGGGCTTCAACAACCTCTCTGGGCAACCTGTTTCAGTGCCTTACTACCCTCAAAGTAAAAAACTTCTTCCTAATGTTTAATCTAAACCTGCCCTCTTCCAGTTTATATCCATTCCCCCTCCTCCTGTCACTACATGTCCTAGTAAAAAGTCCTTCCCTAGCTCTCCTGTAGGCCCCCTTTAGGTACTGGAAGGCTGCTATAAGGTCTCCCCAGAGCCTTCTCTTCTCCAGGCTGAACAGCCCCAACTCTCTCAGCCTCTCCTCATAGGAGAGGTGCTACAGCCCTTGGATCATCCTTGTGGCTCTCCTCTGGACATGCTCCAGCAGGTCCATGTCTTTCTTATGTTGAGGACTCCAGAGCTGGATGCAGTACTCCAGGTGGGGTCTCACGAGAGTGGAGTAGAGGGGCAGGATCACCTCCCTTGACCTGCTGGCCACAGTTCTTTTGATGCAGCCCAGGATCTGGTTGGCCTTCTGGGCTGCGATTGCACATTGCTGACTCATGCTGAGCTTCTGAATCCTTATTTCTATTTTGTTCCGGAGAACATGAGAGCTTACTGTTCCCTACTTGCTTTCCTTTTCATGATAAAAATAAACATAGATAATAATCTACAATTATTTTAATAATCTGCAATTATTTCATTTGATCTAATGCAGTATCACAAAACCACAGAATCACAGAGAGGTAGAGGTTGGAAGAGATCTTCAGAGATTATCTAGTGCAAGCCCCCTGCCAAAGCAAGTTCACTTAGAGCAGGTTGGACAGCAAAGCATCCAGGTAGGTTTTGAATATGTCCAGAGAAGGAGACTCTACGACCTCTCTGGGCAGCCTGTTCTTGTGCCCTGTCACCCTCAAAATAAAGAAGATTTTCCTGATAAAGAGTCATTCCCCACCTTTTCTGTAGGCCCCCTATACTGGAAGGAGTTGCTGGAAGGCTGCTATAAGGTGTCCCCAGAGCCTTTTCTTCTCAGGCAGAATTTCCTGTGTTCCAGTTTGCGGCCATTGCTTCTTGTCCTGTCGCTGTGCACCACTGAAAAGAGTCTGGCCCCATCCTCTCGACGCCCACCCTTTAGATATTTGTAAGCATTGATGAGATCCCCTCTCAGTTCTCTCTTCTCCAGGCTAAAGTGTCCCAATCCAGTATCGGGAAGGTTTCATTAAAAATAATCCCAAGGACGAGATTAAGACGTTAAAAGCAGGTCAAATGTCATACAAACTTTTACTTAATTCTTTTAACAAAGAATAAAGTGCGGGGGAAAGGTGAAGGAAGGCAAAGGGGGAAAAGAAAAGGGGGTAAAGGAAGAAAATAAGGAAAGAAGGAGAAAGCTCGCTACTACCACTCTGAGTTCAACAGTTTTTCTGCAGATTCTATCCAAAGTCTTCAATCATTACATGCTTCATAGTGTCTGGAGTCCAGGGAGGGGGGGGGGGGCCACGTATCAGGGAGGCAAGGAGGAACAAAGAACAAAAGGGGAAGAAGAAGAAGGGGGCCTCAAAAGGCTCATGCTCCCTTTATATAGGGATCTTGCTCATGCAAAGATCAACCGGAAGTGGTGCTCTCCTGCAAGCCTCTTCCTGCTCTTTTCGCGCCCTTGGTCCCTGTGCAGGAACATGAGGTCATCCACTTCCAAAATTGTGAAGAAGATGGTCCTCCCAGGAGATGGCGGCATAGTAGCAATGTTGAGACAAAATCGCATCTGGTATTGGTTCTCCACATAAAAAGACCCAGGTCTCTCATAAGAGAGGTGCTCCATTCCTTTGGCCATCTTCATAGCCCTCTGCTGGACTCTGTCCAGTAGTTCTTTGCCTCTCTTGAACTGGGGAGCCCAGAACTGGACACAGGATTCCAGATGTGGCCTTATCAGGGAGGAGTAGAGGGGGAGGATAACCTCCCTCGACCTGCAGGCCATGCTCTTTTTAATGCACCCCATTTGCCTTCTTGGCCACAAGGGCACGTTGGTGGCTCATAGTCAACTTGTTGTCCACCAGGACTCCCAGGTCCCTCTCTGCAGAGCTACTTTCCAGCAGGTCAACCCCTACCCTGCACCGGTGCATGGGGTTATTCCTCCCTAGGTGCAGGACCCTAAACTTCTCTTTCTTGAACTTCATTAGCTTGCTCTCCACCCAACTCTGTAGCCTGTCCAGGGCTCGCTGTATGGTGGCACAGCTTTCTGGTGTGTCAGCCACTTCATCCAGTTTTGTGTTATCAGCAAACGAGTATCCTTCAGGCATGTGGCTAAAACAGAGAAAGTCATATCCTACACAGATTTCCAAAAAACCCAGTGGCTATTAAGATTTGTTTCATTTCCCTAGAGAACACATCTTAATATTTTCTGGCATACATTTACTCAATACTCAGTAACAGTGTACTCATGTTGATGAAGTATAACTGAATTACTGTTTTTGCTTGTAGCATCTTTGTTATTCATAATATTGCATAAAAAAGAAAAATATTTTTAGGAACTGAAGAGGAATTTGAGAACATAAAATCACCATGGCAAAATGAGCATATCATATTTGATATAGAATAATATAGACAGAAAGGATGTGATCTATGGTATTTTTAAACCATAGGCTTTTCAAATACAACTGAATTTATAGGTTTTATACAGCTTAACATTTTTTCATGTTGAAATGTAACTGCTATAGAAGTGCCATATATGTATTCCGTGGAGCAGTGCTTCACATTCTATGGAGTCAGTTCTGCTTTGAGCAGCTACTTGACCTCAAAAAGTCCTTTCCAACCCATTTTTTTTCTACTATTCTAAGGCAATGTAACAATAAACACAAGAGTAACATGAGAACCACTTCTGCCTTTGCCTGCTTATTTTTAAGGAGAAGTTTTGTTCTCTCTTGCACGGATTTTGTTCTCTCTTGCACTCTCTCGCATGGATTAGCATGGTCTCCAAGTGTTTTACTTGGCAAAACCTCAGGACATATAGAAGGTTTGAATGCATCCAGTCAATTTAGTCTGGATGTTTTTTATAGTTACAGATTAAAAACAGAATTCATGACTTCAAAGCAGTTATCATTTTCTTATAACTAAATTGTCTTAAAACCGCACAACATTTAGTGCAGAGAGGCTTTATAAAAAGGGTACAACTAAAGCAACAACACTACAGAATTTTACTTCCTACTTCCCTTGCTTTTTTAAATTTCATCATAAGTAATCTGCAAAGACATTGCTTCAGTACCAAGATACAAATACTGTACTCATAATGTGATAGAAAATACAAGATAGAGAAAATACATTTACAGGCTTGATCTCTTCCTTTGAAAATTCAAATAAATTTTCCCTAAGACACACAATTTACAGTATGCTTTCCCAACCGAACACGGAAGTAATGCATCCCTGAGGAATTTCTACTGTTTATACAGTAGAATATTATTAAATTGTTTTGGGAACTCCTATATTGTGTGTAGGGTTGTCCAGTTATTTGATCTCCATCTCAGTCTGCCACAAATTATGCTTGAATTTCAGAAGACAGGCTGAAGAATTTAGGTAATGAAGCAATATTTCAAAGTTCATGTTCAGGAAAATGAGATAGTAATTATAGGAAGTTGTCAGTAGGTTTCTAACATTAATTTCATTGCCACCTGCAGCACAGAATACATTCTGTGTTCAGACTAAATGCAAATAATTTTGCTGCTATTTTTTAGTCTGAGTATTCCCCACATTCATGTTACCTTTGGGAGTTACATGTTTTATTCAGGAAAACAATCATTCAAGATTGTTTCCATTCCTGTACTCAGCAGATGGTGATTCTTCCTCTTTGTTTACTCTTTTTCCAAACAAAATGGGAGAAATCAACATGAAATATCATCTACAAGAGCCTTCTTAGGTTTACAGAACTGAAGTAGAACTCACATTGCCTGTAAGAATACATAAAATATCATGGGTTTAGAGATAGGCAGGCAGGAAGAGTAAATGTGAAAGTGTGGAGATGACTCATCCATAGATCAGTTACAGCAAGCATTAAAATTTTAGAAAGACATCCAATCAAATACCATAATCTCTAACTTCCTGCAAAGTGTCAATTCCAACATTCAAAGTATATCAAGATTTTTCTTGTCTTTCTCCATGCTTTTTTTATCACCTCACCAGCAAGTGGATGTTCTAGTTAGTCATTACATGCAACTCAGCTCACATAAAATAGGACAACTTGGCAGAGCCCTAACAAGGCTGCCATGGTTTATAATATGGATATTGACCAAGTGACCTGAATGTGAGTAATAATAGAAATTTATAGACTGTGTTTTGTTGCCACTTGTGTCCATTGCCTCTTGTAGTATCTCAGTAAATCTCTGAGAAGGGTCCCTCTGAATAGAAATTACAAAATCTTGGAAATGTCTAGGCTGGAAGGGACCTCTGGAGATGATCTGGTCCAAACTGTCGGAAGCAGGGTCTTACGTTAGGTTATCCAGTGCCTTGCAAAGCCAAGTATGAAAAATTTCCAGTGAGGAAATCCACCCTATCTCTGGGCAAGTTCTTCCAATATTGTTCTTTATATCTAGACAGAACCACTCCTAAAGCAACTTGTGCCCATTACCTCATTCCTGTCTTTCTAAAAGGTATCTTTTCCCTCCAGCATGTTGAACAGTTGCCCCAGTTTGCCTTTGAAATTACCAAGTGCTCTCCCTTCCATTATCCAGGTCATTAATAAAGATGACACATAATATTAGTCCCAGTATTGGTGACTGAGGGACCTTCACTAGAAATCTGCTGTCAGCTGAACTTTGTACCATTGATCACAACTCTTTTAGCCCAACACTCCAGCCAACTTTCTGATGACTTTATATTTATCCAATCTGCCTTTCAATAATTTGGATATAAATATACTATAAGGACTGTGTAAAGTTCTTGCTAAAGCAAAGGTAAATGAGATTCACTGCCCTCTCCTCAATGCGTGTCGTTGCTATATGTCGTTGCCATATACATAGGTGCACAAGGCACCTTCTAGGGCCCTAAAATACCAACCTAGAACTGCACTTAGTTACCTCATTCATCTTTGTTAAAAATAACAAAATCTTGAAATTATTCAATGTCAGATCAAGATGCTTTTCCCAGTGATTTACCAGATGATGGTAAATTTAGTAGCTGTGAGAAATATAAGACAAGCTCCAGTTTTAACACATGTAGCAAGGTAACTTAGATATCCAAAGTTTCATATTCACTTAGATATCCAAAGATATAGAAAGTTTCACTATGGATTTTATAATTCTCATGTCTTTCCAGAATTCCAGCTCTGACGTAAGAAAAGACTTCTTCCCTTCGCTTTTGTGGCTTTGATTTTTCATCAATCCTTCATGAAGATCAATTCAAATCCTTGCAGTGTCCTTGTTAAAAATTACTTCTATTCACCGTATCCAAATACCAGAAATAGCCTTTTTTCTTTGTTGAGCAAATTTGTGGTACAAACTACTACTAAGTGTGAATAAAAATAGCTAAATGTTGTCTCAGTTTTTTCAATCCCATTACATTAGTAAGAAACTTTTACTGAACCATATTATAGTAGTGTGAAAAGTATACGGGTGGTAAATTCATCTTATTGAGATCTTTACATACAAGGACTATGGAAAACGTATTCTAATTTTATGTAAAAACATCCTCTGAAATGCAGCAAACATCTGCCAGGTTTCATCCAAGAATAAGAAAGATAGAAATAGAAAGTATATTTTATAACTGAATGCCTTGCTATATCATCATTAGCATAATTATCTCAGCAAATGGTCTTCTGCTTGTGTAATCCATTTAATTCTTCATCACTCTCACATTCATAGCAAAAAGAAAAAGCTGGGTAAATATGTAGACTTTTCTCAACTCTTGCCTTTCATTTGTTCTTCTAGGTAAGCCACGCAATAATGTAGCAATATGCCTGGAGGTTTGTTACTGCAGTTCATTTTCTTACCCCATCAGCTCAGCTCCCTATAGAAATAAGTAAATATGTTATTTGCTTTCCAAGTAAGTTTCATTATAAGTGGCACTGTCTCTTTGTTATGGTTCTAACTAATTTCACAGGTATGTCAATTCTTATCACTGCTTAAAGTCCCATGACATTCAACTTTTTTCCAATCAGTCTGCATGGAACTAGTGCTTTTCCTTACAGTTTCCCATCAAATGGCAAAGATTAACCATTTATCCATCTGCAGTTATCCATCTGGATCTCATCCATACAGATCCCCTGTATTATTTAAACTCTGTTAGAGCATGTGGCACACAACAATAAAATGAGGGGGGATATAAGGTCAGCTGGTTCTACATTGCCTTACTAAAATACAAATTAATTACTATGGTAATATAAAGAGACTTAATTACAACATATCTATTAACAAAATATGTTACATGTACCAGTAAAATTTGCACATGCAAGCTACTCAGAAGCAAAATACCCCACCTGTGCTTGGAACTTTATTTGAGCATGCACACATATTCACACACAGCACAAGTGAGTTTTCTGGGTCTCGATTATGCATTTCTAAAAATTGAAGGTGTTTGAATATGAGCTGTCGCTCACATTTACCCCTTCTATGAATAAAAAACCAATTCTGTCACCTCAAATCTCTAAGCTCATTTCTTTAACAGGCCTCAGACCCTAGGAGAGGCCATGAAACCTGTTGTCCCAGGCTGGTAGGTAATGTTTATGAGAAATCTGGGGGGAGTATTTGGCAAGGTGTTGGCAGTGAAGGACTGCAGGTCCTCTGTGAGAGGAGAACAAGAGCTGCCCTGTGCCAGATGGTTCCAAGTGGCTCTACAATGATGCCACAACCAAGTCCATCAGTGATGTTGGTGACACCTCTGTGAAATGAAAGGACAAAATGCTGAACAGTCAGAGGAGTGAGGAGAAAAAGTGAGAGAAACAGTCCTGCAACAACAAGGTGAGAGGAGAAGGCAGTGCTGCAGGCACCGGAGCAGGGGTGCCCCTGCAGCCTGATCACATTCAAAACAAATTTCTGCACTGCAATCTGTGGACTGACACACACTGGAGCAGGGGAAAAGTGTGAGGAGGAAGGAGCTGCACAGAGAAGCTATTATGGAATAATTACAACTCCCATATTCCATGTCCCCCTCCACTGCTTGTTAGAGAGAGGAGGTAGAGGACTGGAGAGTGAAGGAATGAAGTTGAGCCTGGAAAGGAGTGGGGAGCAAGACATTGTTTCATTTTTTGATTTTGATTCTCACTACCTTTTTTTTATTTAATTGGCAATAAATCAAATTATTTTTCCCCAAGTCTTGTCTGTTTTGCCTGTGATGGTATCAGCAAGTGATCTCACTGTCCTTATCTCAACCCACTGCTTTCTTCATCCTATTTCCCCGCCCCCATCCACTTGGGGAGAGGGAGTGAAAGAGCAGACAAGTGGGATTCTGGCAACTGATGAAGGTGAACTCACCATACAAAGAGAAGTAAGCGTTAACATGATGCAGAAACATATTTGTTGGAAAGCAAATTGTATTTTTACAATTAAAGGCAAAAAAATAAATTCATAAAACAATGATAGTAATTAAATACTCGTGTAATTTTCTTTTATATTATAATTATATATCAAATTAATAACTTAGAGAAGTTTATTTTTGTAGGAGATACGCTGGCATTTCCCCCTTAATTCAAATAAACCTATGGTGATGCGCGATAGCCTTTTTTGGGACAAAGGAAAAAGGAAAAAGAAAAAGAAAAGAAAATGTAAAGGAATAGAACAAAATATACCATAAGAGAACATGCTTTATTTTTCATGACAAACTCTCTGTATATCCAGTAAGGAACTTCAGCAGAGAGCACCAATATCCACACAGTACTGCATAGCCACAGGTAGGGCTGAATTTCTTCTTCCAGAAAAAGTACTTTCTGGATGTTTTCTTTCAGTTATGGTATCTCATTCACGTATGCAGATTTTTCCATTAAATTTCATTATACTTTGAATATTTTGAGGCCTGGATCACAGCTCCCACAATGCAGCTGATAGAGGCAGCCGACAGAGAGGCTGTTGCGACGGAGGGAAGACAGGCACACTCAATGTGAGTGATCAGCAAGCTTCATTTATTGAATAGCACAGTTGTCTTTTATAATTAGCTAATACATACATGTTTCCATAATACAGCATTCTGATTGGTTCATCAATCCAGCCTTTAGCTCCTTATCTGTGGTCAGCTACCTCTTCTTCTCCCATGCAGCTACTCCCTCTTTTCCCATGCCTGAGCGATCACAGGCTTCTCATTACCGTGTAGCACCTGCAGTCAGGGTTAGGGTGTCCTCGCCAATTTAGCAATCACAGGAGCTGAGTCCGATGTTTCTCAAGTTCCTGCTCGGCCAGCTGGATCATATCTATGTTACTCTTCTCAGCTAGCCAGTTTCCCACAAGAGGCAGCAGTTTTCACAGAAGCTCACACAGAAGAATGTGCAGAAGAGGGCTTCAGATAATTTTGTACCACAGTAACAATCTCAGATATGGTGGTAACACAGTACAGAGCAGATTCCCCAGCAGATACAGCAGCTTTCCATGCCAGGATAGAGGTTTTCACAGACTGAGCTCCGAATTCATCCAACCTTCTGACTTTTCTTCTATGCAGCCACAAAGAATACTGCCAGGGGAAACCTGGACATAATGAAAAGTGACTACAAAGGTCTGAGGGCGTTGGCTAAGGGCATGAGGGCCAAGGCAGTGTTCTTTTCCTGCCACTGAGGTGAAAGGGAATAATAAGAAGAGCACTAATAGCTAAGTCAATAATTGGCTGTTGAAGGTGTTGGTGACAGGATTTTGGGTTCTGTGACCATGGAACCCTGTTTGCACATCATTGTCTGCTTGGGAGGGATGGGATTCACCTCACAAAGTGAGGCAGAGCTATTTTTGCCAATAGGATGTCTGAACTCAAAAAGAGGACTTTAATCTAAGAATGATGAGGAAAGGAGAGAGTAACCAATAACCTATGATGCAATGATGTATAGGGTTGATGAACAAAGGACATGGGGTGATGTGACAGATGCGGGTATCAGTCTGTTCTCCCAAGTAGCAAGTGATAGAACAAGAGGAAACAGCCTCAAGTTGCGCCAGGGGAGCAATGGGGTATTAGGAAATTGGGTATTAGGAAAAATTTCTTCATCACATAAGTTACCAAGCATTGGAACAGGCCGCCCACAGAAGTGGTTGTGTCACCATCCCCGGGGGTATGAAAAGACATGTAGATGTGGCACTTAGGGACATGGTTTAGCAGTGGATTTGGCAGTGTTAAGTTTATGACTGGACTCGATCTTAAGGGTCTTTTCCAACCTAAAATTTTCTATGATTCTATGACAGGAACGGATCAAAAATCAATAAGGTGGGACTTAAGCAGCATCAACTCTAGCACTTACATGTAAGCAAGAAAGTACTTAAAAGGTACAATCATTTTTAGGAATTTAAATTGCTGGGATGCCTCCCTAAACTACTAATGTGCAGAGGATAGTGTTGCCATCCAGAGGGACCTTGACAGGCTGAAGAAATAGGCTGACAGGAACCTCATGAAGTTCAGCAAGGAGAAGCCCACAGCCCTGCACCGGGGGAGGAACAAACATATGCCGGCTGCTGAGCAGCCAGAAAGCAGCTTGGCAGAAAAGGCCCTAGGGCTCCTGGTGGGCACAAAGCTGAAAATGTGCCAGCAACATGGCCTTGCTGCAATTGCAGCTAAGAGTACACTGGGCTGCATTTGACAAAGTATTGCCAGCAGGTCGAGGGAGGTGATCATTCTGCTCTACTTAGCACTGTTGAGGCCACACCTGAAGAGCTGTGTGCAGTTCTGGGCTCCCCAGAACAAGAGAGGCATGGACATGATGAAGGGACTGCAACATCTCTCCTGTGAGGGAAGGCTGAGATAGCTCGGACTATTCAGCCTGGAGAAGAGAAGACTCAGGAGCATCTTACAAATGTATATAAATGCCCCAAGGGAGGGTACAAAGAGGACAGATCTAGGTCTTTTCAGTTGTGTCCAGTGGCAGGACAAGAAGCAATGGACACAAACTGAAACACCAGAGTTTCCCTCTTAACATCAGGAAATACTTTTTTTAACTTGGAGGGTGAGTGAGCACATGTTACTCAGAGAGCTTGTGGAGTCTCCCGCATTGGAGATATTCCAAAACCATCTGGACATGGTCCTGGGTAACCAGCTCTTGGTGGGTCTACTTGAGTAGTTGAGCTGGGTGAGATGACCTCCAGAGGATACTCCCAACCCCAGCCATTCTGTAATTCTGTGATCTATAACAAAAATCCCTATACAGCTGCTACTGTTGAAAAATAATTTCCAAAACTTCACAGCGTTTTCAGGAAGGTATTGCATCTAGTCATCCAGATAAGCCAATTCTTGAAAGATTATTGATCATGCTACTTTCCAGATCCTGAGATCAAGACATAACATACTACTTCCTAAAGCTTACCAAATAGAAGAAAAAATAAAAATTGACTAGCTGAAGAAAATAAATTAGAAAAAAAATGAAGCTCAGGAACTTAGAGGCAGACAAACACTACTCAGTTTATATTTATACTTGCTACATTGTAGCAAATCACAGAACTGAGGAATGTTACTCAAGGTTTTTTGTTTGTTTGTTTTTGTGTTTTTTCCTTAGGGGTGGAAATACTGATATAAGCCTGAAGTGTACTGTAGTTCATTAAATGTTCTGAAGAACGTTGCTTTGTCTAAGGATTAGTAAGATTTGCTATATACATCGGATTCTACTCAGTGGTAATAACAGATACAGTGAATGTTATCACCATGCTTTGAAGTTCTCTAAAGGTTTTCACAGATTAAGAGAAAACTTCAGAGCTTGGGAGACTTCTATATCTTGCTTTCTTTCAGCCTTCTTGCATTTTAATTATTTCTTTAAGGCCTATCTTATATTTTTCATGGCACCCAAATACAAGCAGAATGATGATGGCTTTCAAGGAGGTGTATAAGCTTCATAAAATCAAGTGAGGCTTCCTCAGTATTTGCTCCCATAAAAATCAATGTGTTACATAGAGAGATTCTATGCTGAGCTTAGAAATGCTTACAGTCTCCTATGAGAGGTACTAATAAGCATAAATAAGCATACAGAATCACTTTCTCCTTCCCTCTATATTCCTTCCTGAGAAAGCATGGCACTTCTGCTATCTACAATTAGTTTTATCACCTATATCCAGATTTGCTTTAGATACACCGAAAGTCCGGCTGTTGGAAGCTGCAATGAGCCACTAAACACTCTTTATGACTAATCAGGCTGTGATGTGATTGTTGGGCATTTCAGTGGAGAGAATTTTGTAACTAATTCATACCGCTGCAATTCTTCTTTAGGATGACTTCCTACCACAGAAATTTTAGAATTCTTAAACCAATTCTGTTAGATTCAATACTGTACTAACTGGAGTGCTAGTTTCTTTAGTCTAAATTATTATTCATTTTAAAAAATTAACTAAAAAATCCGATAAAATCTATTTCCTAGAGTTGTAAATTTTAAATGGAGTGAGGTATAGTGATCCTATCATACATAAGGAAACCTCAACAATATGTACTACTCAGCCAGTACTAGCTAAGCGTTTATTCAATAAAAACTACATTGCCTCAAGATACAGAGGCTAGATGAATATAAAATGCACAAGCAATTTATATAATGAGCTCCACAGGTTTCTACAGTAGATAACAAGTTGGCATGAAACAAGTTTGAAAGGCTGAAGAGTAAATGAAAGGAAATCAGTTTCATATTCAGTGTGGGGCATAACTGGATCAGACAGCATTTATTAATTTTATGCAACTTAAAGTTAAGACAGTGTTTATTCATTTTATGCAAGTTTATGTCACAATTTTATTTAGTATAGATTGATCCTTAGTGAAACATTATTATTCTGTGAAACATTATTATTCTGTGAAACATTTTTCTGGGCTGATATTCATCACCACCCAAAAAACGAATGTTCTGACATTGAGTTCTTTAGCACTTTGTTATAGTTTGAGGAACCCACAACAATTTATTGTTGTTTAGACCATTATTCTTTCACCCGATGACCCCTCCCCACCGAGGAAGGAGAATCAGGAAAAAACAAGGAAACACGAGTGTTGAAATATAAACAGATCTAATAGGACAAGACGAAATAATTAACATTAATAATATTAAAGAAACAATATCAATCCCAATACCAATATAAAATATAAAAGAATTATACTTAGCCAATTATATCAGTACGAAGCTGTGCACTCCCAACAGTGGACAGCAAATGTCAAGACACTGTGAGCACTACACCTTTAGGAGGAAGGGATGGCCTCAGGGCTCCAGCACCAGAGCAAGAAGTACTTGGGATCGCAGCCATAGTAGAAGATAAAACCTCCTCAGCAAACTTTCTAAACTATATTCAATGTGATGAACATGATGAACATGGTATGAAACAAGCCTGTTGGCCAGCTTGGGTCTAGCGCCCGGGTCTCGCTCCTCCTCATCCCTGCATCTGGCTAACTCGAAAACACTGAGACCTTGAAACCTGCATATCATAGCTGGCTAGAAAGGAAATATTTTCACAAATTCAGACATGAGAGTCTTCTACAAGTGCAGTTTTCACAGGCATTAGAAGAAAAATTAGTCCCATGTTGCCCAAACCAGGACATTGCTCCCCTTATTTCATACCAGATATGTCACACTTAAGTTACTATTACAGTTGTCTTCTAATATATATACAAACACAAATATAATTCTCTAAAGCTATGAACTGTTCCTCTAAAAGGTCCATCAATTTCTGTTAGTCCAAAACTATGGGTTCCATCTGTCATAATAGTCTTTCAGGGTAGGAACAAGTGATGTGGCATTCACTCAATTGTCAGACCAGGACAAGGCCTCAATATAGGATGACGGGTGGAGCCGGGTGCAGCAATATAACATGTTGTGCTTATAGCTTGTGTGTTCTCTGTCGCTGGACGCCACTCGACGAAGCTGGCTCTGGTTTCATTACCACTATGAAAAACACTTATTAAACATTGTTAGTGTAATGTAAACATTAACATTATACATTTTAAAATTAAGGATTCTCACCCTAAATCTGATCTCCTAGAGGTAAACATCAAACTTGTGTATTTTCTGCACCACCCACCCAGTCCTTCAGCAAAAGCAATCCCATCAGCGAGTCTTCCCTTACCTGAAGCCGGGGTGACACAGACTGTTCTCCCCAACATTCTTTATGTGCACCACAGGGACCTTACTCCCTTCTACAGTAGGTAAAAGCTCTGACTGAGTGGGACCAGCTCAGCTGACGGGTTCCCTGGTGTTGACTAACCAGGTGGCTTTTGATAAATGCTTGTCCCATTTTGTATATGACCCAGCACTCATCGCTTTCAGGGTAGTCTTCAGTAGTCCATTACGTCATTTGATGCGATGGTGCATGATAGGGTATGTGATATATCCACCATGCTCTTTAGCCCAGGCATCTATAAGATTATTTCAGAAATGAGTCCCATTGTCTGACTCAATTCTGCCTGGAACGCCATGTCACCACAAGACTTGTCTTTACAAGGCCTAAAATAGTGTTATGGGCAGTGACATGAGACGAGACATAGCATATGTTTCCAGCCATCTGGTGGTTGCTTCCACCATTGTGGACACAATGCATTTGCCCTGGCGGGTTTGTGGAAGGGAGATATAGTCAATTTGCCAGGCCTCTCCATACTTATATTTCAGCCACCATTCTCCGTACCATAAAGGTTCTGACCATTTAACTTGCTTAATTTCAGCACATTTCACATTTATGGATAACCTGTGAAAGTTTTTCCATAGTCAAATCCACCCCTCAGTCACGAGCCTATCTGTATGTTGCATCTCTTCCTTGATGACCAGAAGCGTCATGGCCCATCGAGCTAAAAACAATTCACCCTTATGTTGCCAGTCCAAGTCTACTTGAGACACTTTAATCTTAGCAGACCGATCCATCTGCTGTTTGGCTTGTTGCTCCTCAGTGCCCCAACTCTTGGGTGTATGGGCATCTACGTGACTGTGAGCCAACTCAGGCAGGATGCAGGAATGACCACAAGACCATGGATCAAAGGCAAAGAAGAAGTTTAATCTCAATACCTCGCAAGTCAGGGAGGCTCTGCAGCAACGCCCGGGCAGAGGGATACAAGCAGGGGACGCAGGCACCGCAGGGTGGGAGAAAGTTCTTGTTAGCAGGAGCGTGCGAGCTCTAACTTGATGTTCTCGCCTGCTTTTCAAGGGTTCAAGCAGGCATAGTTTTCCACTGTGCTTTGATCTTCTTCAACAACAAGGCAGTGATCTCATGTATGCTAGATAAGGTGTCCCTGAGTCCATCCCAGGCTTACATTATCTAAGTG
>NW_009649574.1:44003-53399 GCF_000708025.1 Charadrius vociferus
ATAAGATGCAGGTATTTGTTGAAGATACATGAAATACAAGAACTCAAGAATCTGATATTAATAAGTGGTGTAAAATAAGAGGAAAAGTTGGGGTATAATGTATAGTGGAGCCTTGTAATGCCTTGGACCAAAATCCTACAGGTTCTTTCTGATTTCTTGCCCCAATCATCTGTCACAATCCCGAGAGTGTATCGTCTGGAATTGTTTCTTCTAATTGAAAAGGATATCCTTGCTTAGGAGTGTATAATTGCAAATGCTCAATCGAAGCATTTTTGCAGGCATCAAAGGCTTCTTGTTGCCCTGTCCCTTGCCAGACAACTTTCTTCCCAGTTAATTTCTGCAGAAGGCACATTAATACCACCAAATGTGGGATAAAAGTTCTCCAATACTCTAAAAGTCCCCAAAAGGTCTGTAACACTTTTACTGTGATTGGCACAGGAAATTGCTGGGCTGTTTGCTGTACCTGACTTGGTATTCCTCTAATCTGTCCATACCAAGCTATTCCCAACAATTGTACAGTCGTACTCGGGCCCTGTATAGTCTTTTCCTGTAAATGCGCTTTCAGCAATTTGGTAGCTGCTTCACTTTCTTGTTGTAACTCAGCCATAATCAAAAGATTATCAGCAGGATGGTAAACACTAATGGTACCCGACCATAGTGCTAAATCAGCTGCTATCATTAGGTGGTGAATGGAGGGACTGTGTTTGTACCCCTGAGGCAATACTTGTAAAGTATACTGCTTTTGTTGCTGGGTCACATCTTGCAGTGAGGTGGCAGGCAGGGTGGAGGGGGGGCGAGGAGTTGGTGGTGGGGCATAAACGATAACTTTTGCCATCATCGAAACCTTTCTGATGTTGTGACCCCATCTATTTCTAGATGTGGGATACCAGCTTGTATAAAATAATTCCACATTTGTTTCCTTGTAACCCGTGCTGTAACTCCTCTCGGTTTTGCCGGCTTTACTTTATTCACCACCCACACAGATGGTCCCGAAATTACAGCCCTAGTTTCCCTCAAGGTATTTCCTAGGGCACCTACATTTGTCACTGCTGATATAACCAAGGGGTTTAGTGAGGCAGGCGCTCCTCTCACAAACTGCATTTTGATACTTCTCATCACTGCAAAACTGTCCGGATTGCACCCTGTGACCAACACATGAGCCATCCCCATCTGCTGCACAAAATTAATACCTTTCTCCATTGTACACCAGTTTCTGAGGGACGGCACTAATCCAACAGGTTCTGTATATGCTGCTAAAACTGCTGCACACAACCACTGATACAACATAGGTGCAGCGATATCTTTCCTGTAAGGGCCTCTGACATTATGCAGCTGACCATATCCTCATTGTATCTGATCATCAATTTCTATAAAGCTTACTAAACCTTTTTCACCTGCTGATAAGTGGATAGATGCAGCTCCACTAGTCCAAGCTTGCAAAATACATGCCAGCATGCCTTCCTCACTCCTTTGCTAATGCATCTCAAAAAACTCCCTTAACTCTTCAGATTGTAAGTACGTATGATCTGCACTTCCCTGTCTTCTTGTTCCCACTCCCCCCTCATTTGTATGTATTTGCTTTTTAAGTCTGGGTCAAATTCCAACTCAATCTCAGAGTCTGCAGATTCACTCCAATTATTTTCATCCCATTCCTCGGGATCCCATGACGGTTTTGTGGTGAGAGCACTAGCTTGGGAAATCAAAAGCTTACTTTTCCCATATTTTTCTCTTTGTTTATTAACAATACATGCTACTATCCGGTCTATATTATCTTGCAGCTCATAGCACCTCTTTGCTTGAACAGTAATTACTTCTTGAGCAATCACCTTTGCATCTCTTAAACTCCTGTTTTCCTTTTCCAGTTCTCTCATTTTACTACGTAATAAAACAACTTCACAGTGAAAAGCTCTAAGTCCAGTAGCTAACAGCCATCCCAATCTCCCCGCTAATTTACGAGAAGAATCTGATGCCGTTTTCCACGGCAATCCATGCATAGCTGACTCAATTATCTGGGGGATAATCACCGCGCCGTCATCTATTTCAGGCCATGTCTCTGGCGGAGCCAATTTAGCCAGGAAAGTGGCAACAGGGGCCCAATCCTCAGTACTGGGCCATCCCGGAATATGGGAAGTCATAGTGGTTGCCTCCCCAGCCCCCGACTTTCTAGTCAGCCATGGTATGGTTATTCCTGGAACTGCCGACTACACCAAATGTGTGAGCCGACACAGTTGGGATAAGCAGGGAACCCCACTGGAAATGAGTAATCAGTTTTAAGAATTGGACCAATGGGACAAACATACCAAATGGTTGGCCAACTCCTGAAGGACATTATTGGATTATTTCTCACTCAGTAATATCTGTAACCAACTAGATGGCTTTCAGTTCTGCAAATTGACTCATCTCATCCACTCTCTCAGCCATTTCCACAACTTATCGAGTGGGACTCCACACAGTAGCTTTCCACTTTCACTGGTTTCCTACAATTCGACAAGATCCATCAGTGAACAGTGCATATCATGTCTCATTTTCCGATAATTGATTATATGGTGGGACCTCCTCAGTATGCACAACCCTCTCCTCTGGTGACCTTCCAAAGTCTGTGCCTTGCAGTCCAATCCTTGATCATCTCCAAAATTCCTGGATGATTCAAGCTCACTGAGTAATTAGTGCTACTCACTTACTCCACTTTGCATCAGTTGTGTGATGAGTGGAAGGAGGTTTCCCTTTAAACATCCAGTTCAACACTGGCAACCAGGATGCCAGGAGGGGCTGTGCCTCAGTACCAATTACCTCCAAAGCAGCTCAAACCCTTTCAAGTGCTGCCAATATCTCTTTCTCAAGTAGTAGTATAGCGAACCTCTGATCCTCTATATGCTTGAGTCCAAAACCCTAGGGGTCAGCCTCAAGTCTCTCCAGGTGCCCTTTGCCAGAGACTCCAGGTAGGGCTGTTCTCCCCTGCTGTGGTGTACAGCATGTTTTTAACATCTCGTCCTGTCAAGAGATACTGCATGAGCAATTTCCCATTTAATTTGTTCAAAGACTGATTGCTGCTCAGGGTCCCATTTAAAATAATTCTTCTTTCTAGTCATTTCATAGGGAGGGCTCACAATCTGACTGTACCCAGGAATATGCATTCACCAGAAACCCACAGCACCTAAGAAGGCTTCTCTTTCTTTTCTATTAGTAGGTAGTGACATAGCTGTTATTTTATTAATCATGTCCACTTGGATCTGGAGATGCCCATCTTGCCACTCAATTTTTAAAAACTGGATCCTTGCTGAAGATCCCTTGACCTTATCTTTTTTTAATAGCCAAACTGGCTTCCAGAAGGATTTGAATTATCTTCTCCGCTTTCCTAAAAACTTCTTCTACATTATTAACCACACAATGATGTCATCAATGTATTGTAGGTGTTCTGGACCTCCACCCTTCTCCAGTGCAGCCTGTATCAGTCCATGGCTAACAGTAGGGCTGTTTCCACTCCTGGGGCAGTTGATTTCAGGTGTATTGGATGCCCATCTAGGTGAAAGCAATCTGGGGCCTGCACTCTGCTGCTAAAGAAGCAGAGAAAACAGCATTAGCAATGTCAATTGTAGCGTACCAGTTAGCTTCCCTTCACTCCACTTCAAAGTGAAGTTCTAACATAGAATCATAGAATGGTTTAGGTTGGAAAGGACTTGAAGATCATCGAGTTCCAACCCCTGCCATGGGCAGTGTGAAATGTGTTCACCTGATTCGTGTCAATATGGACCAATGCTAGGGCCGCGTGGTGAAATGTGACTTTCTGTCTTATATACCCTTGTATAACCGCAGGCCTAAGAGAAACGGAGGGGATAATGTATATAGTTTTTGCTTTTTGTGAAAGACATACTTGTGTGTCGGTTTGGACCAGTTTTGCTGTTAACCATAAGGTGTCAAGCCATAAAAATCTAGGGTCATCCTAAGGGTGAGGAGAGGAAGGCCATGCACATGCATGGAATCTGGGGTCATCCTGAGGGCAAGCCGAGGAAGACCGCTGACTTCATCCACCGACCACCAGATCGGAGCCAAGAAAACCCCCAGAGGTGAAGAGGGCATGCGCAGAAAGAGATACGCCTACTCCTGGAATTTATTCGCACAGACCCACCTTTTCTATGAATATGTATTAGCAGAAAGGATATAAACCAGAAACAGAAACTGTACAGTGTACGTCTTGGTAGAGCAGAGACTCCCGGCGCACCCAGCACTCTTTGCTTGCATTTTTTCCTTTAATAAATTGTAAACTTAAATTGCAACCCGATTTGGGACTCAGTCATTTATCACAGCAGGGACAACTCCCACTAGACCAGGTTGCGCAAAGCCCCATCCATCCTGGCCACTTCCAAGGATGGAGCTTCACAACTTCTCTGGGAAACCTGGTCCAGTGCCTTACCACCCTGTCCTGGTTCCGGCAGGGATGGGGTAGATTTCTCCAAGGAGCCGGCAGGGGTCAGGTATTCCATACCACATGACCCATGCCCGGGCTATAAGAGGAGCTAACTGGGGAGAGGAGAGCAGTCGCCACTTGGGGGTGGGCTGTGGCAGTCTGGGTCCGGTCGGTGCGCTGCGCGGCAGTACTGTAATTGTGTCTTTATATTCCTTTATGGGTGTTTTTTTGTTTCATCTTCCCTTTTGCTGTTCTGTCAAATTGCACTATTTTAACCCATGAGTTTTGCCTTTTTCTGTTGATTTTTTCCAACGGCTGTGGGAGTTGAGCGAGCGGCTGCCAGGGTCTTTGTTACTGGCTGAGGACAAACCACGACAGTCCTTTTTGGCGCCCAACATGGGGCCCGAAGGATTGCAATGATGACAGATCTGACCAGAGCTTGTTAAAAAAAATTTCTCATATGCATTTCTCATATTAGTTAGATAGTCGCTGGTTACAATGTTGCTTCATTTGTTTGCATGGCTGTGTTATGAAATTCTTATATGCTCTATGTACTGCCTGTGATGTTGTTTATTATCTCGGGGAGAGGTATCAGGGTTATCATTTTGCTGTCCTGTGCAATATCAGCTTATGATATGATAACATCACTATTGAAGTGGCTTTGTTGGGGTGTCTATGCGGTATTGCTGTCCTGTCCATACCTTGGTTACCATCTCTCAGAAGTTATTAATAATCACACCCAATCCATAGGAGAAACAGGGGGAGATACTTCCCCTAGCTCTTTTGCCTCCCTTTTCTCCTTTGGGCCAGGTATGACACCTCTTGAGAATTTCAAATATCCTTGGGATGCTCATACCAGCACGTTCCTATTACTATGCCTCCTGAATGTGTTCCAGGTCATTTTTAGGGTTAAACAACTGCTTAAGACTACCACGCAGAGATCTGCCCCAAGGCTGGATAGTCATGGCATGTGGGAGAATATGGGCAGGTATCTAGAGAATTTCTCCCCTCCAACGGTTTGGGACTTCACCCTTGAACAACTACAGGACCCTGATAAAGTAATAAAATATTTGAAAGGAAAATGTTGTGGCTACTCCAGAGAGGCACAACTTATGGCACTGTGCTGGGCCCTGGCCAGTATCTACCAAACACTGCTCAGTACTATGCAGGAACCTCAGGGGAAAGAGAGGAAAACCCAGACCAGCAGACAATGCAGCTACTCTACCCCGATAGCAGGCACTGTGGCTACTCCAACCCCGGTGACAGGCAATGCAGCCACTCAAACCCCAGTGGCAGGGCCCGCGATAACGGGGCCAGTAGCTTGGAATTAGAGGGCAGGGAAGCCAAGCTGCTGGGATCCCTGTCTAGGGAAGCGGGCATTGACAAGGCGACTGGGAAAAAGACACAAGCCCTCAGCCTCTGGAGGCGACTCCTGCCAGGCGTAAGGGAAAGGTATCCCTTCAGCGCAGATGTTGTATGTCGTCCAAGCCAGTGGACTACCATGGAAAAAGGTATCCAGTACCTGAGGGAATTAGCTATACGGGAGATGATTTACTACAACCCAGATAACGCACAGTTACCCACAGATCCTGATGAAATCCTGTGCACAGGGCCCATATGGTGGAAGTTTGTATGGAGCACACCATCATTGTATGCCAACTCCTTGGCAGTGATGGAATGGATATGTGAAGGAGGACCAACAGTGGATGAGGTGGCTGGACAACTCCGTCCATATGAAAAAAAGTGTCTCTTCCCCGCTCATCTCAGCTGTGGAGAAACTGTCCCAGAGGTCCAGCAACTTGAAGAGAGTATGTCCTACTCCCCACCTGTACAGGCCAGCATCTCAGCTATTAGGAGCAGGCGTTTCCCTGCTCAAGAGGGAGAGTACAGGGCGTAAACACCACGAGGCACCATGTGGTTTTACCTGCATGACCATGGAGAGGACTTGAGGAGGTGGGATGGACAACCTACCTCGACCCAACAGGCACAGGTACACCAGCTGCAAGGGAGACCAATCACAAAAGGGGATCCCTCCAGGAAAAGTGCTGCTCCCATTTCCAGTAGGCAGCTCCCCAGAGTGGAAGGCTTGATCTCAACTCTGATCCTCTTGAAGGGAGCTCCAAGTCATTTTTACGACAAGTGAGTAATGGATAGTATGATCAGGATTAGATGGGACCTGCCCCCAGCCAGGTGGGGGTATTGTAAAAATCACCAGATTTTGGTTATAGTAGAAGTAGAATGTTAGAGCACTGTGTTCTGAAACTGGTAGCCATAGAGCCCTCACTAGATAATTATTGTTCTGTAGCAAGGAACAAGCAGAACTCAGAAGAAACAATGAAGAAGAGAATAGATAAGTTTTGTTTGAGTCTAGTAATTACAGAAACCTGCTATGCACCAGTGATGCTGCTTAGAGACCCTCTTGCCCTTCCCATCTTGATTTAAATATCAAGAAACAAATTAATAGATAACAATAGAAATAGCCATTGATTATTTGGATATGGGTATTGATAGCAATATATATACAATCAAGGGACTAATCAATGAAAATCAACCCCGTAACATGTATTTGGTAACTAAGTATGATCTGAACTAACTGTTGAACAATATAGCATTGAAGTACCTGTCAAGAGAACGATAAGTTGTAGGTCTGATTAGTAAACAGAGAAAATCTTCTGGAGGTTCCAAGATTAAAGAGGGGGGGCAAGGCTCTGTGACCAAGCTGAGCATGCACAAGAATCAGGTTCAACCAGCGGACACAGTGAGGAAGACTATGGACGACCACCAGAGGACCCTGGACGACCACCAGGCGCATGCGTCATGGACGTTTACATATATTAATGAGCTCTCGGGAATCTTATGAATATGTTAATTATTTTCCAGAAATGTGATGAATATGTATGTTTGAATGTATATAATTTTCGTAAGTGGAGCAACTCAGTACGCACACTAGGTGGAGTGATCTTCTGTGCGTCCGGTGCCGTAATAAAGAAGTGCCTGCTTTCTAAACTTAAATTAAGGCTTGCAAAGTTTGTTTCTGCTGATTTCTGTAACAGGGAAAAGGGACAACCGGGTTTATTGGACTGTGTGGATTCGATGGCCTGGTACACCTGAGCCACAGGAGTATAAGGCTCTAGTGGACACTGGTGTGCAATGCACCTTAATACCATCAAATTACAGAGGGGCAGAACCCATTTGTATTTCTGGAGTAACGGGGGGATCCCAAGAGTTGACTGTACTGGAAGCAGAAGTAAGCCTAACTGGAAATGAGTGGCAAAAGCATCCCACTGTGACTGGCCCAGAGGCTCCATGCATCCTTGGCATAGATTACCTCGGAAGAAGGTATTTCAAGGACCCAAAAGGATACCGGTGGGCTTTTGACATAGCTGCCTTGGAGACAGAAGAAGTTAAAAAGCTGTCCACCCTGCCTGGTCTCTCGGAGGACCCTTCTGTGGTAGGGCAGTTGAGGGTCAAAGAACAACAGGTGCCAATTGCTTCCACAAAGGTGCATCGGCAGCAATATCACACTAACCGAGTCTCTCTGTTTCCCATTCATAAGCTGATTCATCAACTAGAGACTCAAGGAGTGATAAGCAAGACCCACACACCCTTTAATAGTCCCATATGGCCAGTGCTAAAATCTAATGGAGAGTGGAGGCTAACAGGGGATTATCGTAGCCTGAATGAAGTCACGCCAGTGCTGCTGTGCCGGACATGCTAGAGCTTCAATACGATCTGGAGTTGAAGTGAACCAAGTGGTACGCAACAACTGATATCACAAATGCATTCTTCTCAATCACTTTGGCTGCACAGTGCAGGCCACAGTTTGCTTTCACTTGGAGGGTCATCCAGTACACCTGGATGCCCCAGGGGTGGAAACACAGCCCTACCATTTGCCATGGACTAATCCAGACCACACTGGAACAGGGTGAAGCTCCGGAACATCTGCAGTACATTGACGACCTCATTGTATGGGGTGACACAGCAGAAGAAGTTTTTGAGAAAGGGAATAAAATAGTTCAAATTTTTCTGAAAGCTGGCTTTGCCATAAAACGAAGTAAGGTCAAGGGACCTGCACAGGAGATCCAATTTTTAGGAATAAAATGGCAAGATGGACGCCGTTAGATCCCAATGGATGTGATCAACAAAATAGCAGCAATGTCTCCACCGACCAGTAAAAAGGAAACACAAGCTTTCTTAGGTGTTGTGGGGTTTTGGAGGATGCATATTCCAAATTACAGCCTGATTGTGAGACCTCTATATCAAGTGACCCAGAAAAAGAATGATTTTAAGTGGGGTCCTGAGCAACGACAAGCTTTTGAACAAATTAAGCAGAAAATAATTCATGCAGTAGCCCTGGGGCCAGTCCGGTAACAAGATGTTAAAAATGTACTCTACGCTGCAGCCGGGGAGAATGGCCCTACCTGGAGCCTCTTGCCGAAAGCACCAGGAGTGACTTGAGGTCGACCCCTGGAGTTTTGGAGTCGGGGATACAGAGGATCCGAAGCCTACTATACCCCAACAGAAAAGGAGATATTGGCAGCATATAAGGGGGTCCGAGCTGCTTCGGAAGTGGATGGTACAGAAGCACAGCTCCTCTAGGCACCTTGACTGCCTGTGCTGGGCTGGATGTTCAAAGAAAGGGTCCCTGCCAAATATCATGCAACTGATACTACGTGGACTAAGTGGATTGCACTGATCACACAGCGAACTCGAATGGGAAATCCCAGTCGCCCAGGAATATTGGAAGTGATCATGGACTGGCCAGAGGGCAAAGATTTCAGAATATCACCGGAGGAGGAGGTGACGCGTGCAGAAGAGGCCCCACCGTATAATGAACTGCCAGAAAATGAGAAGATATATGCCCTGTTCACTGATGGGTCCTGTCGTATTGTGGGAAAACATCGAAAATGGAAGGCTGCTGTGTGGAGTCCTACACGATGCGTTGCAGAAACCACTGAAGGACAAGGAGAATCAAGCCAGTTTGCAGAGGT
>NW_009649574.1:53984-61777 GCF_000708025.1 Charadrius vociferus
ACTGAGAGCCATGGGTGGTGGGACCTTCAAACATTGGGATGTACATTTAGCAAAAGCCACCTGGTTAGTTAACACCAGGGGATCTGCCAATCGAGCTGGCCCTGCCCAATCAAAACTTCCACGTACAGTAGAAGGGGATAAAGTCCATGTAGTGCACATGAAGAATATGTTAGAGAAGACAGTTTGGGTTAGCCCTGCCTCAGGCAGAGGAAAACCCATCCGTGGGATTGCTTTTGCACAAGGACCTGGGTGCACTTGGTGAGTGATGCAAGAAGTTGGGGAGGTCCGATGTGTACCTCATGGGGATCTGATTTTGGGTGAGAATAGCCAATGAATAAAATTTTATGATGTTAAATATTAATTAACCTTGTAGCTGTACGTTATCATTATTATGACTGCTATCAACGGTACTACAGAAGAATCACCCAAATCAATGACAGATGGATTTTGATGAGACTGAGTCAAGTGCAGTAACAATGTAATAAGAATTGACCTCAGCAGCTGGCGCCCAGCAACTTCCTTGAGATCAACATCTTCAACCTGTGGACAGTGGGCGTGGACTGTATCTGGTACACCAGCCATGAGCTTCAAATATAGCATGCACCAGTCCAGCCCCACACACCTTCTCATGTGCCCTGAGAGACTGTTCTCACAGATGGAGCCTACCATCATGGACTAAGTGAGCTTAATAGACATTCTGGAGGGACAGCCCACGGACTATGGGAACTGTAAAATCTGGGCAAGACACAGACGGTATGGATAATGTCCTGGTTCTGGCAGGGATGGGGGTAATTTCTCCAAGGAGCCGGCAGGGGTCAGGTATTCCATACCACATGACCCATGCCCGGGCTATAAGAGGAGCTAACTGGGGAGAGGAGAGCAGTCGCCACTTGGGGGTGGGCTGTGGCAGTCTGGGTCCGGTCGGTGCGCTGTGCGGCAGTACTGTAATTGCGTCTTTATATCCCTTTATAGGTGTTATTGTTTTGTTTTCATCTTCCCTTTTGCTGTTCTGTCAAATTGCACTATTTTAACCCATGAGTTTTGCCTTTTTCTGTTGATTTTTCCCATGGCTGTGGGAGTTGAGCGAGCGGCTGCCTGGTTCTTTGTTGCTGGCTGAGGCCAAACCATGACGCACCCTCAGAGTGAAAAACTTCTTCCTAATATCTAATCTAAATCTACTCTCTTCTAGTTTAAAGCCATTCCCCATCATCCTATCACGACATGCCCTTGTAAAAAGTCTTTCCCCAGCTTTTACGTACACCCATTTTAGGTACTGGAAGGCCGCAATAAGAAGCAGCCTTTTCTTCTCCATGCTATACGAACCCAACTCTCTGAGCCTGTCCTCATAGGAGAGGTGCTCCAGCCTTCTGACCATCTTTGTGGCCCTCCTCTGGACTCGCTCCAACAGGTTTGTGTCTTTCCTATGTTGGGGGCTCTAGAGCTGGATGCAGTACTTCAGGTAAAACTTAGGGTTAGGGTTGGTTAGGGTTAGTCATAGGGTTAGGGGTTAGGGTTAAGGTTGGGGTTAGGGTTAAAGAACAGGGTTAGGGTGGTTATGGTTAGGGTAAAGGTTAGAATTAGGGTTGGGGTTAGAGTCAGCCTTAGAATTATGGTTAGGGTTAGGTTGAGGGTTAGGGTTAGGGTTTGGTTTAGGGTTAAGGTGTTTAGGGTTAGGGTTATTAGGGCTGGTTGTTTTCTATTTTGCACAGCAGTGCTGTGGAGAGTGAAAAAAGTTTTTTTGACCATTTAGTCATTAGGAACGAAGAGAGTGCCGACCTGTGTGGGGCAATGATAATGGTTCCAGGAGGCAGTGAGGACAAGGCACATTTTTACCTCTGGGCACCTTTGGTTTGGGAGCAGTGGCTGGATGTTTGCTACTTTGCACTGCGTCACTGCGGAGAGTGAAAAAATGTTGTTTTGATTATTAGGTCAGTAGGGAAGAAGAGAGTTCTGAAGTGTGTGGTGCATTGAAAGAGGTGCCAGGAGAGAGCCCTCTTCTAGTGCGTGCATTACGGCAGCGTTACAGCAGCATTAGGGTTTCGGTTAGGCTTAGGGCCAGGGTTAGGTGTTAGGTGTTAGACGTAAGGGGTTAGGGTTAGGGTTAGTGTTAGGTTTAGGGTTAGGGTTTAGATTAGTGTTAGCGTTAGGGTTAGAGTTAGATTTAGGCTTAGGGTTAGAGTTAGGGTTGGTTACGATTAGGGTTAGGTTTAGGGTTAGGGTCAGGTCCATTATGGTTAGGGTCAGGGTTAGGGTTATTAATTCAGGTTCGGGTTAGGGTTAGTTAGGGTTAGGGTTTCAATCAGATTTAAGGCCAGGGTTAGGGATAGAAGTTAGGGGTTAGGGGTACAGCATTACAATTAGGGTTAGGGTTTGGATTGGGGTTAGGGTTAGGTCTATTAATGTTAGGGTTAGGGTTATGGTTATGTGTTGGCATTTGGGGTAGTGTTTTGGTTAGGATTAAGGTTTGGGTTAGTGACAGGTTTAGAGTTAGGTTTCCGATTAGGTTTAGCATTAAGAGTTTATTTTAGGGTTAGGGTTAGGGTTAGGTCCATTAAGGTTAGATTACAGTTACGGTTAGGGTTAGGGTTCGGGATAGGGTTAGGGTTAGGGGTTAGAGTTAGGTTTAGGGTTAGGGTTAGGGTTAGTGTGATGGGTCAGCATTAGAGTTAGTCTTTTGATTAGGATTAGGGTTAGGTTTAAATTTAGGCGTTAGGATTAAGCTTGGGTTAGGGTTAGGGTTTGGGTTAGGTTTAAATTTAGGCGTTAGGATTAAGCTTGGGTTAGGGTTAGGGTTAGGGTTAGGGTTAGGGTTAGGGTTAGGGTTAAGGATAGAGTTAGAATTAGGGTTAGGGTTCAGATTAGGGTTAAAATTAAGAGTTCGTGTTAGGGTTAGGGTTTGGTTTAGGATTAGGATTAGGGTAATTAGCATTAAGATTTTGTGTTAAGGTTAGTGTTAGTGTTAGCGTTAGATTTAGGGGTTAGGGTTAGGTTTAGGGCTATTGTTAGGCTCAGGGTTAGGTCTGTATAGGTGAGGTTTTGGATTAGGTTTATGTGTTAGATTTATTTTTTTGGTTAGGATTATGGTTAGGGTTAGAGGTAGGTTAAAGGTGTAGGGTTAGGTTTAGCGTTATTTGTGTTAGGCTTAGCATTAGGTTTAGGGTCAGTGTAGTGGTTAGGGTTAGGGTTAGAGTTAGGTGTTCGGGTTAGAGTTTCGATTACAGTTAGGGCCAGGGTTAGGGATAGGAGTTAAGGTTAGGGGTTCGGCTTAGAATTCGGGTTAGGGTTTGGATTATGTTTAGGGTTTGGTTCATTAAGGTTTGGGTTAGGCTTATGGTTTAGGGTTATGGTTTAAGATTAGGGTTAGGGTTTGGTTTAGGGTTAGGGTTAGGGTTACGGTTTGCATTAAGGTATTGTGTTAAGCTTAGGGTTATGGATAGGTCCATTAAGATTAGGTTAGGGTTAGGGTTAGGCATTGGGTTATATGTTCGTTTTAGGATTAGGGTTAGAGAGAAGGTTAGGGTTAGGGTCAGGGTTAGGGTTAGGGCTGGTTATTTTCTATTTTGCAATGCATCGCTGCCATGAGTGAAAAAACGTTTTTAATGCTTTAGTCATTAGGGTTAGGGTGAGGGTGTGAAGAACCAATACCAGATGCGACTTTGTCTCAACATTGCTACTGTGCTGCCATCTCCTGGGAGGACCATCTTCTTCCCTGTTTTGGAAGCGACGACCTCATGTGCCTGTGCAGGGACCACGGGCGCGAAAAGAGCAGGAAGAGGCTTGCAGGAGAGCAGCACTCCCGGTCGATCTGCACATGAGCGAGATCCCTATATAAAGGGAGCATGCGCCTTTTGAGGCCCCCTTCTTCTTCTTCCCCTTTTGTTCTTTGTTCCTCCTTGCCTCCCTGCTGCGTGCGCCCCCCCCCCCCCCCCCCCCCAATGGGACTATACTGGTTTCAGTAACAGTTTCCGCACAGCATTGCATTTTGCCATATAGATACACCCTCAGTGCTGGTGAATGATTAATATGTGATAAAAAGTAGCACATCCCGATGGGAATTATTTTCCTTGAAAACATGAAATCATTTAATAATGTCTTGACAAGGTTCCATCGTAAGCACTTCACATCCCTCTCCTAATAATGTCAATGGGGAAAGCAAGCCATAAACCTTCTGACAAAGTTTCTCAGCACAGAAATGCCAGTTCCAGTCTCACTGCTCATCCTGTATGCACTGGTCTGCTGTAGGTGAAGATGTAGGTGCTGGTCTGGCAGCATCTGTGGAGTCATGCCCTGTCTTGCCAATGGGCTCCTGAGGAAGTACAGGGGAAACTTGGATTTTACGGTGTGACCTCCTCAGGATGATGTCCCCTTTGTAGGCCACTTGTTGTTTAATAATAGTTTGCGGTTTGGCCTCCTGAGGAAGTATAGGGGAAAATTGGATTTTACAGTGTGGATTCCTCAGGATGATTCCCCCTTTGTAGGCTATTTGTTGTTTAGTAATAGGTTGCGGTTTGGCCTCCCCAGAGTGTATAGGGCAACCTTGGATTTTTCTTTGTTTGACCCTCTCGGGATGACCTCCCCTTTGTAGTCCATGGCCGCCGAGGAGGCGGGTGATTTTTGTAAAGGAACAGAAAAATTGTATGATTTTTTGGAAACATACCGCTCTCGCCCCTCACTCCCAGGACGAGATTGGGCACAGGACCATTGGTTCCAACTGCAAAGTGTCATAGACCGAATAGTGGTCTTGCATAAAGAAGCTAGACTTAGAAAGGGAAAAGGGAAAGCCATCATTTGTGCTGTTCTGAGAGCGTGCCTGGCGGCTGCGGTGGAGGACATGAGGCGGGTGCCCCACCAAGCAGAGGTGGTGGTGGCCTCGATACAAGCGGCAATAGCGCTGCTGCAGGAACAATTACTAGAAACCAAAAGGGCACTAGAGGAGAAGAAGTGCAAAAATTTAATATTGAAGGAAGAGCTAAGAGTTCAGCTCCTGAGGGAGGCAGACACCCTGACTGAGAAAAAGTTGATGCCGGAGGAAAAAGGGCATGCGCAATTTACCCTAAGGAGGACTTTAACAGATTAAAAGACGCCATAAGTGACCCCCCCACACGTGTCCACTGATCAAAACAGAATATATATATGAGGAATATAGTGATGACCGCCCCCAGGTTGTCACCAAAGAAATCCCCTTTACTGCTACTGAATTGGCTAAACTACAAAGAGATTTTGCCAGAACAGCAAGGGAGTCCAAAACCGAATATGTGTGGAGGATATCCCTGTAGAGGGGGAAGGCATGATGTTATCAGAAAAAGGAGCAGAGGGATATTGGGGTCCTGGTGTCTTCCTCACAAGAGTCAACCAACGACCTCCATGATCTCTGACCCACAGAGCCGCATGTTGGGCGGGGAGGCTGAAGCCATTATAGAGAGGGGATCCTCTGTCAACTATGGCACTCTCTTCTTTCCTAAGGACAGAAAACAGAAAAACACCTTTTTTTACTCTCAGCAATGCCACAAAGCAAAATAAGAAAACATCACTGATTGCTCCCAAACCAAAAGGGCCAGCTGGGAAAAGTGATGTTTATCCTCACTGCCTCCTGGAACCCCTTCAAATGCGCAATCACCTTTGGCACTCTCTTCTTTCCTAAGGAGTCAAAACAGAAAAACACACTTTTCACTATCAGCAGGGCCGTAATGCAAAATCAGAAAACATACCCCACTGCTCCCAAACCAAAAGGGGCAGCTGGGAAAAGTGATGCTGATCCTCACTGCCTCCTGGAACTTTTTCAAATGACCTATCAACTTTGCACTGTCTTCTTTCCTAAGGACTCAGAACACAAAAACACCTTTTTTCACTCTCATCAGGACCGCAATGCAAAAACAGTAAACATGCCTCAACGCTCCCAAACCAAAAGAGCCAGCTAGGAAAAGTGATACTTATCCTTACTGCCTCCTGGAACCGCTTCAAATGCCCTATCAACTTTCGCACTCTCTTCTATTCTAAGGACTCGAAACAGAAAAAGCCCTTTTTTCACTCTCTTCAGCAATAAAGTACAAAAACAGCAAACATGCCCAGCTGCTCCAAAACCCGGAAGCACCAGCTGGGAAAAGTGATTCTTATCCTCACTGCCTCCTGGAACCTTTTCAAATGCGTGAACAACTTGGGCACTCTCTTCATTTTAAGGACTCAAAACAGAAAAAACACCTTTTTGGACCTTGAGAAGGGCCGCAATACAAAAACAGCAAATATGCCCCACTGCTCCCGAACCAAAAGGGCCAGCTGGAAAAGTGATGCTTATCCTCACTGCCTCCTGGAACCCCTTCAAATAAGCTATCAACTTTGGCACTCTCCTCTTTCCTAAGGACTCAAACCAGAAAAACACCTTTTTTCACTCTCGGCAGCTCTAAAGTGCAAAATCAGAAAACATGCGCCTCTGATCCAAAAGCAAAAGGACCAGTTGGGAAAAGTGATGCTTATCCTAACTAACTCCTGGAAACCCTTCAAATGCATGAAAAACTTGGTCATTCACTTCTTTTTTAAGGAATCAAAACGGAAAAACATATTTTTTCACTCTCGGCAGCTATTAGGTGGAAAATCAGAAAACATGCCCCGCTGCTCCCAAACCAAAAGGGCCAGCTGGGAAAAGTGATGCTTATCCTCACTGCCTCCTGGAACCCCTTCAAATGCCCTACCAAGTTTGGCACTCTACTTTCCTAAGGACTCAAAAATGAAAAACCAACTTTTGTCACACTCGGCAGCTCTAAAGAGCAAAAACAGCACCCATCCCCCACTGCTCACAAAACAAAAGGGCCAGCTGGGAAAAGTGATGCTGATCCTCACTGCCTCCTGGAACCCCTTCAAATGCCCTACCAACTCTGGCACTCTCTTCTTTCAAAAGGAATCAATACAGAAAAACACATTTTATCACCTTCAGAAGGGTCGCAACACAAAAACAGCAACGATCCCCCACTGCTCCCAAACCAAAAGGGCTAGCGGAGAAAAGTGATGCTGATCCTCACTGCCTCCTGGAACCCCTTCAAATGCCCTACCTACTTTGGCACTCTATTCTCTCCTCAGAGCTCAAAACAGAAAAAAACATTTTTTCACTCTCGGCAGCTCTAAAGTGCAAAATCAGAAAACATCCCCCACTGCTCCCAAACCAAAAGGGCCAGCTGGAAAAAGTGATGCTTATCCTACTGAATCCTGCAACCCCTTCAAATGAGCTACCAACTTTGGGACTCTCTTCTTTCCTAAGGACTCAAAACTGAAAAACCAATTTTTTCGATCTCGGCAGCATAGCAGTTCAAAAACAGCAACCACCCCCCGCTGCTCCCAATAAAAAGAGCCAGCTGGGAAAAGTGATGCTGATCCTCACTGCCTCCTAGAACACCTTCAAATGCTCTATCAACTTTGGCACTGTCTTCTTCCCAAAGGACTGAAAACAGAAAAACACCTTTTTTCACTCTCGGCAGCACCTAAGTGCACAACCAGCAACCACCCCTGCCTGCTCCCAAACCAAACGAGCCAGCTGGGAAAAGTGATGCTGATCCTCACTGCCTCCTAGAACACCTTCAAATGCTCTATCAACTTTGGCACTCTTTACTTTTTTAAGGACTCAATACAGAAAACCACATTTTTTCACCTTCAGAAGGGTCGCAACGCAAAACCAGCACGCATCTCCCACCGCTCTCAAACCAGAAAGGCAAGCTGGGAAAAGTGATGCTTCTCCTCACTGCCTCCTGGAACACCTTCAAATACCCTACGATATTTGTCACTCTCTTCTTTCCTAAGGACTCAAA
>NW_009649575.1:0-2145 GCF_000708025.1 Charadrius vociferus
TGCCGACCAGGGTCGAACACGTGTGTCCCTGCGTTCTGCCCAAGTTCTGGCGCGTGTGGTCGCTCATCCGAGCCTGCTCTCGCCTTGGTCAGTGCACAAAACCTCTTCTCCTCCCTACAAGCTACCATTCTTGTGTGGGGGTCATAGGATTTTGCCTACTGGTTGCAGAGATATGGAGCCAGGAAATCTGGTCTGTCTCCCTGCCCAAACCCGAGGCAAATCCAAGGTTTTGTCGTGTCTAGGGCTCGCGTCCCAATGCCATCTTCTGGCACACGACAGAGGGGTTAGTTAGACACAATTTTGTCAATGGGGCCATTAGGATTCGAGTTAGGGATCAAGGTGAACATCCCTGATCTTTGGCTCAAGGTCTGAATTTCAGAATTCTGAAATTCAGAATTCCCATTAAGTCCCCACATGAGAAGCTTGATTTGGGGTTTTATTTGAGTTATTTTGGCTAAGCTTTCTCAACCTTTCTTGTTGCTTATTAAATATACTTCAATTTTTATAATTAGCTCAAGTCATAATTTTAAATGTTTCATACCCTTTTCCTTATTTTCTTGAATTTTGCTCATGGGGCTCACTTAGGGTTTTTAATTAGGGTTGCAAACATTTATCTTTTAAAAGACTCAATTGTTTTGATCATGATACTTTTAAGTATATACTTGGTGAATTCTTTATTACTTAAGTTATTTTGATGCTCATGCTTACTTTGGTTCACATAAAATAATGGTTCTTGGTTTGGCTTTTTAAGAGAAACCCTAGGTGACACTGGGGTGTCACAGCCTTCCCCCCTTAAAGGAATCTCGTCCCGAGATTCGGGCCAGAGTCCTCCCAGGGTGAAGCGAAGGGTGAGACTTATAGGAAATGGGTGATTATTGTTATTATTAGGGCAAAACTGCTCTTCGAATGTCATTCTCTTTGCAACTTCAGAAGGAAGTCCTTTTAAGTTTTACTTTATAGTTACTTCATTCTGAATTAAGATCATATTTTTGGAAATTAGATTCGAAAGGCAGGAGGAGGGGTTGGGGGTGATTACGTACCAGCTTCCTTAGGTAGGCAATCGGGGAAGTTGGATCTCAAGAATTCCTCGGTTTCCCAAGTAGCTTCCTCCTCTGAGTGATTACTCCACTGGACCTTGAACATCTTGATCGATTTAGCCCGAGTTGATCTTTCTTTGCAATCCAGAATCTTGGAGGGGTACTCTTGGTACGATAGATCTGGCTCTATCTCCAATTCTGGCTCTGCTATGATCTCGGTCGGCAATCGAACACACTTCTTCAGCTGAGATACATGGAATACACTGTGAATGGCAGACATCTTTGAAGGTAACTTCAGCTTGTATGCCACGGGTCCACATGCTTCTATGATCTCATAAGGTCCAATGTAACGAGGGGCTAGCTTGCCTTTGATCCCAAACCTCTGCACTCCCTTGGTGGGTGATACCTTGAGGTATACAAAACTTCCCACCTCGAACTGGAGAGGTTTCCTTCTTCTATCATGATAGCTCTTCTGCCTGGCCTGAGCAGCTTCTAGATTCTTCCTGATTAGTTTGACCTTCCTTTCGGCTTCAGTCACTAAATCAGGTCCAAAAACTTCTCTTTCACCAGGCTGAGACCAATTGAGTGGTGTCCTGCACCTTCTTCCATAGAGAGCTTCAAAAGGTGCCATCTTTAGGCTGGATTGATAACTATTGTTATAAGCAAACTCTGCCAAGGAGAGGTGCTTATCCCAGTTCTTGCCACAATCGATCGCACAAGCTCTCAGCATATCCTCCAGAATCTGGTTTACCCTTTCCGTCTGACCATCAGTCTGTGGGTGGTAAGCTGAACTCCTGATTAGCTTGGTTCCCAAAGACTCTTGCAATTGTTCCCAAAATCTGGCAACAAATTGGGCTCCTCGGTCAGAAACAATGGTCCGAGGTAATCCATGCAAACACACGATCCGGTCGATATACAATTCTGCGTACTTCTGAGCCTTATCAGTGGTGTGCACAGGAAGAAAATGTGCCACTTTCGTCAATCGGTCCACAATAACCCAAATTGAATCATGATGACGAGAGGTGTTGGGTAGACCCACAATGAAATCCATGCTGATGTCATCCCATTTCCACGAAGGTATGGACAGTGGTTGCAAAGCTCCAGCTGA
>NW_009649575.1:2433-6951 GCF_000708025.1 Charadrius vociferus
GATAATCTGGTCTTGCAAAGCTGGCTCAACAGAAATGTGAGACAAAGAACCAGAAGGAATCACTTCAATTTGCATCTTGCTCAACTCATCACACAAGGTGTTAATGCGAGAATCCATCAGAATACAATTGCATTGCAACTTCCGACTCAAGGCATCTGCTACCACATTAGCTTTCCCTGGGTGATAATGTACCTCCAGGTCATAATCCTTGATCAGCTCTAGCCATCTTCTCTGCCTCATGTTGAGATCAGCCTGAGTAAAAATGTACTTAAGGCTCTTATGATTAGTGAAGATGTTGCAGTGGGTTCCCATTAGATAGTGCCTCCACATTTTCAATGCATGAACCAGTGCTGCTAACTCAAGGTCATGAGTGGGATAATTTTGCTCATGAGGCCTGAGTGCTCTTGAGGCATAAGCAATGACTCGGTTGTCTTGCATCAAGACACAACCTAGCCCGGTGCCAGAGGCATCACAATATACATCAAAAGGCTTGCTGCTGTCGGGTTGCGCCAATACTGGTGCTGTGGTCAGATGCTGCCTTAATGCATGGAAGGCATCTTCGCACTTCTGACTCCACACAAACTTGACTTCTTTCTTCAGCAACTCAGTAATAGGCTTCGCAATTCGAGAGAAGTCCGGAATAAATCTTCGGTAATAACCAGCTAATCCCAGAAAACTCCGAATCTGGCGAACAGTTGTTGGTGGCCTCCAGTTCATCACCTCTTGCACTTTATCAGGATCAACAGCTATTCCAGCCTGAGAGATAGTGTGACCCAAGAATTTGATTTCCTTTAGCCAAAAATCACACTTGGATAACTTGGCATAAAGGTGGTGCTCTCGCAGACGTTGAAGCACTACATGCAAATGCCCGGCATGTTCTTCTTCGTTCTTTGAGTACACCAGAATATCATCGATGAAAACCACCACGAACTTGTCCAATTCCGGCATGAAAACAGAATTCATCAGATACATGAAATATGCTGGTGCATTTGTCAGCCCGAATGACATCACCAAGAATTCATATAGCCCATATCTGGTTGAGAATGCCGTCTTCGGAATATCACTTGCTCGTATTTTGATCTGATGATAGCCGGAGCGAAGGTCTATCTTGGAAAACACCTTGGCCCCGACCAACTGGTCAAAAAGAACATCAATACGAGGCAAAGGATACTTGTTCTTGATAGTTACCGCATTAAGAGGGCGGTAATCTATACACAGCCTCAAAGCTTTCATCCTTCTTCTTCACAAACAGCGCTGGACATCCCCAAGGCGAAGTGCTTGGGCGAATAAATCCCTTATCCAGCAACTCTTGCAATTGCTTCTTCAATTCTGCCAACTCAGCGGGTGGCATTCGGTAGGGCCTCTTGGAAATTGGGGCCGTTCCCGGTTGCAACTCGATGGCGAATTCAATATCCCGGTCCGGTGGCATCCCTGGCAATTCATCAGGAAAGACATCTGCATACTCACAGACCACTGGGATCTTCTTCAGGGGTAACTCCGTCATAGAGAAAGCACATGACTGAGAAGAACCCTGACTAGGCAGAATCAAAGTGAAATTCCCGCAGAAAGGAGAATTAACTTCCACGGTACGACTGGCTACATCAAGCACAACTTGGTGCAAGGTCATCCAATTTGCTCCTAGAATAATGTCCACATTTTCCAATCCCAACACAAGAAGAGTGGTTTTGATAATGTGGCTTCCCAGTTGAATAGGCACACTTTGGTTTAATTGATTAGTTGCAATTTTACCCCCAGGTGTGACTATCATGAATGACCCTTTTGAGTGAGAGAATGGCAGTTTGCATTTAGCACTGAACTTTTGGCTAATGAAACTATGAGATGCACCAGAATCAAACAGAATTAAAGCAGGTTGATTATAAACTGAAAAGGTACCGGTCATGATAGGAGCTCCTTCTGGCACTTCCTCTAGAGCAGTGAAGTTGAGCTTCCCTTGCCTGACTTGCACCTTCTGCTTTCTTCCCTTGTCTTGATTTGGTGCTGGCATCTGCCTCTGCTGGTTCCTGGGACAATTCTTGGCATAGTGGCCCACATTGCCACAAGTGAAACACTTGTTCCCATTGCCCTGGCGGAACTGCTGCTGCTGCGGAGGCTGATTGTTCCTTGGGGCGGGAGCTGGATAGCGGTTGGGTGCCGGCTGCTGCTGCTGCTGAGGTGGCCTGATCACCCATCTGCCTGCCTGCTGCTGAAAACCCCTGCTCTGATTGTGAGAAACAATCCGGAACCTCTGAGCCTGAGCGGATGGTGCTGCCATTGGTGCCTTTCTCTTCTTCTCTGCCCGGTGAGCAACAATGCAATCCTCCTGGGAGATGGCCATGTTGACCAACTCATTGAAGCTATCAGCCCGGACAGTGTTGAGTCGTTCCCGCAGCTTGGTATTGAGACCCCTGCGGAAGCGATCCCTCTTCTTTTCATCAGAATCAGCATGATACCCTGCATACTGGCATAAGTCGTTGAAGGCTTGCGCATACTGCAGTACCGTGCGGGTTCCTTGATTAAGGGCCAGAAATTCATTCAACTTCCGATCAAGAATGCCAGCTGGGATGTGGTGTCCTCTGAAGGCAGTCTTGAATTCCTCCCAAGATACTTCACGATCAGCGGGGAGCATAGCACGGAAGTGGTCCCACCAAGTCCGAGCAGGGCCGCGAAGCTGCTGTGCGGCGAAGCGAGCCTTGGCCTCATCAGGGCAGTCTCCCGTGAGGAGGGGAAACTTGGACTCGACGACGCGAAGCCATACGTCGGCGTCCAACGGATCCTCTGCCTTGGTGAACAAGGGCGGCTGCGTGCTCAGAAACTCCTGGTATGTTGCCATAGCCGGAGGTCGCTGATGCTGGCCTCCACCATGCTGCTGAGGGTGGGGCTGGCGCTGCAAGAGCTGTCGCAGAATCTCATTCTGCTGGGCCATCAGCTCCTGCACTGTGGGAGCTGGAGGAGGTGGCGGGGGAACCTGCTCGTTATGCCCGCGACGCTGCCTAGCTGCCATCTGAAAACAGAGATTGTCGCCATTGTTATCCCAACTCACAGTTTCGAACGACAAGATATCATCTCATATGGAAGGAAAAATGCCATAATCATAATATTAGGTTCGAAATGAAGATAACATGGTGACAAACATCCCACAGATTTCAAAAGTTCACAGGGTTACATCAATCAGGGGAAGGTACCCGTAAGCCTAGTCCAAAATCTAACATTAACTAAGCTCGCATAGGTTTCTATCCGCCTAAAAATGTCAAAGCGACTGCTTAACCCTGAGCGGTGGAAGCGACACTGGATACGGGTGAAGGAGGCATCGCGGAGGTAGTCCCATTGGCACCAGGGGCTGGTCCTAGCTCCTCGGGAGCCTCTTCTCCCTCGCTTCCTGCTTCATTGGCCTCCATCTCCAGGTGGTGCATGTCCAAGTGGTCATTTGCTTCTTCGAGTTCCCTCTGCACATCGTGAAGCTGGTTCTCCAAGACATCAATAGTGTTGTCTCGGATCTCCACCTGCTGCTCCAAGGTGGTAATGCGCTGGCTCAGCCTTTCCACCTGCAGATCCTTCTCCACCAACTCTGTGGATAGGTCGACCACAAAATCTTCCCGACTGTCGAGAGTGAGCTTGGCAGTCTGAGCGGTGTTAGCAAGAAGTGTCATAGCATCGCTCTGAAGGGCCTGAAGGCGGTACAGCGCACTCATGCACTGAACAGTGACCCTCCCAACCAAGTCAGGATACATTGCCCACACATCCTTCACATGGCTCACGCGGTTACACCACATGGGATCATCCTTCTTCTCAGCAGGGAAGAGTCCCAAGGGGTGCATCACCATCTCCAGGGGATGGTAGCCACAGAAAGTCGTCAGAGTCTTCATGGCTGCTGCCTCAACGGTGTCGTCCGTCCTGAGTCCAATCGTCTCAGAGTCAAGAGAACGCCAACCCGGCTGAAGGGGATGAGCCTCCAAAGTCAGCCAGACCCGACAACGAGGTACCCGATGCTCCTCATACAACTGCACCGTGTACAAAGGGGGCGTAGGGTAACCGGCGGAGTTAAGCACTTCCCACAAGATGGAAGGAAAGCCATCGCGAGAAAGGAAGTCAGAACTGAAACGAGAGTCTCCTCCACTGGCGGGGGTGGGTGAATTCATCTGCGGAAGGGAATCAAAGATAAAGATTATGGTGGAAGGAAAAAGAAAAAGAGAGCCCGGATGATTTTAAAGAAAAGGAGTTAGCTCAAATTTTAATTCCTCTTTGTGTTTTATAATGCATGCATGCGGAAAGAAACGTTGCCTCTCAAAAGGAAAATAGGGTGCCTTTTTAGGGCATCCTAAAATATAAGTATTGGCCCACAGGGCCTAATTAATTAGCCACCTATTTCTCCCTCTATGCCTAAGGCCTTTCGTCCTAGGTCTAGCGGTCTAGTCCTGACGATCCGTAGCAGTTTCTAGGCAAGTTTTAGATTTTGAAAATTGGTATTCATGGTTTATTGTCCTTCTCTGTGGTGGAATTTGCTCCGATACCAGCTGTGGC
>NW_009649576.1:0-527 GCF_000708025.1 Charadrius vociferus
CGCCATGCCAGTTCGACCAGCTCCAGGAGAAGGTGGGACCTGGCCTGGGAGGTTCCTGCACCGACCTACGTGGCCGGGAGGAGCGGCACCGGGAGGAAAACTTACCCCTGGGGACTCCCGAACCTCCCAGCACCGGCGTCGGAAGAGAGTATGGGATTTTTCTGGCTTTACGCGGCCGGTTAAAGGTCTCCCCGTGCTTATAGAAATTAATTTATGGTTATTTAACAACAGAAAGAGCAGGGCTGGAAATGAGTTAAAAAGTAAGTGTTACTTGTGGCCGCTTTCTTGTGTTCTGTTAAAATAAACCCCCCCAGAGCAGGAGCAGCCGCCCGGTCCCGGCGTTTGCACCAGTTGCCCACCCCAACCTGGCAGCCCCGGGCAAGGACGGGGGGGAAAACCACTCTGGTTCCAGCAAGAAACTGCCCGTCCTGCTCTGCCTGCAGTGAGCCCCAGCCCCAGCCGGTGCTGCTGGTCCTGAAATGGGACGCGGAGCTGGGGGTCGGGCAGGGGAAGGCAGGACCACCCCC
>NW_009649576.1:836-1258 GCF_000708025.1 Charadrius vociferus
CCTGTGCCACCCGTGCCGTGGACTCGGTGGTCCACATGCTCCCAGCCTTCCTCGGCTGTTGAGGTATTCGACCAGCACGTGTACCCAGCGAGACTGAACCCAAAAGGCAGGAGAACCAGGCGCTGACAGCGGGCGTCCTGCCTGCGGGAAAGGTTGGGCAGCGGGTGCCAAGCAGGGCACGGAGATTTCGGAAGAGAAACTGGAATCCATCTCCAGCCGCGTCCCCGCGGGCTGGTGCTTGAGGACCGACTTTGCCAACTGCATTAAGCCCGGGCTGGGTTACGGCTCCGCTGAGAGCCGCGCATCCAACGCAGTCCCCTGGAGAAGAGGTGGTGGTGCCGGCAGGAATGGCGGCAGGAATGGCCGGCACCCAACCCAAAAGCAAGTCAGGCATTGCCAAGCCCGTGGCTCCTTCCCACCAC
>NW_009649576.1:1676-2255 GCF_000708025.1 Charadrius vociferus
CCACCCCAGCACGCAGCCCGGCCGGCGGCGAGCCCTGCCACAGCCTCCTGGGCTCCAGCTCACCCCGGCAGCACCGTCCCAGCTGCCAGGAAGCCGTCTCCCTGCCTGCCGGACCGGCAACTGCTCCCTTGATCCAGAAAGCGCCGAGCAGACGTCCCAGCGCGACAACCCGCAACCGCCGGCCAGCGCTGGGCTCCACCCATCCTTCTCCGAGCTTTCCAGCCCCAAAACACCGGCTCCTGGACTTGCAGCCGCTATGGCTACACGGAGCGCAGAAAACTCACCAGCCTGAGCCCAAATGTCATTCTTCGCATCGCTCTGTGCCGCCGGCTGGCAAGTGGCACAGGGGGACTCCCCTCTCCTCCACGGCCGCAGGGGGAGCACCGCCGGCTTTCCAAATCCACCGAACGCAAAAGGGCAGGGGAAAGAGGAGAGAAACGATGCGGTGTGTTAAAAATCAGGTCAGCGTCCGGAAATCCCCGCAGAACGGACTGCGGGTCAGACGACCTGCGCGTACCTCAGTGCGTCACACGGGCTTCCGAGTAACGCTGCCCAACGCTTAGTTTTTCCTCGACGGGG
>NW_009649576.1:2269-2621 GCF_000708025.1 Charadrius vociferus
AACTATACATACAAAGATAATTTTAATTAATTTATTTATTTCTTTACACATAACTGAAAGTGATGTTACAGTACATAAGTTATTTACAACTGTGCAGTAATGTGTTGCAAAATAAATTATCTAGAAGGCAGCAAAAGTACATTGTTAATGTATATAAAAACTGTACAGCATTTATGGGATACAATTTTTCTTTATATGAGTATTGGCTCTGTAGTGTTTTCAAGTTATGTTCTCAGAAAGAGAAACGAAATGCCCAAGATTAAAGGAAAAAAATATATAAACCACATGGATTTTACTCCATTAAAAACACAGTTGCCAAAGACCTTTCTCTGCATCACCATTTCCCCGCCCG
>NW_009649576.1:2746-3020 GCF_000708025.1 Charadrius vociferus
GTTTTAATTCTTTTTTTTTGTGGTTTTTTTTTTTTTGGTTTTTTTTTTTTTTTAGACATACCCAGGATGGAACGAGAAACTCAAACACCCCCCCCTCCCCCCATGGTTTCCTACTGCAGCTTCTCCGAGAGGAGATCCGCGACCGGTGGAAAACAGAGAGCTGGAAATCACGGTGTTCACAAGTACATGAATCACGTGGTTGCTGGCCCCGCTCAGCAGCTTCTGCAACACACAAATGGTGTCCTTGGCCTCCTCCCTCCACTTCTCTGCCAGT
>NW_009649576.1:3057-9283 GCF_000708025.1 Charadrius vociferus
CTGCCTCCCTGCCGCAGCAGCCGGTTGGAAAGGAGATGCGCCCCGGTCCGCTGCCCGGCGGAGCTGCCGTCAGTCCGGAAGCGAGGGACGCGTTGTGAAGAAAGTGCAATTATTTTTCTTATTGTTTTGTTTTCTGCCGATAGCTGCTTCCTCCTCCTCTGACCAGGGATTCATCAGCAAGCGGTAAGGGTGAATGTGAGCTCGACCGCCCGACCTCGGAGGGCTCCCGTCCTTGCCAGTTTTCAGTGATGTCTCCTGGTTTTGAACTGTCATGCCGGCAAGAGCACAAAGTCATCGTTCACGTCGACCATTGGCACATAGAACGAGGGCACCTCGTTCACGCAGAGGGATTTGTGCCCCGCGGGGTCCAGCTCCTGCACCTTCAGCTGCCACTCCATCCTTTGCACTGCGTTCAAGGCAGCAGCTTCGTGTTGCTGTCGCATGAGCAGACATGTCTGGATCGGGGATAAAAAACCAAGCAGAGATGAGTGGTGGGCAGGAGAGGGCAGGAAAGGCTCCTGCTGCCCGTCCCACCCAGCACACGAAGGGGACCTGCAGCCATCGCGGTGGACAGAGCAGCGAACGGAGCAAGGGACGCCACACGCGTCCTTGCAGGAAGGAAACCTGGACTTGGGACGTCTGCTGAGCCCAATTCCAGCAGGAGCAGGGACAAACCCACAAGGGCCTCGTGGGACAGCTTTTAAAGGCTCAAGAGCACTGACCCTGCTGATGAGAGCTTCAGCACAGTCCCCAGTGGCCCCAAACGTGGCTCTTGGCTGGCTGAGAACAGGGTCCTGCTCCCTTTGCGGCAGCTGCCAACTGCCTCCGTGTCACCAGCTGAAAGCACAATCGTCCCTGCTCCCAGAGTTTGCCACCCAGAGCTCTCCAAATCACTACACGGGCTCCTGCCACCTTGAAGTTTGCCATAGGTTTTGAGCTCGCTGCAGCATGTGGTGCTGGCAAAGAGCAGGCCCCGGGGATCTAACTGACCGAGAAAGCTCCAGACCATATGTCATGAAGCAGAGTAAGAGTCAGACAGACAACTCTAAGCAGAACGCATCTCCCTTCTCCCTTTTTGGAACCAGCAGAGGCACCTGCGCTCCTGTAGTCCCCACAGAGGCTCCCACCTCTTCGCCGTGCCGTGCACAGAAGCGCCCCCATCGCGTAACGCTGCCCAGGCCACCTCAGGACACCTGCTCCCGGCACGTTTTTGGAAACCACAAAGGCAGCTTCCAGGCTACAGCAACAGCCGGGACCCCTCTTGGGGAAACCCTCCCGGCAGGAGGCAGAGCAGCAGGACCTGCTGCTGCCCACGCGCCGCGGCGACAGCCCGGAGCACCGGGGCTGCCGCGCCTCTCACCTTCATTCGATCGTACTTGTCATCCACGTCTTGCAACCAGGAAATGAACTGTCGCGCGTTGAAACGGTCTCTGACCGATTTGTTTTCGTCTCCCTAAGCAGAAGAGAGCAAAAGGGAATTACATGGTAATTTTTTTTCTTTCGCTTTAAGCAGTCACAGGTCTAACAGACCATATTCAAACCCCTCTTAGGGCACACTCTCATCAGAAACAAGAAAGGTGCCTGGAGGGAGGTAGAACAGAGCACGCTGCCCCCAGCTGCTCTTGCAGCCCTCTGCCAGGAGCTTCAGCCTCAGAGATGCACACGTGCATGTGTGCACGCACTCCCCATTTTTGCTTTCTTTGCAGAGAATCCATCTGTGCCAGCCCGTCACAGCACCTCCACCTCTCCACCTCCTTCAACTCATGCCCAAGATCGTAACGTCTTCGCTGTAGAAGCACAGACACTGGGCTAGGAAATGCCGAGGGATAAATCAAGGCTCCTGGATCGATACGCCAGGTGGCTAATAAATTCCAGGATCCCATCCCTGCATAGGATCCCTCCTGCAATGCAGCAGCGTGCTTCCCCCAGCAGCCAGGCTGGCAGCAGCTGCGGGGCGCGGGCTGCAGAGGGTGCTGGTGGGATGGCTCAGGACCACCACAGCCGCACGGCCACCAGCTGCAGACACGGGACAAGCTTCCCCCTTCTCTGGCAGAGAACAACATGAAATCAAAGGAAGAAAATGACTATTTTTTTGTGGGCTGTGCGACAGAGTCTGGCTCTTTCAAAGCCACTATTCAGACACAAATCAATTTAATGGTTCTCTCCCCTTCCTTCCACAGGAAAAGATGTCCCAGAGTGTAGTAAAATAAACCTTTCAAGTGTGCAGATGATCCTGATCAAGAAGAAAGGCAGAGGGTCCTGAGACTCACTGATAAAAGTGAGTCATCTCTGCTCCTAACGAGACACGGTGCTGCCTGTATCCCCATGTTCTCGGATGTACTTCCTTCCCCTGCACGCACGTGGGGTATCCCAGAACACGCGACTCCAGAAACTGAGTCAGATCAGGCAACGTGGGCACGTGCTGGGGAGGGCTCCAGCGGGTCGTCCTGCATCTGGTGCGCCGCGGTGGGTGACAGGCACCTGAGCAGGGAGAGCATTAGTGACTCCTGCCTACATCCCTCCCTCTGTTCTGAAAAGCACCGTCTCCCTCGGGGTCTTGCACAGCACCTCTGAGACACTTCTTCACCACCAAGACGGGCACTGACCTGATTTTCTAGAGGCATGTTATAGACCTCGGAGTCCAGCAGCATGGTGCAGGCACTGAAGGGCACAGCCTGGTTGGCAATAGTCCTTGCTGCCCGACAATGAACTCTCAAAATCTCCTGCTCGCAGGAGACGATGAGCTTTTCCTGAGGAAGAGCAAATGAAGCAGTGAGCGTGGCAGCCTCAGTTTCCCCAGCGGAGGAAATTCGGGGCTTCTTCCCCAGCAGGAGTGTCCCCAGAGTGCTCCCTTACCCGCTCTATGCTGTGCTGGAGCCGCAGCTTCCCCCGGACGGCTTCCTGCTGCTTGAAGAGCTCCTTCAGAGGCTCCGCGAGCGATGGCGGCGGCGCGATCTGCGGGCACACGACAGCGGAGGGTTAGAGCCAGCAATGCCACGGGGGTCCCTGCTCCCCCTGCCAGGCAGGGCCCTGCCCACGGCACGGCCACGCAGCCGAAATGCACGCTGGCCAAGGGCTCCGCGAGGGAGTCGGTGCCACCCCGCGGGGGGCCGGCTGGAGGGGCTCGCCGGAGGAGAAATTCTGCCTATTTCCTCAGCAGGCAGGCAGCAAAGGACAACGTTTTGCCAGTGCTCAGACCACAGCGAGGAGTGAGACGAAGGGGAAAGAGGTGTCCGGTGCTGAGAGACGAGCTCAGCCCGCGGAGCCAGAGCCTAAATCACCCCACACACCGCAAGGGCAGTTTGTAAAGGGGCCTGAGCACATCTGACGAAGGGGATGATGCTGTTGCAGAAACACTGGCAGGAGCAGCCCTGTTGGAGCACCGGGAAGGCGCCTGTGTTCTGATCTGTCCCGCGTTCTCCTGGGGAGCAAAGCGCTCCTCGAGCACAGCCCGAGCTGCAGAAGAGAGGAGCAGGCAGCTCTGGGTTAGTCTAGGAAGGAACAGGCAGATGTGAACACAGGCTACAACCACGGCAGCGCTGGGGCAGACAGAGCACGTCTTAACTTGTGGAAACAATAACTCAGGCACGGACTACACTGCAACAGGAATACCCACAGACCGGGATATTTCTCCCCGCCTGCAGCAGGGAACAAAGCCTGACGTGGCTGGTCATATCGACCCTCCTCCTCCAGGCTGGATCCCGGATTTACTGCCTGCAGCATTAAGTTTATTGATGCACTTGCATTAGCAAGTCCATTCATGCAGCAGAGCAGCAAAATGCAGATCCCACCGCCAAGAAGTGTGTGACATCGGCAAGTCAAACTTCGGTGTTTGGGAAAATGAAGGCAGGAGTTAAGAGCCATCTTTTTCCTACAGTCTTCTAGGTTCATTATCCAATTACTATTACTGCTTGAAAAAGCATTTTTGCCTTCCAGCCTCAAATCCAGTGGATTCATATAAACTTGTTCTGAAGTCTGAACAAAACCTCTGGTTCCTGACCACAGCCTAAGGTCTTCTCTGCAAAAATACAGCATCTCAGAGGATGCATTTATCACACAGCCACCCACTTACCGAGGCTTAGATTTGTCGTCATAAGCATGTTCTAAAAAGTAGGCTGAAGCCACGGCCGGGGTGCCATCGGCACTGCAAAGGCGCTCATGATGCACAGGGGACAATCTGACTGTGCGTGTAGCAGCAAGGCAGGGGACAGTCCCTGATGCTGGGGTTTAAAGAGAGAAGGTGACTCACCACTGGAATATGGAGCTTGCTTAGAGGCTTGCCATCCAACAGGTAGGAGCCTGTATAGGTGACATATTCAGCGTAGCACTGCGGAGCTTGGGGAGTAATATAGCAGAGGATTTTCCGCTTCTCTTCAATCTTTTTCCTGATCTGGAGGTACTCAAAGTAGGGGTTGGACCTGTCACTGTGATAAGGTTCAATGTCGTCCAGTTTTATAGCGTCTACGATAGCTGCCAGTGTTTGCTGTATCATCTCCCTCGTCTGCTGGGTGGACGTGTTGATCTGCTGCTGCAGCTGCTGGTTGGAGCGCTGGAACCGGCGCTTGCGCGGGTGCTGAGCCTGGGAATCGTCCTCCTCTGTAATGCGGCCTTTGGCACGTGTGGCGGGCGCAGAAACAGGAGGAAATTCCTTCTCAGAAGAGGCGGCATTCTGCTTGTTTTGGTTGGCGAGCATCTGAGCCCGGTTCCTGGTAATCCGCTGAGGAATCTCTTCTATTTTGGGCGGTTTGGGAGCTTCTGCTACTGGTTTTTGTACTGGTTCAACAATTTCTGCTTGAGCGTTGCCCGGAGGTGCATCTGCCTGGGAGGAAGGGACTTGGCTCCCACCGCGTGCCGCAGCACCCTCCTGTGAAACACTGCCCTCGGCGGTGGCCACGGGTGGGGGACAGGTCTGGGAGTTGCTCTCTGCCACCCCACCAGAAGAGGACAGGTCTTCATGCACAGCCTCCACCTCTTTGCTCTCTGCCTGAGCAGACTCAGACGGGGTCTGTTGGAAAATCTGCGCTTCCGAGTCCTCCGCTCCTTTTTCCTCAGCTACATTCAACGCTTCTGAGGTGGCTTCTTGTGCAGCCACTTCTGTTTTCTGCTCCTCTGCTTGTGGCTCTGTCTCCCCGGGCAGGACAGCAGCTGCCTGGATGGCTGGCGGCTCCTCCGGCTCACCAGACGCTATTACAGACGCGCTCGCTTTAATGATCCCAGCGCTTGTTTCTGAAGCTGCTGCTGGGCTTTCTTCTACCGCTTCTGCCTCCGTCATCTCTGTCTCTGCAACATCCTTAGGTTGGAGCGGCAGCTCCGGTAGCGAGAAGGGGCCAAGGTCCAAGTCATCTTCCGTATTGGTGAAGGGATCAGGCCACGTTACCGCCTCCTCTGTATTTGCAGGCGCAGCGTTATTGTTTTCCAAATAGTTGTTTTCTGGCGCGCTAACAACTTCTGCCTGAGGTTCTGCTGGCACACAGGGGGGCTCTGGAGGTATCTCAGGTGCTTCTTCTGGAAGAGGCTTGCAGTTATTGAAGAATGTGTCTAACCTAGTAGGGGACATGTACGGCGCCTGCTCTTCAGCATTCGCTATTTCTCCTGGAACTGCTTCCTCAGCAGCCTCCTTGACTTCATCGAGCCCCGGTTCAGACACGGTCAGAGGGTAAGATATGGGAGAAACGGGGTAGGAAGTATCTGTGGGAATGAAGGCGACCGGTGTGGGATGAATTGGCTCTAGGGAACAGAGCGGAGGTTTGGGGGACTCGGAAAACCTCTGGGGAGATTTCATCAGAAGCTCTGAGCTCATGGACCAGCCGACAGAGTGCTCTGCCGGATTACCTATCAGGCTGGGAGGTATGGCGGTATCGGGGTTTCTGGAAGGAGGATTATCCCAGTCTATATTGTTTTGTTCTGGCATACCCGAATTAAAATGGTTTTCTTCAATTGGTGGCAAGTAGGTAGATTCTGGTGGCATAATGGAGGCAGTAGCTTGCTGCTCTTCCGTGGTATCCAAGGGCATGCCGAGGTCGGGGGGAAGAGCACTTTCTACCGAAGGAGCCAGCAATTCATCTCTGTGTGAAGGGGAGGATTTTGCTTGTAAACCAGAAAAGACACTTTCAGGCGACTGGGCGACTCCGCTGACAGCTCCTGGCGCACAGTGCAAAGCTTCCACTTTCGGTGATGAAACCCCATAATCTGGTGAGTAATACCCAGGAGATAAACACTGAAACTT
>NW_009649576.1:9441-80587 GCF_000708025.1 Charadrius vociferus
AGCAGGAACAGAAGGAAGGGGAACTTTCTCCTCTATTACATGCTGCACTGGAGAGTCATAATTTGATGTCGCCGGGACGCTTTGCTGTCTGAAAAATTTATCTCCGACACTGAATTCTTCTTCAGGTGCCCTTCTGATATCAACCGAGATGGAACGATAAAGGTTCGTGGAGGGGATGGTACGAGTTGGGGTCTGACTTGGATTCTCGGGGAGCCCACTGGAAACATTCGCGTATCTGTCGAAGAAGGATGGAGAACAGGCGTTCATGGACATTGTGGATATGGGCAGCGAGTGCTGCGAGTCCGCGCATTCAAACATCAGGTCCGTGTAGTCTTCGTTGCTGCATGAAGGAGTCCTGGGCGTCTGCATCACCTCCTCATAGCTTGGACAAGAGACGACGGATGCCGGGGTCGGGACTCCTGTCGGTCGGTTCTGATCCGGCCTGGGAGACGCCGGGAGGATCTCCTTCAGCTGAGGACCCGTTATCCAGTCCTTAGAGTCTGTCCCAACAGCAGGCTGTGCCTTGTTTTCCGGTGACAGTATAGGAGTCAGTGGACCCAGCTCTTTAAGTTTCTTGTCCTTGAGCTGAGTATCCAGCGTTAACGGCTTCTTTGTTGCCAGATCCAGACTCCTCTTGCGCGCATCTTCCGAGCTCTTAAGTTTGTCCTTTAATTTGGGGTCTCCAGACCTGTGCCTCATTTTCTCCATTTGCTTCATTCTCTCTTTGTGCCTTTTGTGGCGCTCCTCGATTTCCAGGTCTTTCTGGCTCAGCATCCTCTCAAAGCTGGTCATCATCAGATCACCATCTCCCAGGAGTTTCTCCCTTGGCCTGGCATCTTTCTTGCCGCTGTCTTTGGATAGGGTTATTTTCTCATTCCCATTGCTTATTTTTATTGACTCTGATTTGTCTTTCTCTTGGTTCTCCTTGAGCTTCTCCTTCAGTTTGGTTTCGCCGAATTTGAGGTTGTCCTCCTTTGATTTATCTTTAAAGGTGGTAACTTGAGGACTGTCCTTGTCTTTAAGCGTTGACTTTGGCTCGTCTTTGTGATGCTTAAAGAAACCATCTGCATGTTTGTCTCTATGCTTTTCCTTTTCCTCCTTCCATTTTTCCTTGTGTTTATCTCGCTTCTTTTTCTCTTTAACTGTGCTGATGGTGCTGGAACCGTAAGTCTTTTCTTTTTCCGCCTTCTTTGACAGCTCTCTTTCAGAATCATTTTTTTCTTTCTTTTCAGAAAATAAGTAATCAATGCTTTTCTCTGGTTCCTCATCAGGCTCTGCCTTCATGTTGTAGGAAGTGCTAAAAGCCTCCCCATCCACAGAGAAATCTTTTTCATAATGAGTGGAATCCTTTCTGCTGCTGGAGTCTTTGAATTCCTCTGTTTTTTCCTTTTTCTCTGTTTTTTCCTTCTTTGCTTTTTCCTTCTCGTGACTTTTCTTTGATGAAGATGAGGAATGTCTGTGTCTCTCCTTCTCCTTGAGTTTGTCCTGCAAGCAGGGTAAAGGGAGCGAGTCCTTAAACTTTTCTTCAGCGGCATCAGCAAGAGAGAGGTTAGAAGACTCAAAGAGGCTGGTCAGTCCTGGATCTTGTCCTCTGTCTGTGAAGCTGTCAGAAGAGATCTCGCTGATTTTGTCATTGGAGTCATCTCTATAGTCATTCAGAGCCTCCTCCTCCAATTTCTCCAGCAGGCTCTTCTCCGACTCCCCTCCTTTCGAAGACTTCTTCTCTTTGGAATGCTCTTTATCCGGCTTCTCCTTATGCTTGCTTTTCACCTTGTCGTCATTGGCATGTTTCTTTTCAACCTTTTCTGGGAGCTTCTGCTTGTTTTTCTTCTCTTGAGTGGAATCTATGGACGTCCTGTCTTTCCTGTCCTTGTACTTCTCCGTAGACTCTTTATCTTTCTTCTCTTTGTGTTTTTCAAAGGAACTCTTGTCCTTCTTCTCTTTTCCCCCTTCTGATGTTCCTTTGTCCTTTTTCTTCTCCTTGGAGTCCTTATCTTTCTGCTTCTCTCCTGAATGTTGCCGGTCGGAGGAGTACTTGCGGTGCTTGTCGGGGTACAGCTCCTTCTCGGCAGCTGCACCGTCGTCTTTCTCCTGCAGACTGTCCAGACGATGCATTTCGCTCCCAGCGGAGTCGCTGACTTTGAACCCAGTCAAGCTGTAATCATCCCTCTCGTCTTCGCTTTCGTCTGTGAAGATGTCTGCAATACTGTACCAGCTTTTCTCCTTGCCTTTCTTCTCATCCTTTTTCTCGGAGAAGTCCTCTCGATCTGTGGAGAAGTTTTTCTCCTTCTTCTCTTTAACCTGGTCGAAAGAACTCTTCCTTTCTTTGTCTTTGCTGTGCAGGTCTTTGTATTTCTCCTTGGTTTCTTTTTTCTCTTTGAAACTCTTTTCTAGTTCTTTGTCTTTCAGGATTTTCTCAGGAGCAACTTTTTCATTTTTCTCCTTGTCGCCTTCTTTGGATTTTTCCTTGTATTTTTCTGGCTTCACCTTTTCTTTTTTTTCTTTATCGGGAGCATCTTTCTTCTCCTTTTCCTTCCCAGAATGGTGCCTCTCCCAACTCTCCAGAGTTTTACTGCTGAATTCAGGGTCAGACTTATCCTTGAAGAATGTATCGCAGCCATATTCTTTAAAGTCATCTCGGTAGGGCTCCTCCTGCTTTGTTTTGGTATCTTTTCGATCTTTAGAGCCATCAGAGGAATCTTTTCTGTCTTTGTTGGTTTCGCCTGTCTCTTTTTCTTTCCTCTCCTTGACACTCTCTGCAGAATCCTTCCTTTTCTTATCCTTTTCAGGCAAGTAACTAGGAGTAACTTTGTGTCTGTCTGTTTGGTCCTTTTTCTTCTCGGAGCTTTTGTCCACATAGTCCCTCTCTTTCTTCTTTAAGTAAGTGTCCTTTTCATTACGTTTCTCGTTGTATTCCTTCTTCTCTTTCGTTTTATTTTCCTTTTTCTTGTCTTTAATTTCCTCTTTCACAGGTTCTATGATTAGTTTTGCCACGGTGTCATTTTTAATCTCCCTGAAATCTGTTACTGGAGAATCCCAGCTATCTTCACCTTTGAAATCGAAGGATGAATCTGAAGACAAGTCTGAAAACCACCTCTCTTGCTGATCATCCGAAAGGCTGAACTTCGTGTCCTCACTTTCGGGAAACTGGTTTTTGTTATTAAACTCATCAAACCCAGACTCATCCCTGTAAAGTTTTTCTTTTTTGCATTTTTCTTTCTCTTCCTTAAAGGATTTTTCTTTTTCTAGTTTAGAAACCTTCTCCTCCTTCAGCTCATTCTTCTTTTCAGATTTTGACTGCTTGTCCTTTGACTTCTTCTTTTTCTCCTCCTTGTGTATTCTTGGCTTCTCCTCTTTGGGAGACTTCTCCTTTACAAGTTTCTCTTTTTCTGATTTACTTAATCCTTCTCTGAAGGATTTGCTCATGTCTTTACTACCATCTTTGACTTTTCTTAATGATTTCTCCTCTTTCGAGGATTTTCCAGTCTCATCTTTAAACAACCATTCCTTCTCCTCCCCTTTACCCTTGGGGAGCTTCTCCTCCTTCTTACTGTGTTCTCGCTCATGCTTTAACACTTTCAATTTGTTTTCGACTGGATTTTCTGTCTCTACTATCAAGCCTTTCTCAGGCTTTTGTTTAGAGTCCTCAAACTCAAAAGAAAACGTTTTGATTATTTTAATGTCTTGGCTGATGGGGCACTGCCCCTTATCCTTGTTTTTATGTTTGTGTTTTGTTTTATGCTTTTTAACAACCTTCCCCTCCTTGTCCAGCTTTGGAATTGCTCCATCCACATTGCTATGGAATGAATTCTTTTTCTCAGAAACAGTGTTGTGTGGGGTGTTTTTCTTTTTGTGCTCTGGTTTCTTCCTGACTGGCTTTAGCGATTCTAAGCTCGAGTCCTCGGACGAGTAGTCTGACTCGCTCGTCAGTCTCGTCCTGGTGGAGTCCGATAAGGAACTGACATCTGACCAAGCTGGAGAAGATATGGTTTTCCAATTGTCCGTCCTCCAGTGCTTGGAGTGCTGTTCTGTAAGATTGGGATTATGTTTCTGGGATGCTAAACTCCCATGAGAAGAGGTCGATGAGGCAGACAGAGAGTTAAACAAGGAGGATTCCTTTAGCACTAGCCTTGAGTCCTTTACACAGCTAGAGCTCTGAAGAGAGTCTCTATCATCCTCCTCACTCTCCACGTTTTCACTCTCTGATTCAGAGGAACAAAATTTGTCATTTTTTTTGCCAAACCGAACCTCTTTGCTTTTCGTCTCCTTCTTCCGCTTCTTTTTTACTTTGCTTTTCTCCTTCTGTGGCTTTGTGCTGGCGGGCTCCCGAATCTTGCTGCTGGGCAATATCGAGTGGGTCGAAAGTCGCAGCTTCTCCCCCGTCCCCACTGCAACGCTGGTCTCCTCCTCGTCCGAGCTGTCCGACAGGATGCGGTGGGCAGCTTTCTTTGGTGTAATTGTGTTATTTTTAGTATAAGTTTTCACTTCCATTTTGGGTATGGAAATGAAACTGTTTGCTTTAGTCTCTTTTCTGTAATCCTTTTTCAGCAAATGTTTGTCATCGACTGGTGGGACCCGGTCCTGCTCATCGTCCTCATCAAATTCATACTCGTCCTTCACCGGGGTGATGGTTTTGGGGGGCTCCTGGGCCTTGGGCTTGTGCTTCAAACCCTTCTCAAACTCTGAGTCTGTGTTATTGCCATCAACAGAGCTGGAGGGAGCGAAGGAAGGGGCATCCTCCTCTTCTGAGGTCTCTGCAGAAAGAGAAGAAAAATGTGTTAAGTGCTGTGAGGGGCTTCGGGGAGGGGACATCATCGGTCTGCTGCAGACGTGAACCCCTGCGGACGGCCCTGCTGCCCTTTCGCCTCACCCAGCCTTTGCTAAGTTTGCAGCTGAAAGCTCGAAATGCCAGGAAGGGAGATCTTTCAGAAAGGACTAGCTATCCAGCCTCAAACCTGCATGGGGCGTTCCTCAAAACAACGTCCAGGGTTTTATCAAGAGAAAAACCTTTTAACACGGTTATGACTGCACACAGCGCAGGTCAAGGCTCCCCATAAGACTGGAACTCTAATTAGCACTAATTAAAACCTGCAGCGTTTCCCACCTAGCACAGCCACAATGGTGGCACTGGCGGGACAGGCTCTAGCAGGGCGCTCTGCTGAAGGACAGCCCGGGAGCACAACCTGAAACGTCAACACTGGTACAGCCAAGCGCTGTGCCCTGTGACCGGGGAGGGATGGGAATACACGACGTGCACGCAAACCTCCTCCTCTCTATGCACAAGTTGGAATATTACCCACATTTCAAAGGTAAGACATCCATTTACCTGCAATTGGCTTCCAATCCTACATCTCGATTGCACCAGGCAAGTGATCGCAACGTAGGGTTCCAGGGCAAACAGCTAGAGCTCCCGGAGCTAAAGGCTGGTAGTTATGTTGTCTGAATTTGGGTTACAGCTACAGACGGACTCCTGACCGTGGCAGCAGCGTGCAGATATTCTGACAAGAGTCTAACTTCACTGTCCTCTTAAGGTCTCTGTATTAACAGACAGCTGCAGGCCACAAACATCACTCCCATGTTCACACAAAGGTCAATCTCACCTGTTGAACTCTCTTCGCTAGAGGGGTATGTGGTCTTTCCCAGGAGCAGATTCACCATGGTGGGAGAATTAGCTACTTTTAAAGGTGTCTCGCCCTTCCTGTTGCTTTGATGAGGATTCCCTCCATAATGTAACAACAATTTCACCACCTGAAAACAGAAATTGAGACTTGAAGACGCTCGCGATGTTTCAATTCCAGGCTTTTTGTACAACTTCCATATATAACTAAAAGCGAGATGTCCTCAAGCTAGACAGCAGTCTGTCCTTGGGACGTGCCTTATGGTACTAACAATCATCGATAAGAAAGGAGTCAAAAAAACAGCAACACAAACCAACCTGGGCAGGGAATAAGGGAGAAGAACAAGACACAAATCCATGCTCCCTCCCCCTGACTCCAGAAGGAAAACGAACTATCCCACTGCACAGGGGAACACCGAGTGAAACACTCAACAGCATCAGAGTGGAGAAATTCTTGCCCGCTAAATGGCTATCAGCAGCAAAGGATAATAAAATAACCAGAATCTCTGTATGTGCACAGTTAGGTGCTTGAAGCACAAGGAAAAATAGTCATTAAAAACACAGTTATGAAATCCAGCAAAAACCAACCTTGAAGTGCCCGTTATTCGCTGCATCGTGCAGCGGGGTGTCGTCATCCAACCCCTTTGTGTTGACTTCGGCGCCTGCAGCAAGCAACTGCTTTGCAACATCGTAGTAACCCCGGTTGCATGCCTCGTGCAACGCCGTCCAGCCTGCAAGCAAAGGGACACTCAGAACATGGACATCACCTTCATGGAGGAGTTGGACACAGTGAAAATGAACCTCCGTTCACAGACGCTGCAGACGCCAGCGTGTCAAGGGGTCTGTGGCTCTGATGGCCAAGAAGATGGTCTCGTTTGCCCAGTCCCCTATGGCACAGCAGGATGAAACCTGCAGCTCTGCCTTGTTACTCCAACCAGGCAGTAGTTAAATCAATCCCGCTTTTCCCTCTGGTCACGCAATGTGTTACAGACAGATCATCTGCCAGAATGGACAAAGCCCCAGGAAATGGAAAGGCAAAGTTTTATGTAGGAAATTAAGAGAATCGCTGATGCCGCATGGAAGTCAGGTCTGAAATCCTTTCCTCTTCTATCTCCTCCACAAGGGAAACACTGCCACACAGATCGGGACTGAGCCCTGAACTGCAGACATTGCTCTGAAACATCCCCCGCGCAGACCTCACAAATATTTTCTGTGTGCTCTCCAAAGCAAGCAGCCATGCCACCGCAAAACAGCCCTCGGCTCGGGGAGAAACCAAACAGCAGGTCTCCACAGTAACAGTGCCTCTAGTTCTCAAACAAACCTCCGAAGAACACAGAATGAAATATTTTATCATGTTCAAACAGACTATTTTTAAGCAGAAACTGTTTTGAAGTTTCCCAGCAAATGTACGTGGCTCCTTCGGTATTTTGCTGATAGCGTCGTGGGAGCTCATTCTGTTACCTTCACCCGGAGCATTAAAAAGGGGCACCTGTGACCAGAATTAATCGCAACTGATAGTTCAGTCTAGCACTGATATTAATCATACAGGCGGAGGAACATGCCTATCTATTTATAGCCCCAAAATCGTGTGAAGAGAACAGCAAAGAGCAAAGTCAAGCTCTCGGACGTGCTGGAAGAAGGGCTGTCTCATGCTAATTCAGCCCCATCGTTGATCGGGTGTGCACAAACGGCACCGGTCATCATCTCACGGCCGCCCTCTCCCCGCAGCACTCGGGGCCGTTCCCATCCCAGGCTCAGCTGCGGCCGCAGCCCCACACCCAGGCTCCTTTCCCCATTCCCACCACCAGAAGCAGAGCTTGGCAGCACTGCTGAGGAGGAGGAGGAGGAGGTGGTGCTACTCCTCAGCTGAAGCTCACGGCAGTCAGTGTTTCCTCTAGTTCGGAAGCCCGGCTGGTGCAGCTGGGAGCTTGACCTTGTCCTTCACATCTGCAGCGGCACCTTCACGTTCAGTATTTAAAAACAAACACCAGAATGCTTTAGGCATCAGCCATTCAACTCTGGAGCAATGATTTTACAAACCCACTCTTTTCAATATTTTTGTGCATATCATTTCTTATATTTGAAGTTACAAAAGAGCTACAAGAGCCCACCTCCCTTTGCAAATTCCCCTCCAGACTTCTAAGACAGCACCCATGTGGAAGGGCACAAGAAAACAGGACTGGATGGTCCCGGTCACTGTTTCAGAGCGTGGAGCCGCATCAGCCCCAGGGATTGCTACAAACCAAGCCCAGCCCAGTATCGCTGCCCCAAGTGATAGTGTGTTCAGGGCAGACTGGACAGCTTGGGAATTTAGCTGCCAAACTCCAACAAAGGAACTGATGCTTTTCAGGGATTTATTATTTTGACAAATCTGTAGTAGGTGTTTGGTTTTTTTTTTTAAAGGACAGCAAGACTTTTTCCTCCCCAAAGGGCAAAATCATTATTTTTGGTTAATCCCCTCTTTACAAGTAGTGAACCTGTGCTATAAAGAAACTGCTTTCTCTGGCAGGAGCCGTTCTTGGAGGTGGAACGTGCAACCAGGTGGGAAAAGGTTCAGCTGCGTGGGCTGCCCTGCCAGTGCTGTCAGTGGGCTGGTTACCTGCAAAGTCTTTCACATTGACATCTGCACCCTCGATAATGAGCTCCTTGATGCGCCGGGCATCTCCTCGGATGGCAGCTCGATGCAGCCGAGTCTCTCCTCGCTCGTTTCTCTTATTTACTTTATCTTTGGTTTTGGAGGCAGAGTTAGGAGTTCCCTTCTGACAAACTGTAGACTGAGAGGGATGCTTTGGTGTTGTGTCAACTGCATGGAGGAGAGAGACAGAGTTAAGAACCGCAATACAAAGGAAGCCCTAAACCCTTAGAGGGAGCTCTTGCAACACATTTCACCTCACCTCTCCTCAAAACGCTCACCACAAGGCACTGAGAGGCAACTGAACCTCTGAAGTCGATGTGAAGACAGAGGAAAGCCTGTGTGTGTATAATGCAGATATTAATTGCGGGCTGCCAAAGCCCACTGGAGAGAACTGCAGTCCTTGCAAAGACTGTAGGCGATCCCATGATTTAGGAGCAAACAATGAAGCTCCTTACCCTAAAAGCTCATTTCCTAAGGGAAGTGGCCTTTTACCAAGTACATGTGAGGTCTGACAGCCTTGGGAGGAGACGGCACATTTCCTGGGAGAACGTCTGAATGCTCTGAAGGCTACACAACTTTTTGCCTTTTTTCTTTCCCCCAAGTGACAGCAACATAAGCAGCTAGATTGGTGTTAAGAACAACAAAATATGCGGTTAAAAGCTGCAATGTTTGTGTGTAGGATGCAGATGTGCGCATACAGATAGCACAGTGCCTCTGAAAACCCTGGGGGGGTCATGTATGCAACAGATAAAAATTACTAAAATACAAAATCTGTGGTAAACACATTCCAGCTGCTCAGCATCTCAAGTTACAGTTGCACTGGTTACATGTCTTATCCCTCTCCACAAGAAGAAACATTAATAAACCCGCAGAGGATGGTCTTTTAACTTTATTCACAATGCTCCTTTACTGAGTTAGCCTGAGACGCCAGCGGAAAATGCGAAGCTCTGACGTGGAGGAGGCTCCTGTGGAACCAAAGCTCCAGTTAAGCAGCCAGGGCAGCCTCAGTAGCAGCCTGGATTCAGCCCGTGGGACATCTCCTGCTGCTGCCTTATACTGGAAGAAGGAAGGGCAGCCACAGCCATGTGCGGACCCCAGTGGCAGCTCATGCCTGGAGTCACTGTGGAGCCCCATGGGAGTGGGCGTCCCGCTGCCCACCTCCAGCATCCCACCTATGGCGCTGAGAGCAGGGAGACCCCATGGAGCAGCGTATCAGCCCTCCCGTACCATGGTGGGGGTGGTCACCAGCTCACCTCTGCTGCCAGCGAGGAGCTACCTGAACCAGCTGGTGACCCCGTGGCCAGGGTTTGAGAAGCCCAGGTATTCGCGAGCCTCTCACTGCAAGCTCACACCTGTCCACCCACACCGCTGAGCAAAAATCACCCTCCAGATCTCACCTGGGCTGTTTGCAGACTCTTCTGCTGTCATCTGCATAAGGAGAGCAACTTGCTGGCGCTCGGAGAGCGGGTAGCCTGCCCGGATCCCCGAAAGGCCCATTCCGAAGAGCAAGCCAGGCTTTCTGGTGGCGGGCTCCTTTTTAATCCTCTTCCGCTCTGGACCCTGCTTTTCTGTGGTGCAAGGAGACACAAAAACACAAGCCGTGAATGTTCATGCAACTAAAAACCATGTTAGCTTCTGAGCAAAGTGCTAACACCTCTCCAATTCCATTTCCATATCTTACAAAAAAGCCTGCGGTGAGGGATGCATCCCTGCAGTGGGAGCACTGGTACCCGGGGCAGCTGCCTGGGCTCAAACCACTGTGGTTGCAACTGGGACACACGCACCGCTCCTGCTGCCCACCAGCTCCTCCGACAGCCTCTCCCGGCACAAACTTCTACCAGTTCTGCCCCCCCCATCAAACAGCAGCACAAGAAGGAGGGAGCAGGTCCGCTGCCAGTACTGTACCTTCCATCTTGCTTTTAGGAGCCACCATCTCATGCCGTGGTGCTTCGAGGAGCGTACGCAGCCTTACACCACCACAGCATGGACTGAACCGGAGGCATCTAAAAGCATCAACAAAGAGTGCTAACAAGATACAGGCTGACAGCTCGGAAATGTTGCCATCTCACCCCCTCACCATCATCAAACCAAAGACTCGGCAGCAAAACCATCAGCGCCGACCGAGCCCCCGCCGGGACGGTGCTCGGGGCCGGGCGCACTGCCTGGGGGAGCACCGGGGTGTCCCTCTCCTCCCAAAGAGACCGCTTCCAGCCTAATGCAGAGCACCCACCTGCGGCCAGGCCAACGACTGCTTAGCCACATCCATTCCTGCATCCCTTTAAAAAAACCCACCCAAACAAACAAGAGGCGAGGAAGAAACCCCTGTGGCTGGCTTGCCATCCCCCAAATGCCCATCCTGACATTCGGGTTCCTAAATCATCCAGGTACAAAGGCAGCTCCTGCTCAGGGACTGAGCACAACCGCCTCCAAAGCCAGTATTTGCTGCTGGCATGCCATGTGTACAGGGACGAGACAAAACTCCAGCCTCTCCTTGCACCTCCAGCCTTGCTCCCGGCGACCCACAGAGCAGCCCCACTGCAAGCTGGTGAGAACTGGACCCCGCTGAGCACCGCTGCCTCCCTCCCCGCTGCCCAGCTCAGCCCAGCTCGCACACCTAACCTCTGCGAGCAGTCTGATTCTACAGCTTTTCTCGAGCCTTTTTCCAGTTTCCTTTATGCAAGTATTGATCCTTTTCCCGCGCAAGGAGAGCAAGCAGCCCTTGCTCTGTGCTTCGGGTCTGCTTGCTTGTTGACGCTGCCTGGGGGGAGCACAAATCCTGCCGCGTGCTCTCCAGCGGGTCTGCGGAGCTGCAGCCACGCCAGAGTCCCACTGCAGGGATGCGTTCGGTGAACAAAGTTCCAAGGTGCCAGTTCAGAAAACAAAAATTAAGTTTCCTTTCACGGAGCCAGCCAAGCGAGAGAGAGAATATGTATCTGCAGAGCCGCACGGCAGTTCCTTGCCAGCAACCAAGCTGCATCCCTCCTACCCGGCAACTGTCCTAAACCTACAAAGAAGCATAAGGAAGATACGGTGCGTGCGAGTGGAAAATCCAACTTTGCTCACATCTATTTCTAAGCACAGATATAGTTTGTTTATAACCGGGCTAACTGCAGGGCTCTTACTGCGTGCAGAGGGCCGGTAACGACGTTCTTCGCAACCACACCTATAAAAGTTATCAAAGGCAGGTGAGCGGCTCCCGGCCCTCCCATCGCGTGCTCGAACGCCAGTGCGAATCAAGGCTGGTTCAGTGCCGCTCGAGAAACCTGAGCGGCAAAACACCTCGCCGCATCCCTGACGTAATGAAAACAGCGCGTACGGGCGAGCTGCTCAAAACCTCCCGCATAAACAGAAGCTCCGGTCTCAAACTGATCCCACTTGCTTTTCAAGAGAGCAAAGCCCGCCAGCGACTTCGAAGCGCAAAGTAAAAATCTTTTTAATGAAAAGGAGTTTTGACTTGCACAGCCATAAGCCCCCGGGTCCCGCCACGCTCAGCCCCAGCAGGGACTGGTACTCGCCAAGATGCTGCCAGAAGACACAGAGGAATCGAGGGGGTTATTTATCACAGCACGGCTGCAAGTACCTGCTGGCCCCGAAGAGGAATGCTGCAACATGGAGTACTTTCACGTGGGTTAACTACGCTGCCGATACGGTACGCCAAGTCTTCCAGCGAGGTAGCAAAGGCAAGGGCTCTCTTCTACTCAAATGTTTGACTCTAGCTATGCTTATTATTTTGCTGAAGATATTTTGAGAATCCCAGAAAGTGTCAGAGGGATGATACAAGGAGGTTTGCAAACAAGTAAATGTCTGATAACGCTCTCCAAGAAACAGGGCTTCGAGTCCCAGCAGCCAGGGAGGGGAAAGCCCACCATGTAGCCGCCCAGTTTCTGCCCAGACCCCAGTTCCAGCACCCTGAAACTGTCAAAAGCATGCGGGGAGATGTAGAGGTCCAAGAGAATTTCCAACAAATCAGATAGACGCGAGCTTAATGGACTAATGGACTAGCTGCATCCATTCTCTTCCCCACCACCACCCCTGTGCCAGGACAGGGTCCGGCAGCCTGGGCAAAGGCAAATCCTGCAACCTGCCAGCTCTAACCCAGCTCTGCTCATCCAGTCCCATTTGCCATTTTGTCAAATTCAACGCGAGTCACTGGCATGCGGCCACCAGCACGACAGAGCCTGCTTTGCCTCTGCGCAAAGTCCAGCAGGTCAGGTGAAACTGCCAATGGACGGGTTTAAACTCAGTCACCGGACTTTGTGCCGAAGCACAGGTTTCCTCGTTCATTCACCAAACTGCCAGCAGAGTAAAAGTCTCCGGCAGACGAGGGCAGCAGCGTGTGGGGATGTCTCCACTGCTCCAGCTCGATTCATGCCGCTTGCATCTCCCGCGCTTCCTTGGCTGACGAGCAGGCAGCTCCGAAAACCTTTTCCCTGCACCACGGACAAAGGTGCCGTCCTCTGCTGCTCTCCCACTGCAAAGGTCTCATCCAGAGCAGATGATTTCCATCGACCCCCTGCGCCTGGGATCCTGTACGTCTAAGAAATAACAACTCCATACCAGGGAACCTCTCCAACCAGACAGCATGGGTCACCTCTCTTCAAACACAAGCCCTGGAAACACGTCTGTCCATTGAAGGAGAATCTCGGTTTAATTCTCCGAAGCCACATTTCAGTCACTCTGGCAGCCATAACAGAGCTAGGAGATGAAATCAGATCACAGGGAAGTGGATAGTTTTTTAATGGCTTAAAATAAAATTAAACTCAATGTGCTTACGGTAAGAAAACAATTTAGCCCGGGCAGTTCCAGGAGCCACGCTGCCGAGCAGCGCGTCCCACCAGGCACGCTCGCCCCGAGCGCAGGGACACCTGATCCGCATACACAACGCTTCCCCGCTCCTCATTAGGCTCCGGAGCCGCGGTTCAAAGCAGGCTTGTTAAATCCCGTTCAGCCAGGCAGTGGGTAAAGGCCTGGCTTCTCCGCATGCCTCGGAGAACGCCACATCCCGCCGTACCGCAAAGAGGGACATGAAGATGCTCGAGGGGATCACGCTGGCTAACACCCGGGCCGGTGCCACCAGGCAGTGTCTCTAAAGTAGAAACGTTGTACGTGGTAGAGGGCTGTTCCGTCCATACGTGCAGAGCCACAATTAGAATGGGAACATTTTCATTAATATTACTCGGCTGCTGCAGGTTGTCAGCATGAGCCTGTGATTTGCAAAAATTGATTACCAAGTTCAACTGAAACCCCCTAAACTCCTATTAATTCTGCAGTTGCAGAAATTTCCTCCCCCACAGAACATTTAACATTAAAAAGCATGTGATCAACAAGATAAAAATAAATTGGAAAGCGACTGCTGCGTTCTTGCTCACTGTGGTGAGGCAGCGAGGGCTGGTGGAGGCAGCCGAGGACTCGGGCTCGCGTGTGCTTCCCTGTGGGAAGGCAGCATCGCCCGGCGCTGTGCCGGTCCCTGGCGCTGGAGGATCACGTCTAGTCCTGCTCACGCGCTTCGTGGTCACAGCGTTTGGCTCCTTGGTGCCTCCTTCTGCCCCGCAGTAAAGGGATTTCCCCCTCTGGAGCCGGGGCCTCGCTCACCCGTTCCCCCGAGTCCTCCCTGGTGGAAGGCAGCAGAGAAACGCAGTACTATCCCCTCTGCAGTTAGATGCTTGTCTGCCGGCTGCCGCCGCGCAGAGGTTAATCCGACTTCTTTAAGTGTTCGGGGGGGAAGTAGGTCGCTGGCTGCGTTTCCTGCGCTGATTGCATAAGGAGCGAAGCAGGGCTGGGCTCTGCCCGGCATCCGATGGCTCCCAGCGCCGGCACCCGGGCGCAGGCAGCGTGGCAGCCCCAGGCTCCCTGCCTGGCATGACACCCGGGCAGAAGGGGGTCTGAAACGTAAGCGGGAAGGACGGAGAAGAAGGTGCTCCCAGAGGATGTGTGCCGTGCCACCGGCAGCTCCGCTTCCCATCCTCAGCCTCAGCAGAAGCATCCCGCAGGGTCCTGCTCGGCTTGGCACGAGCGGCGTGACGGGAGGAAGGCTCAGGGCTGGCTTCCCTCAGCCTGGCTGGTCCCAGGCTAACAGAGCTACAAACACGTTTCATTTCAACCTGGAAGACTTTACTCAGAACCTGATTTTCAGCCGATTTAAAAGGGGCACCTGCAAGAACGGTCTCTGCTCAACGGCTTCAAGTGCCGCTGGCTCCTGCAGGCTGCTCCTTCTCTAATTAAATGCTTTTCTGTAACACCTTGCAGCAACATGGAACAAACTAAGAGAAACGCTCACAGTGGGTAAATACCTCAGCAAACAGGTATAAAGGTTATTTTTACACTACAACTCCTTTAGCAAGGCTGTCCGCATGCTTGTCCCTCCACAGAAGCACAAAACCCAGAGGTACAAAGGGGTGAGCAGGCGAGGAGCCCCCCCGCCACGGTTATCTCGCTGCTGATCACCAGAGATGGTGGCTGGACCGTGCACACCGATCCCGGCGGGAGGGAAGACCACAACCACCCAGCGATGCGCTTGTGCGCCCGCCCGGGGATGAGCCACACCTCCATTCAGCTATTTTTAAAGCAGCTCGTTTGCCGTTTGCTTCATCCTCCTGCAAACCTACAGAGCAAAGCTTCAGCCTGGCGCTGCCGTGGTTTAATTTGGGGATCCTGCTCGGCTCTTCCCTCACGCTGACGCCAGCAGGAACCGCGTGCGCAAGCTTAAAGGGGAAAGTAGGATGTGAGCAGAGCTGCGGCGGCCGAACACAGCCGGGGAACTGCTTCTCCTTCTTTTCATCACACTGAACCCGAGAGGCTCACGAAAGGCAGAACAGGAGCAGGTTCCCAGGACAAAGGGGTTTGAGCATTAGCCCGTAGGTGGTTCTCGTGCCCAAACTACACTCCAGGTCACGGGATGCTCGCGCTGCTGCAACAGGGAGCACAAACCAGGGGCTGCTGGAAGCCCATCGGCAGCCCCGCGGGGGTCCCAGGGCAGGTGCTGCTTCACACGGAGGCATTCGGTGCTAGCTGTCGAGCTGGCTCTGCACGCAGGGCAGCACCGTGCGGGCTGAACCCCCGTCCCTAGCTGAAACAAGCGAAAAAAGAGAGGCAGGGAAGGAAAGAGAAAAGGGCAGCGATGGAAAATCTTTCAGAGATTTCTCGAACACGCACTGTGAGATGCTGGCAGGTTGTGGGGCTGGGAGCTCCAACCCAGAGCTGCGGCTGAGCAGCACAGCTCCTCGCTCCCCATGAACGCGTCGTACCCTGTAATGCAAAAAGCATCTGTTTAAACTGCTCCGACATGACAACACACGCATATAAGGTGGTACCCTGAGGAAAAATACCATTTCCAAATAAGCAGCTCACGCTGAACATCTCAGCGCTGCACGGAGAAACTGACTGTTGGCTCGCCGATGAGTCGGGATTTTCAACGGTTTATTTGCCGAGCAAGCACACAAACAAAAGATCAATAAGAATAAATTAGAACAGTACAGACAGCAATAGAGACTGCATTGCACCCCCGAGAGACCGCACAAGCCTCTGCCTTCCCCATCCACAGCCTAGCATGCGTAAGAGTGACTCATTTTTACTGCAGGAGTTGTAGGGCATAAAACGTTTTGGAGCATGTCAGCTCAAACCAGGGGAAAAGCAGGTTTAACCTGAGTGCGGGCAGCCCGGAGCCCCAGCGTGCGGATGCTTACACACGCTCGCAGGGCATCTGCAGACGTGGACCAACGTGCGCTGAAGAAGAGCGATCATGAGTCGAAAGGTTTACAGCACCACGATACAACCACGGCCCAAAGCTCCGTGGGCACCCCAGAATTTAAGGACAAGCACAGAGGATGGTGCCAACGGGAAGGACTCAAGGCGGTGGCGCTGCAGAGGTGCGGGGAGGACCGCAGCAGCAGGTTCAGTGCAGCGGCGGCGTGGAATGGGAAGCAGCACAACGGCATGGGGAGATAAACAAGAGAGGGCAGCAGGGGAGCAGGACAGAAGCCAGGCGACTGCGAGGCTGCGAAGAGCGCTGCGAGAAGGGCAAACAGGGTTGGCATGACTGCACGGAGACCACCATAAAGCAGAGGAACACGGCACTCCGGCTGGAGAGCTGCACCTGAAGGCCAATGCAGGGAGGAGGCGTGCTTTGCGCCCCGAATTCACGGATGCGCTGCAGAGCCTGCAGTACAAACGGACTCGGGGGCAGAGACGGGAGATGGTGTCTGGCTAATCAGCCAAATGAAAGCAGATGCCAAAAAGGAAACCGAGGAGGAAACAGAGGAAAAGCAGTAGCGGGGTTTGCTTCGGCAGAACGGCAAGGAAGGCGCCCTGAGCCGCTCCTGTAGAGAGCAGCGCGCTGTTTCCTGATCTGAAGGATGGAGAGAGTCCAGAGCCAGCGACTCATCCTGCACAGCTCCGCTGAAAGGATGGCGGAGACGTCGGCTTTGACAGCCAGGAGCGGAGGAGAGGTGCCGGCGGGAGGGAACAAGCCCGTTTATAACCACGTCACGTCACCGCACGTGGTGCTGAGCCCACACTCCTCACCGCTCAGCCCGGCTTCCCGGAGACAAGGGGTCCACAGGCCCTGACCCAGTGGTTGCAGTATTTTTAAAAGCATAATTCGGCTAGAAAGGTTTAATGCTGTGCAATAGCCTGCAATCTAAATACCGGTGTTTTCCCTAGTCTTGTAGGACAGACAACAGAGGTGTGCAGAAATGTGTAAATGCATCCTCTCACCGGAGTGGCCACTGGCTAACTCCTTCCTGCGAAGGAACTGAGAGGTTCAACAATCTCCAACAATCTCCATGTTAAACGTGAATAATTCCAAGAGAGACTGATTTTCAGGTCCAGACCTTTCATTTCCCACGAAACAGAAAGAACCGGAGGAGGGAGGACGGAGGAGGAAGGCTCCGCACAGCCGCCTGGCCAGCTCTCCCCTCCTGGGAGCTGGGGGCAGGACACTCTGCAGACAGCGCTGATAAAAGCTCTTGTATTAAGGAAAAAGCCATCATTGATAGATTTTTGGTTCACAGAGACACAGCACACTGCAACCTCTCACTCTGCATGTTAAGGAGGTGATGCGGGGGGAGGAGGGAGATTTATGGCAGCTCCTGTCATAAAACGACCTGCTTTTCCGCACAGCACTTCCCAGATGGCTGATGCACACGGGGAGTTTCTAAGGGTGATCTGAAGGCTGGTGTTTGCCAGTCTATCCACACTGTACCGGCATTATGGAGCCCAGCTAGAAACGGAGAAGCTCTGACATTCACTCTCTCTCTGGTTGCTAGGTGAGAACAGTTTCTTGACTATTTTAGTAAAAGGACTGAAATTATACAACCAAAGAAAGACCCAATGCAGCACAGCCCATTAGAGTCCCCCAGCTGCACACATCAGACCCAAGCCAGCGACAGAAAACGCGCACAAATAACAGTTTTCGTACGCAGATGCATTTTTTAATAAGCCAGCAATTTGCTTCTCACGGATTCCCTCGCCAGCCTCGCAACTTGTGACTAACGAGCCCGTTCCCATGCAGTGTCGCTCAAAACACTCGCAGGCATTAGGCAACCCAAGAACCAGCTCCAGGAGAGGACGATGGTTTAGGTCATCTGATTCATCAAGCATTTTCTAACCTAGTGATTAGCGTCACATAACATACTCGGGGGATTAGCGCGAAGGACGCTGCAAAGCAGCAGAAGTTTTAAGCTCTTGCTGACCGTACTCATGCTAACCCCGGTCCACCAGCAGCACCTCCCCGGCTGGCTACGAGCCCCTGGGCTCAGCCCTGGGCACCCAGACAGCCCCCCGAAGCCAGGGAAAAGGTGGGTGTGCACAGATCAGCTCAGAGGGCTGGCGGGGGCGGATTTTGTCTCTCCCCTCCTCCCCAAAAAGCAAAACCCTCCTGTGCCGAGGTGGAACCTTGGGGTGAACACTCCGGTGCTTTGCAGAAGGGCAGGGGCACCCACACCACCTTCAGCGATAGCTGCTCCAGGGGTACGGCTGCTTGCTAAATAAATACATCACGGGGTCTAAACACATTGTGGGGACTGCAACACCAAACCTCAGAAACCTGCTGCCTCGTTGGGAAGGGACCTCAGGCTGGGGGCAAGGAAGCTGCCAGACATCCCAAGTCAGAGGGGAGCTGGATGGATGGACGCTGCCCCAGCCCTGCGGCAGTGCCAGCCCACAGCCGGGGGGTCACCAGCACCCCCTCCCAGCACCAGCAGAGTGTGATGGGCAGCCGGGAGGGGTGGTAAGAGAGGGCAAGGGGCTGGGGATGCAGGAGAGCTGGGGACACGGAGTAGTTCCACCAGCTTCTTATTCCCAGCTTACACTTACTTTATTATTCAAGAACTTAAAAGAGTGGTATTGCTTTTATTTCTTTTTTCTAAGCAAGAGGCAGAAACAGCTTAAGGACTTCCACTTTTCAGCTGCGGGGCCTGCCGGGCTCTCAGGCCGTGTTTTCCAGTTTTCCTCCCCATCCAGAGTCCAGCCACCTCTCCCCACCCCGAGTTGAGATGACTGTCAAATGCCACGAAGCCACAACAGGGACACGATGATGCCATTGTTATTTCTGTTGTCACGGGAAGCTGCCGCTCTCCATCTCCAGAACAGGAGCCTCCCTCCTACTCCGTGCCTTTGCACCGCAGCGGGTCCCTCACCTCCGCCAGCATCGGCATCGCCACCCCTGCCTGCCCCACCACGGCAGCACAGCCTGCCGTGACATTTAGTTCAACTCAAAACCCAACTGTAGCAACAACAACAACAAACAAAAATATCAATCGATGCTGAGAAATCCCATGACCCGAAGCCACAATGCTGCTAAACCACACGCCGCTCAGCATTCCCACTCTGGCCGGGGACTGGAAGTGGCAATGCTCGGGTCGGAGGCAGTGCTGCCGGGGCGGCACGGGGAGAACCAGGCTTCTGCTTGGCCGTGAGCCACCGCCGGGCTGATGGAGGAGGCGGTAGCTCACCATCATTGCCAGACCTGAGAGTTCCAGCTTTCAGGTTACCACCCACCAGGTTGAAATGGCATCCAACCCACCCAATATCCCCTTCTGCAGCACTCTCAGATGCACGCAAACCCCTCCTGCCTCCCCCCTGCTCCCCTCGTCCCCTCCTCGGGGAGGCTGTAGGGAGAGTTCAGGTTTGCAAAGCGCTCGGCTCAAGAGCTGCAAGAGACATGAAACTCTACTTGACAAAACGCTTCAAAATTCGGATTTCTCGGTGTCCGGGGAACTTTACGTAAGTGAGGTGTGTGGCTGTGGACTAAAGCTGCTGAGGCGAGGGCTGGGCACCCCGGCTGCAGCTCCCATCGAACAAGAGCAGCAGATGCCGCGCCAACTCCACACGACCACAGCAGCGAGCAGGAGCACGGGATGGCTCCAGTGCCTCTGCTTTTAAGAGTGCGTTTATTTAAGCCTGGGTGTTATTTAGCAATGGCAGGGTTTGGGCATGATCTGGACAAAACTGAGCTTCTCTCCCACACGCACTGATTTTGCCACTAAACGCACACAAAACCAGTCCTCAAGATTTCACACAAGAGGGGAGGAGCAGCAGTGGAAGTCAAGGGGCTGGAGGCACGGAAAACCAGCGGCAACCCTGCAAAGGCAAAATAAACTCCACCGTATTCCTCACTTCTCCCAAGTGAATCCTCAGAGGAGACAGACCTTCTGCACCCAGGGAGGTAACGGGGCGCCCAGCACTGCTGTGGACCCGCAGTCTTGACGCAGCCTTGCTCAGGCCTTTCCAGCTCCCAGGAAGAGCTCTCGGAGGCCAAAATTAACTCGCAGCACTCGGCGATTTGTAATAAGTCCTAACTCTCCCCGATGACGACTAAAGGCCTGGAAACCACGGCTCCGCCTCGAGCCAAGGGACTCGAGTGACAGCCTGACATCCAGCTAAAGAAACCGTCCGCAGCATTAGTGGATATAATGAATATTGCACTCCGGACTGTGCATTTCACAGCTGACCTTTGAGCAGCATTACCTGATCGGGTAAGCAGGACACAGAGCAGTAAAAAACCCGGCCGTGAGAAGCGTCCGCGCCGCAGGCTGTGCGGGAGGCGGGGAGCGCCCGGCCCCGTGCCGGCAGTCTGGTGCCGTTGAGTCAGCCCATGACTCAGCCGCTGCGCCCCGCTCTGCGCCAGCCGCCCCTGCCCACCTCTCCCGCCACCTCCCCGCAGGTGGCTTCCCAGCGGGACTGTCCCCTTCTCTCCCTGCTGTCTCCACGGGATGCTCCTCTGCGTGCTTCTTAATATTACAATTTTCTAATATTTCTTGGTGTGGGTTTTTTTTAATGCCTAACCTCCTTTCAGGGCGGCACACCAACAACGAGCTGCGTGAAGCCTCACAAGCTGCTGAAATTGCTGGGAAAAAAAGCTGGCTTTACTCGTTCGGCGGCTGCCAGGCAGCACGTAGGCTCTCGGCAACGTCTGTGGACGTGGGGAGATGCCGCACGAGTGAAAGGAGAAGGAAGGAGAAGTCTCAGGTAGAGAGATGCTGCTCCCACAGTGCTGGATCTGTAACATGCACAGTCTGGAGGCTCACAGCTTTATGCATTTTTTTTTTTCCTAAAGACAGTTTATTTAGTTAACTCTGAGGAACCCGAGAGCCGGAATTGTTGCTCTAGAAACCATTCTGAAGGAGATAATTTTAAAAGATTTAGCACTGAATCTACTGTACCCAAACCATACACTTTAAGCAGCGCTGGCCCGCAGCACCTCCCGCAGCCCACACCAAGCCTGGCTCCGTACGGGGACAAACCCCGAGCAGCGCTGGGAACGCTTGCTCAGGATCAGGGCGCAGCGAAGGCACGCTGTGCTGGAGGCAGGCTGCTGCAAATAAGAACAGACCAAGAAGGAAATCGCTTACTTGCTCACTTTCTGAACACATCAGCACTCTGCCAGCAGCGCACGCTCCTAAACCAACTCCAGGAGTGGGCTGCAGCGGTAGGATTAAAGCAAGGGCAGGTGAGCTGCCCCGTGCCAGCGTGAGCGAAGGACCGGGGCAGACCTCTGTCCCCAAACACACACCTCCCCTGGGAAAACCTGGGTGAAACTGGAAAAGCCGTCCCAGTGATGGGAGGCACTGGTGCTCAGGGTGTTATGAGCGTGCGAGAGACGTAATGTTCACAACCTGCGGGTGAGGGGACGGTGCCATTCGCGCACGGAGGAGGCAGACGGAGGCAGTAACGCACATGGGCTCTCACCGCCTGTCCCGGCACGGGCTGGCACACCGACAGCCCACAGCCTCCGCTCACACCACGTCTGGCAAACGCAGGGAGGCTCCGACAGGCAACCACGCTGCAGCACCCGGCTGCTGCCGAACAGCCAGCCAGGGTGGGCTTCGCCGCCCTTCGACGGCGAGGCAAACCCATCACAGATGCTTTCTTGTACCGCGTACAGTGTACGTATGTCAAAGCTGAGCCAGAGCTATTCTAGGGGAAAAAACGCAACAGATACACTGTGCTCTAAGGAAGACGAGCCACTGCAACAAATCAGGATGAGGATTCATATTATTGTTTAAACATTTAAAGAGGGGACAAAAAATATATACAGGCAAAAAGAGAGCTCTCCTAGCTCCCACATCCGTACAGCTGAATTCCACGTGGCTGTAGAACACCATAGCAAAACTACCCTCAAACAAACACGACAGCCTGTGTACAGCAGCCTGGGAAGCACGACCGCATTACATAAATCATCTAAGGTCAACTCTGCAACTGGCACGGCGAACACCGATGTTGCAATCCCACTTCTCACAAGAGCTGAACTCAAAGTTTAGGAACAAAACAAGAAAAAGCAGCCTCCTTCCCCCCCTGGGGATGGGGGCAAGCGGTGTTTCTGCTCGGGCAGCGGGGAGGTATCGGGGGCTGTGGGGTGGGTGTGCTGCAGCCCCGGTGTTCCGTGATAAAAGCCCATCCGGCAGCCTGCGAGCCACGCACTGCCAGGGGTGTGCTGTCAGACGAGTGCCACGCTGATTACACGTGCACAGGCTCGGGGGCACCCCTCCGTCCCTGTATGACATGGGCAACTTTTGGGCACCTACAAACATGCCTCTACCCGCTAAACAAAAGGCGGCCTCGAGCCAGGCCAAGGAACAGAAGGGCCTGAAACACCCCATGGTTGCAATAGGGTGGTGCAAGAGGGGAGCAAGGTGCAGTAAGTCTTTTTTCATCTCAAGCATCTAAATCCTGGAGTAAAAGATCTCAGGGAAGAGAAACAGGCTCCTGCTAAGTATCAGTCTGCCTCTGCGTGTTTACCTGCATCTCCCTAATGCTATCTCCTCCCCAGCAGCTGAGTCACTTCCTCTCTTCACTCTCCACCAAATATGCTGTTAGAGATTCTCCTACCCCTTTCCAGCATTTGTCGAGCCTTGGTTTTTTTTTTTAAGTTCATCTTTGAGCCCACTGACCACCTCCGGGTCTCCGTGCAGGCAGGGAGCTGGGCAGCTGCCGCCCCTTGGCTCAGCCCTGCCGCTCGCACACTTCCTTCCCCGGGAAGGATGAGCTCGGAAGAGGAAGGGGAAGACGTGTCCGAAGATGGAGAGTCACATACCTGCTGAAAACAGAGGGGTAAGGCGGGAGCCGATGGGCAGGGGCGTCTCACGGGCTGCGCTGCTGCTCCTCTGCAGCCTGCAGCAGCCGCAGCCTCTCCCCCAGCAGCGCTCTGCTCTCCCCACCCAGCTGCTCTCTCTTTTTAATTCGGTTTCCCTCGCGATACCGCCAGCAGAAACATTTCTAACATCTCCACAGCCAGAGCCCTGTGAGAGGCAGATAAGTGCTGCTGGGGGACATGGAAAGCGAGCTGGTGGAGCCCTACCACGACATTCTAGCTGTCACGAGGGTCAGACAGCCCTGAAGCAAGTTTGGGTTTAAATTCTAAACCAAGTACTGAACGTGGCAGAAACACCCTTGACAAAAAGCAGCAGCTATGGTTCTGGCTAATCAGCTCTGCCTTGCCCTGGCCACCCTCCCTTCAAAGGTGACAATCCTAAATTTATTCAAGTGAGACACTACAGCACCACAAACCGTGCCAAAGCGCTCCCCACGCCGCCTGTTTGGGGGGTGCATGAGGATCCTCTGTGTTGGGCTGTAACCCCATCTGCTCCCCGATGGTCGGGGGCCACCCTTTCTCCCACAACTGCAAACCCCAGTTTATTCATTCGGTGACGCACTCGCCCATCTGCACGCCATAAACGCAAACCCCACACTTCATTCCTGCGAAGGACCATCAGTACCAGCTTAACAAAATGAACGAATGTTTTGAAACTTTCTCTCCAGACAGGTTGTTCAGCAACTGAGGAAGTTACCACCCGGCACACAGAAACCCACAGAGATGTCAGGCCAGCCCCAGGACACGCCACCGCACGTCCTCGCCTGCCAAACAGCCCCCAGCGCCGTGATGGCTGCGTGACCCAGGTGGCACTCGTGATGTTTTAAAATCTGCCCTCCCGACTTCTGAACCAGAGGAGACCCGGCCGACAGCTCACATGGGCTGACGCACCGCGTCCCGCGTCAGACCACCTCACACGCTCACAAGAGACTAACAGCAAATAGATCTTTTTTTTACCATTCCTAAGCATATTCCCAACTTTTAGTCCATTTTATCTCTTGGCACAATTATTGATCGTTACCTGACCAGAACTATTTCCAAGCGCAGACTTCCTAGAAATGTACAGAAAGGACCTATGCAAACCTCTGCCCATAAAGCCACAGTTAAGCCCCTCGCAACCAAGTAACATTATTTTCTCCACATCAAAGCTTTGCGACAGCTCTTCCCAATTGCTTGCAAATCAAACAGCCCATTCAACGTCTCTCTAGCTACGTCGGGCCACGGTGGGCAAGAGCCCAAGAGCCACGGGTACCAGCCACTCTTCTGCCACGAGATGTGACCTGCCTGACCATGCCACAGCCAGGCTGAAATACCCACAGCAGCACCAACGCATCCCAGGGACCAGGCGTGTGTTGAGGAGGCACTGCTCAGCCATGCTGCAACCACCAAAGCGACCCTGGCAGTCCCAAGAACAGGGGCAAACAGGTCACCTTCATGTCCTTATGGTCCTGAGGACCACCTCCACCAGCCCCAAATAGCTGACCTAAAGACTCAACCAGGCCCAGACGGCCCCATCACCCCAGTCACACCTCCAGCCCACCAGTATGACCTCCAGACGGTTTTACACGTTTGACAATGCCTGCGCACACACCAGTTGGAAATAGTTGTTCAGTTTTAAGACAGTGAAGTACTAAAAGTTTAAAGCCCCAAACCAACAACACGTGGCTAGAGAGGTATACATACCTATTTACACAGACATACACACATATATCAGGTTTACTTTCGGCAGACGCATGCAAGCTCGGTTTTTTTACTGCTTGTTGTTTTTCTTTTAAAGAGTAACTCAGCTTTATTCTCTTATTTTCCAAGTTCTTACTAGCAGGCCCAGCACTGCTTCTCAGCTTGTCTAAGCTGAAGTTCGTGAGCTGGACTAGTTACCAACAGAGGGGAATGGACCACCAGCCAAAGGAAAGGGCTCTGGGGCCTCCTCACAGAGCCACCTCTTGGTCCTGTTAAATATATTAGTAACAGCATAAGGGTCTTAATGCACTCGGCTCCAGATGTGTAGATGGATGCCACAGGAGTTCTCCTCCTGTCCACATGCCTCTTCCTTCAATTAAAACATACAGGAAATTTGATACGAGGCTTCAGTATGGATTGCCTGTAGGTTGGATACTGTGTGCTCCCCACCAGCCCCAACATTCACGTTTTGAGGGTGGAATATGTCATTTCTGTACCTGTATCCGAGTCTTTTTGATCTCCATTTGTTCCAACAGTGAAAGGCAACTTCCGTTTGGTCGCTCGCTCTTTCACCTCTTTGCCGCCATCGCTCCGGTCCAACTTTGGAGTCTTGGTTAGAGAAACTTTATCTTTATCCTAGAAAGAGAAGAGACCAGATTAACAGGAGACTTCCCCAGACTGTGCCCACCTTACCCCACAATGTCCTGCGCCAGCCTCATGCAGCTCTTGTCCTCTCCTTTCTCCTGTGGGTTTCCAGCTTTAGGGTTTACCATCTTGCAGAGAGGAGCCTCCATGAAGCTAAAAAGCTAAAACACCACCAGAGAAGAGGATGGACAACCAAGGCTGCTGCGTGGTGCCAAACCTGCAACCAATTCACGTGAAAACTGGAGCCAACGCCTTGTGCGCAGCTGAGGATGCGCCCGGCTGTGAGCGCAGGCGGAAGGCAGGCTGGGGTGGGGGAACCCAAGGATTTCCAAACACAACTGCTCCCACCGTTTGGGAAGGGTTTCCCGATCCCAGGGAGAAGAGGGATGCAGGGGAGCGTGCACAGCATGTCCAGGGGACACACGAAAAATGGCGTTAAAGCCCTTTGTCCAACACGGAGAGCTGAGGGCTTCTCCTTGGGGCTGGCGGTATTTCTAGCACAAGCATACTGCATTACCATTTGAGCTTGCGTGATAACATGTTATTCTGGAGGGTATTTTGGCAGCCGATAAGCCTGCTAACATTACTGACCGTTTACAGGATCAGCACCGCAGCCAAATACACTTAGAAGGTTTGCATTGTACAGTCAGCGCAACGGTTTGTACCAGAAAGGCCAGTACAGCTCTGCCTATATGCCATAGGCAGCACTCTCCGTCCAACAGCGGGCAGGCTCAACCTGCTGCCCGCTCTGCCTGCGCTCCCGCCACTGCCTCCATCGCAGCCGTCCCTCTCCCATGCAGGTTTCTGCTGGGATTTTAAGAGGAGAAGCTACCTTAAGAACAAACCTACCGATGTTGCATAAAAGCATGGCAAGCGATGCCGACGCTGGCTGAGCATTCAGTGCCTTCGCAGAGAGGCAGACCTATGTCTGCTTTGTCCTGGTCTCGTTTATTCGGGTTGGTTTGGATTTTAACGCGCGGTGAGGTGAAGCAGGCGATGCTGGGGACTGCTCGGTATAAGCAGCAGGAAGAAATTTTGAAGAAACGTCCCGAGCAAGACAAAGTTACCAAGTGTTGAGACAGGCCAGATTTTTCACATGAACAGCGAGAGCTGGTATGTAACTCAAACTTCAGGAGTTCAGTATGCTGAGAATACATACAGCCTGAAGTCATGCACTTGTGGGTTTTGTATATGAGAAGCAGTCTTATTTTAAGCAAGCACTTCTGGATTGAACTCTGTGCCACTGCTCTAAAAACAAGGCCAGAACGAGCAGCTCTGTGACAGATCCGATTTCAATAACCCAGCAAAACCTAGACCCTAAGCTTTAGATATAAAGTTAGATTAAATAAAAGAATCTCAATACATTAAATCCTGCAAGACCATCGCTGGAAACTCAGACGAGCAAATCTAACAGAAATTCCCTTGTTTAGAGAAGCCCAGTCATGCTGTCTGCATCAGACTCAGCGCCCTGGCAGGTGGCTCCTGTGCCAGCAGTCACAAGACCGCGTCGTCACTGTGTACACTGCTCCTTCCTCTTTCCGAGTTTCTGTCTGGCAACCAGACTTCACCCGCAGATTAAAGAGAAACTGTTTACTTGGACCAACGGGTTCTGCTCGCACGTCCCCTTCGCGATGGGCAGCGTGACAGCCCTGCAGCTGCACGCCTGATATTCGGCCCCTGTCACCCACGCTCCGGGGGGGACTAAAAAAATAAGCTGGGGCATCCCTTTTTTGGTAAAGCAAGCTAAAGAAACCTATCTGACAGTGGCTTTTGTGGTTGGAGGGAGCCAAGGCACGTTTGGCCACGGGGTGCGTAGGACTTCATGTCTGGAGCCCGAAGAAGGGCAGCCCTGCTCCAGAGCAGCTGCCCAGAGCCTCTCTCCCCTTCGCGATGGGCAGCGTGACAGCCCTGCAGCTGCACGCCTGATATTCGGCCCCTGTCACCCACGCTCCGGGGGGGACTAAAAAAATAAGCTGGGGCATCCCTTTTTTGGTAAAGCAAGCTAAAGAAACCTATCTGACAGTGGCTTTTGTGGTTGGAGGGAGCCAAGGCACGTTTGGCCACGGGGTGCGTAGGACTTCATGTCTGGAGCCCGAAGAAGGGCAGCCCTGCTCCAGAGCAGCTGCCGAGAGCCTCTCCTCGGCACAGGAGTCAGCGGAGCGATGGGACAAAGTCACAACAGCCAAAAGAAACACTCTAGCATTTCGTTTAAACACTCTGGATTTAAATGCATTTGTCTTATTTTTTTCTGACGCCAAGAAAAATAGTCTGCAATAACAAACGATGCCACTCCTATTGCCAGCTGCTGCTCTGACCAGCTCAGAGGTGTAAGTAGTGCCAGGGACTACCGACCATCTCCCAGGAGTGCCTTGTTCCGAGCAGGTAAGTGGGTCCATCCTTTCCCTCCCCAGTTTAATGCAAGCTCAAACGGCAAAGCTACACTCAGAGGCCACTAACCCTGCATCAGTGGTGAGTACTCGAGAGGCTGTGTCGAAGCGGGGCAAAGCACCGTCTTCCCCGTGTGTAACGACTGCAGAGATGTGGCCCCAACGTGCCCCTCAAAAACATCAACTGCACTTCAAGACAACGATCAGCCCAACAATTTTTACGCTTTGAAGTCAGAACCTGGGACAAGAGCACAAAGCTAGAGAAGACCATGTGCACAACTCTTCCTCTGCCGCCCAGGCCTAAGGGCACACCTGCACAGGTAGCATCCAAGCTGCTCCACCATCGGGGAGCCACGGGATGGGGCAAAAAGCGCCAGTGAAACGCAGCACCTCTTCCTGCTCTGACAGTGCATTTGTAGCTCTCACATCCAGCACCTGCGGCTCAGGTTTGCCAGCACCGAGTGGTGGCAGTCCTCGGTAAGAGAGGTACTTCTAGAAGACTCTGAGGTGGATCAGTCATAACTGACGCTTTGAAAATGACTCTTCCCTGCATCAGCTGCCGTGCTCACCGTCTGTACCGCAATTTCCTCACCCAGGGCCATTGAGCAGACCGTTCCACCTGGTATTTCAGCCCTAGGATACTCTTTGCCTGCTCTCGCAGCAGTAGGTCAGGATGCGGCTGAGACCCCGGCACCCCGCGGTGGGATTTCCTACACTCTCGGCATTTCTTCCAGACACCAGTTTCGCGTTGAGAGCTCCAACAAGAGGTCAATTGTGCTCAACACAAAAAAAACGATTCTTTCATTGTTTGTTACCTTAAAATAGATTTCAGCTGGAGCAAAGCCGTCATGTCCTCTGCTGCCCGAGAAGCGCTCCGCCTCGCAGGCAACCTGGCTCCAGGCATGGGCTGGCAGCACCGCTGCTCTTGCACCCCACTTAAAAGCAAACGACGATTGGCGACAGCTTTTTTAAAACATACCTTCTCTAAAATTCCCTTAATCTTTGGACTTGGCTGCTGTGGTGCGAAAGCCCGAACCTGCAGGCGCAGGGCATCTGCGTTGCCTGCAAGGCAGGTCAGTCGTCTGCTGTACTAACGCCACACGGGATTCTCTGTGCAGGACAAGTAAAAATGCAACTTATTCAAGAAAGTTACAGCAATGCTGTTAAAAGCTCCATGTCAGAGGAAAGACAAAGAAGAGAAGAATTAGGTAAAAACCCTTTCCAGACAAGACGGTGAGCCCAGCATGGAAATGGAAATGGCCGTGTGAATCCCAGCGTCGGGCACGCTCGGGCAACGCTTCGTTTGCATTCACCCTAACGCTCGGACCTGCTAATCCAGTAAGTTCAGCAAAATTAAATACCAAGGAACCAAGGAAGTGGCAGCAGTCCCGGCACTGCTTTGAAGATTAATTTGTACAGTAGCACAATGATAACCTTTTATACTAATTGGAGCAAAGAAGATCCAAACTTTGCTCCCCCCTGGAAAGCAGTGACCTGCTGAGGATGCCTGCAGCAGTTGGCGGTGAAACCACCGCAGAGAAATTAAGGCAGCTTGGAGAGTCATATTCCTGAAAGTAACGTGCGCTTTCATTTTCTTATTTTAAGCTTTACTTCCCTAATTATTTCCAATTTTGTAATGAAGAACGTCATCCTTTTTTCAAGTATAAGCTGTTTTCATTTTTAGGTCTTCTGTTTAAAGTAAGCTTGGACTCCTCTGAATCAGGTTTCACAAAGGAACAAATCCAAATTAATCGACATTGCAGAGAAACTTGTAAGAACATCTGTGTGTACGTCAGGCTCGGGGCTCTCGGAGGCCAGGACGGCTCTTGCTGAGGGTAAGAGGGAGTTTGGGGAATGGGCGTACCGTCGAGAGCTCAGCAACAGAAACAAGTTCCCCTTTGTAGGTGTTAATAAAAGCTGCTTTGGCAAAGGGCAGACAGCAGACCATGACTTCAGGAAAAATCCCCTACCAGCACGTTATGTTATTAGTAAGACTTACTGTATGAATAACTGAACCCACCTCGACTTACACTTGCTACAGTTAAAAGATGCATCACAAGTTGCTATCAGCCGTCAGGCTTTGGAGCACAAACCGACCACGAAGTGGCCCCCACAAGCTGCCCGACGTGAGATGCTACGGCGATATAAGCCACGCGCGCAGCGTAAGGACTGGAAGTGCCTCACTGCGCCTGCGCTGACTTCTCTTTACAACAAAGATCTCTAATCAGCAAGAGACCCCGATATCAATCTGCTCAGGTCATTAATGACATATTCAAATAAAAACCACTTTTCACCCTCACGCAGAGCTCCAGCTAGGCCAGCCTACTGTCCAAATGCAGGTTCTCAGGAGCCAAACCAAACATGCAGTTCTTTTAGATGCAAAATTCTGCAAGGTAGAGCCACGCGCAAAGAAATCTGTACTTCCAGCAGAGAAGCTGAACGCATCTCCAGCTTGCTCTCCAGGACGGGCCGTGCATCTGCAGCCTCCCCTTCTGTCCGTAGCGCTGCGCGCAGCAGGGCTGCGCCGTCAGCGCTCGCACATGAACTCCGCACCACTGCCTCTGCCCGCCCGCCGAGAGCTGCGCCGGAGCCCTGCCTTCACTCCAGCACCGGCAAAACCTGACTCACGTCCCGGCCGCTTACGCAAAGACTTGCAGCGCCAGCCATGGAAATCCCCAAAGCCCTTTGTTCTCCAAAATGAGTCGAAAGTATTTCAGGTTGCAATGAGAGTAAGAAATAAGCGGCAAGGAACAAAACCAGGGCTGGTAGCCTGGGAGGAGAGAAGCCCAGAAGGAGCAAGGGCTCCGATAGCCGTGCCCCTGGGTGATGCCGCACACCAAGCTGGTACACCAAACTCCTGCCGTGGGCAAAACGCCCCGCGCGCTGCAAAAAGCAAATGCTGCGAGAGCGGGAGTTTTCCTGCACTAATACAGACAGCAGCCTGCCGTTCCCTGAAGAGGTCTCTGCCAGGGGTGGGGAGAAGGGGCAGGAGAAGGGTTCATACCCTGTGCTACAAAAAGGGATGGACGGAATTTTACCCAGAGGGAACACTGGACGCGGTGGAAACCAAACGCTGGTATCCCTGCAATCAGTGTCCCTTGTGGCCTTGCCAACACCAGAGTACAACACATACACACACACACAAGAAGTTTCAAAAAGCCTGAATTTGGGTCACAATCAATGTTGCAACAAAACATTATGGAGACAACTGGAACTGAAGTCCCTTTCCTGTGTGCCTTGGGCCTTCATGGAGGTTTGTAAGAAATACCACCCTGCAAGGACTACGGGCTGCTTATCTTCACTGAAACGTCGGCTCTTCAGTATCTAAGCCACCCAGTGCTTCTGCATGCTTCACGTGCCGGCGGATGGCTCTGCGCTGGATGCACAGCCCGGCACTCGTTCGTACGGCGCAGGAAAGCCCTAACAGTCCGACAGGTTTCAAGAAGAATCGAGAAATGAGGACTACATTCCCTTTACTGCAATGGGGAGAAGAGGGAGGACAAAAAGCAAAAACTTTTTTGACAGGCAAGAAAAATAATGAAATAGGACTAAAATGTGTTCATATTACTAAAATTGTTGTGGATGACAAGTGTAGTAGATATCCCCTTCTCTCCTGTGGAAGCCAACGGAGTTTGATCCAGCCTGTATCAAGGCATCTTTGCCTGTATCAGCAAGGTACCGTGCTCGCTCAGCAAGGCTCCCTCACCGAGAAACCACCCCCTTTTAACCCAGGAAAGGCTGAGGGGGAGAAGGCAGCAACTTCAGCAGTTTTCTTAATGTCGTCTCTGCCCGGTTTGCTCAGTTAACCTCTGCTAGTTCCTACAAGCAAAAACCAACCATGGGTCAAGTGCTGCTCTGCTTGGTGTTCAACCACTGTTCCCGCTATGCAAGAGGGAGCATTTCCCCATAAAGAGACAAATCCTCTGCCACAGACTCTGAGCACACGGTGTAACCACGCAGCAAGCGGTCCCAGGCACATCAGGAAATGGTTTCGACGACCGATATAATTCTAGCTGCGGTGTTCTGCTCAGCCTAAGTCATGAGTAATCTGCTTCTGGTATGGGGATCTGTGGATCTACACCAGAAAGGAGAATTATTCATATATGGCATGCATATTTTTACAAAACCCTTCAGACTGAAGTCAAGCAGAAGGAGCCTCCGGGGCCGCCGAGCGCCCGCCCCACGCAGGCTGTGCGCAGCCATATAAGGCTGGCAGGGCCCGACCGGCCGCCTCGCTGCCTCCGCTAACCCCGGGAGAAACAGCTCCTCGCTCAACAGCAGCAAAGAAGATGAAGCATCTAATGCTGTCGGCCACAGAGGGCAAGAGAGACACGGTCTTTTTAAACCACTTCTCATGGCTGTGCCCGCACAAGCGACGTCTCACTAGTTAATCGGTCTCTCCCGTGGAAGGGCACGGAGCAGAGAGCTAGGAGGAGTTCCCTCTTATAATTAGCTCTACAACTGAAAGGCAGCAGCTCACATCCTCTTCCACAAAGCACGAGCCCTCTGCAGAAAGGGCAGCCTTCCGGAGAGCCCGGCTGTAACGTCTTCAGGTGCAGAACTCACACGTTTTCTGCAGCACTCAGCCCACCCCAACACCAGGACCACCGAGCATCCCGCAGCGGTACTCGCCTTCAGTGCTAGAGCTTCAGAGCCCAACCATGAAGCTAATGTTAAAACAACTGTCGATATTAAGGTCACATCGAGAGGAAAACACTTAAGTGGCAACGCAGCTGTTGCTTCGCCACGCTCGCCCTGTGCGCCATCGCAGGCGGCCCCGGTGGGTGCGGGTCCCTCGGTACGGCTCCGCTCAGGCTGTGCCGCAGCCGCTCTCTGCCTTCCCTAGCGCGCCTCCGCCAGCCAGCGTGTGCCAAGCCGCAGGCTCGGGCCTTTGAAAGTGTTGACAAAGGCAAGATAAATTAAAAGCAGCCGCTTGCTTTGCAGGCAGGTACAACAGCGTCTGGAAGGAGGAGGTCTAATGACCGAGTGCTTTTACCCTGACTCACTGCTCCAGATCACGCTCCGGAGTTAACTAGAAACACGGCGATTTGCTGCACGATGTCCTTCGGCCACTTTGGCTGGATCTCAGCTCAGTCCCAGGAGGACAAGAGACGACAAGTTTTTTCTCCATTGAGAAGACCAGAATTAAGTGAGCAGAAAGGCTCTTCCCCATCCTTACTCAATACCACTCTCCGCAGGTCTGCGCTGACGCCTCTGAATGGGAAGGATAAAATTATTTGTGTCCTAGTTATTTAGCCAGCGGGAGATAACTCCAGTTCCCGGCGTCCCTCGCGCCGCTCCACAAACCTGCTCTGTAAATAACATGCAGCCTTTAAGCTGGCGCGAGTGGATGAAATAAAATGGGAGCTGATTCATATTATAACTGATCCTCTCCCTCCCGAAGCACCTGCACCGACATTAAGCTTCTTACACAGTGCAGACAAACCCCCGTATTTACATATCCTGCGCTGCCGGGCTCAGCCTCATTTGCCAGGGTAAACGCTGGTATCTTCCCGATGCAACAGGGCAGCTCTTTCTCCTCCAACATCCCTGCTCCCTGTTTTTGTGCCTCCTCCTAGAAGCCCCACGCCGTTTCCCAGCAAAGCGCCCGTGCAGGAGCAACGCTCCCACTCTCGGCACCGCTCCCGAACGGGACCTGCGCATACGTGGCGACACGGAAAGGGGAACGGGGCAGATGCTAGAAGCGCGCTCGATAAGCAAATTTCTGCCTGGGATTTTCCCCACTGTTTTTTTGTCACTGTCCTCATTTTGTCAATAATATGATCTCAATCATAAGAGGAGTTACTATCATCAGCACGGGTGGGACGGCAGGGGAAGCGGCAGAGCAAGAGGCACGGCAGCACTGGTGCTCGCGAAGCTCAGCTTCAGCTCCTGGGGCCTGGCTGAAACTCCTGGGGGAACGCTGAGAAACTGGAGCAAGGAGGTGAAAGGAGAGCGGCTGATACTTGTTTCCATAGCAGAACACAGCAGATGTAGCTTTTAATTTTTATTTAAAGGTAACGTTTGTACACAGCTCTCTGCAAAACTATTTGCTGGAAACTGACAATACTGAGAAGGATGAAAAAAAGTTGAATGAGAGGAGGCAGAGCTTAAGTCTGGAGCAAACAGAGAAATCTGGGAATGAAGGTGAGAAGCATGAACTTATTTATCTTTAAACTCAGATTTCATCTCGGGCACCTCACTTGAAGCCCAGTCAAAAGCTCAATACTTCAATAAAACCCCAGAAGCAGTAATTTCAGCAGAGCAGCTCACACGCTGAGTCCTGGTCAGGCCACACTCAGAGCCCAGACTTCTGGGTGAAGCAAGACCAGCCCAGTCTGACACAGACGCGGCATTTACAGCCAGAGGAGGAGGAGAAACTCCTCCCTCGCACAGCACGCACTTGCGAGATCACTGCATTACTTGCTCCTTCCACAGCTTACTGCATAAAGCCTCAAAAATGCACAGTACTTGCAGAAGAGAATCTTCCAAAGCATCCCCCCCATTGCTCGGCCGAGTTGGGTCTATGCAGCCGCAGCACTTCCCGGGAAGTGCTGCAGCCACTGAGAAATAAAGCGGACGCCATCAGCTGGCAGAGTACCAACACACAGATTAGATTCCGGTGATAACAGCCCACGGCAACCTCCTGCCACATGCAATACTGCCGCGGCTTGAAGACATTAGGCGCAAGGGGCAGCATCCCTAAAGGAAGGCAAGTGAACCAAACACGCTACCTTTTTCCCCGTTTGTTTCTCCACCATGTCGTTGCTGAGAGAGAAATCTTCTGGCTGTGGTGTTTTAGAACACCCACCCTTGGGCATCGTTCTGCCTTCCTTACTTGATCTTCATTTATGCTGCCATCGCCTCATCATCAACCGTCTGTTAGAAGAGAGGAAAAGAGACATTAGACATCTCAAAAGGATCTTTCCACAGGGGGAAAAAAGGCAAGACACTTCCCATGGGGATAAACCCCAACCGAACTCTTCAACGGCAACACCGGGATGGCAGAGCACCTCCAAATGCCGCGCACCGCAGACCAGAGCGGGCAAAACTGCTGCTGGCTTCTGCCACCTTCCGCACGGGAAGCAAGCTGGGACCTGCAGCTGCAAACATGACTTGTTTCATGTGCAAGGGATAGCTTAAAACGGATCATGCCCAAACAGAGAGCAATATCCCTCCTGTTCTTCATCTACAGCATCACCGCAAGCCTACATAAAGCTTCTTGCAGCTACAGGTCTGCTCAGAGTGCGGGGCCATGGGGATGGACTCCCGGGTAGGTGTCTAGGGCAGGGACAGCCCTGCTCCGCTGGTTTGTCAGGCTCAATTCCCAGACACTCAACGGGACCAACACACACATCACTAAAATAAACCTACTTAAAAAACACACTTTTTGTACACGTTGCCATTATGAGATGAGACCAGAAAACGCCAAGGGGGAACAGCGGTCCCGGAGCTGTTTGCCACCGGCTCCTCAGCCCGGCCCCGGCGCTGCCGCCGCGCCTTGGCCTAGGTAAGACAATTTGGAGAATAACAAAGCGCTCCCTGCTCCTGCCATGTGTTGCCTGGTTACAGGGCTGAAAAGACAACTGACATCTGAAATACAGCAAAGCATGAGCTGCAACAGAGATCAGAAATACCAGCTGAAGCCAAGGCAGGCAAGGCCTTTTTAGGTGAACAAAAATATCTCCTCTCCCGAGACCAGAGGCTAAAAAGCATCCGTGCAACACTATATCTCCGAGAAGTGACCCACATCAATCCCTACAGCAAAGGTCTCGTTGTACTTACGCTGAAACGGCATAAACAGGGACCATTTGAAACCTCTTGCCCCAGCTAATTGCCACCTGACAACACTACACATTGCACCCATTAACTTCTTATAATAGCGGCTGGGTTTCTGCAGAGCTACAATTGCAGGAAATTGTCCAGGAACAAAGTCACGCAGTGCTCCATCACAAGATGGGAATTCTGTGGGCGGGGAGAGAGAAAGAAAACAGAGGAGAGGAGAGGAGCCAAACCCTCCCGCCTGCTCGGGGCTGGGGGCCGAAGCAGCACGGACCTCGAACCACATCCTGGGCAGCACCAGGAGAGCCCAGCACCATCTCGCCGGGCACTGGGTCCCCACACCTGCGGCGGCCAAGGCAGGACACGGGGTTAAAGGCTGGAGGAACACTGGCGGGGTGCTTTCATCAGCCTTGTATTTTAGAAGTCCTCTGGAAGTCCCTTCATCATTTAAATGTTTCATTTGCGCTTCAGAGGTTTTAGGGCCCTTTGGGTTGGTTTGTGGGATTTTTTTTTTTTTGTAAAAAAGGTGATTCAGAGGCCCCATCCCAGCCCTGCAGCAGCACAGATTCCCAGACCAAAGCATCGCACACAGACAGTGCTAAGACATCCCGGCACTGGCATTTCCAGCAGGAGACTGTGCTTCCCAAGGCGGCTAATCCTCTGCCCTAGCTCCTCCGCCTGGGCTACGGGAGGACGGTTACCCGTGTTCAGGAACGGAGGCTTCGGGGACTGAAGCCTCTTCGTGTCCCCCTGCCTCATGCAGGGACAAGCTGCTGTGCTTAGTTTTGGGACCCCCAGACAGGAGCCCCCAGCCCTTTTCTTTTGGATGTGAGAGCAGGAAAGGATCTGAACTGGCAAAGACACAAGCAGGCTGACGAGCCCTCCTCATCACTGCAGATGGGAAGCAAAAAAACAGGGGAAAGTGCAGAAAATTAAGTATACCGACCCAGCATGTCCATAAAGAGAAAACAGAAAATCTTCTGTTAGAGTCTCCAAATTTCTGCTCTTCATCATTTGAAGGGCCTGCAGCCCAGCACAAGTGCCAAAGTTCAAGCACCACAAGGGCTGACTGAAAACAGCACCTTAAAAAGGCAGCTCAGCCATCCTCGGGCACGCTCGGCGCCGGCAGAGCGAGAGGCCGGAGCTCGCAAAACCTGAAGCCAAGAGTGAGCAGCCCTGGCCTCAGTGCTCCTACACATAGCCAGGGGTTCACCGCCTAACAAGATGTCACGATTCACAGCAGCGTGGCTCTCCGGGCGCTGGTGATGCTCCACCGAAGGCATCGCTCCGGAGCCCGAGGTGTCCCCTCGATGTTGCACATCGACGGGGTCCCAGGCGCTGCAATTGCTTCCTCTGGAAGCAGCTTCAGCCATTTACAGCCTCAGGAACCTCACTCCGACAGCCGTCATTAACCAATTTGTACAGTTTAAGAATTTTTTCCCCTCGGTTTCACCTACTGGTGCTTTTTAAGGTGCAGATAAGGGAGAAACGAGCATGTGCCTGGGAGGAGGCAGGAGCTGGCAGGAGCACTGGGTCAGTGTGGAGAACACAGATTTGGCCACTCGAACAGATTCACTTCAATATTCACTGCAAATCTAAGAAGTGAAAATTCAGATGACACACCAGGCAACAAAAATTTATTTGCACTTTGCAAAGGATATTAAAAACAAGCAGCTTCACTTTTGCCGGTCATGAGCGCAGGGACCAGCACGGCTGGGACCAGGGCACGCTCTGCTCCCGACCGTGAACAGCCAAAAAATTAAAACCACATCGTTTTCAGTGCCTTTGGAAAACCGTTTCGCAGCCTGGACGCTGTCAATTTATTCTCGAAAAAAAAAATTCTGCCCACTCCCGACGTCTTTGTGGCTGTTTTTAACCGGGATAGGTACCTATTCACGTGGAGCTTCGAAAACCTGTTTAACTGAGAAAAGGCCAGACGGATGCCAGATTAATTCTGCACCCCTTCTGTTCATCTAGCTGACTCATTACACTTGGAAAGCTGGCTGCCTCTCCATGTAAACAGAGCACTGGCCTGTTTAACAGCTTGGAGGGAGTATTACATTTGCACAACAATTACCAACAACGTTCGCAGTCTTCCTTTCATTTTTAAGCACGTTTAATAAGAGTCAGAGGGGAGGTACAAATTCCCGGTTTGGAAGAGCGATCCCCGGCTCGCGGGAGGGATGGCGGAGCATTTCGAAGTGGTAAATCTACGGCTGCGGAATTACAAGTTGGCTTCAATACTTCCTAATCTGGGAGCCGGACAAGCCACCCCCTTGGCCACAACACCCCTCTCAACCTCACCTCCCTACCAGGAGACAATCATCACCCTTCCTATTTTGTAAACAATTAACTAAGCTCCTTGAACTAGATGATTACACGGCTGCCGCACAATAAGAAGTGGGAGACCGAGTGAGCTCAACAGAATATAATCCCTCGCACTTCTCCGGGAAAACAAAGGAGCTGTTTACCTCTGGCCGGCGGCCAGCCCCGGCTGCGCGCGCCGCCATCCCCACGCACGCCACGCCGGCCCCTCGGCCCGGCCGGCAGCAGGCCCCCGCAGCCGGCAAGGCACGGATCCCACGCTTCTCCCCTGGGAAAGAGCTACGGAGAGGGGGAGTCCGCCCTTGGGACTCGGCCAGCCTGGACACGGCAGCTCCCGCCGGTTTGGGATGGTCGGCTCCAGCCAGCGGTCCCAGGTGCTGGAATATCGTGCACACGACTTTGCCTGCAGGGAGAGAGAGCTGGAAAAGTGGAGATGAGAGCCAGCCTGGTCACCCTGCGCAGCAGGGAGAAGGGCAGCCCTGCCTGCTCCTCCTGGCCGCTGCCTCCCCCCGTGACAGGGGCTGGCAGACACGGGGGTCAAGGCCCCTACGGGACCCCGGAGAACCCGGAGCACCATCCCGGAGTGTGGAGAAACAGGACTGTCGGGAGCACGACCAGGAGCAGGGCTGAAGCTGTGCTGAGCGAGGCTGGCTGGGAACGGGAGGGCTCTGCAGAGCCAGCTGCCCTCCCTCCTCTCCTCTCCCTTTGCTGGGGCGAGGAACCAGTCAAAAATGGTTTTTATTTCGCCCAGGGGAGGCCAAGCCAAAGCCACACACTGAAACCAAACATTTCCGGGGAGGACCTCAAAAGGCAACGGTCCCAAAAGGGTTGGGAAGGGAAGGGGGGGATGTCATCGGTCCCTCCGAGCTGGAGGAGGAGGAAGAGAAGGAGAAGGAGGAGGAGAAGGAGGTGGAGGAGGAAGAGGAGGAGGAGGAGAGCACTGCCGGCTCCATGCTCAGCCCCGCTGGGCTGGCTGGGCGGCAGCACGGGACCAGTCGCACCCATTAGCAAGGACTGGGCTCCTGGCGAAGGTGACGGGCAAATCGGGATGGGCACAGATGTACACAGCTAGAGCCCGCTCTCAGCACCGATGCCAGCACGCTGGACAGGAGAGGAGATTCCTCCTTAACAAACCCAACAGACCCTATCCCCAGGGTCCCAACCCAACCCCAACCCCTCCTGCCTTCAACATCTGTGACACAAGAAAATGCAAACAACGCTGAAGTCCTCAAATGCTTTCAGATGTACATCTGAGGCGGAACGACAGCTCTCCTTAGCTCTGCCGGCACCACAGCCTGCCCGTCCTGTCCCGTCCCATCCCATCCCATCCCGTCCCGTCCCTCCAACCCTGCCATCCTGCAGCTCCCGGCACAGGCTCTCACCCCGCTGCGTGCAGACCAGCCGGGCTCCTGCCATCGCTATCTGAAGCCACAACAAATGAGCTCATGCCCAAGATCTGTGCATTGGAGCCTGCCCATACCCTGCCAGCTTGGAGGAAAAAAGATTGTGCAGACTTCTTTAAATGCCAGACAATAAGAAGAAAGCTGGCTGGAGGCTCTTACCCGCTACAAAAAACTCGAGTGCAAGGATGGTAATTAGAGGCGCAGACGTTATTTGCACAAATCCAACACATTTGTTTGGTCTGAAAAGGTTGGAATATGAACAAGTCCCACGGAAACATGAAAATTTTAAAACCCCAGGCTCCTTTTGAGGGCTTTATCCCAGAAGAACAGGTGTCCTCAAATCTTTGAAAATTGCCTTAAAGTAACCACTCACACAGATCACATCCAAAATTTGATCCCTCATGCCCAGCACTGGAAAGCATAGGGAGAAAACCAGAAGTTAACGTCTTTCAACATGCTGAGCCGTGCCCTTCTCCATCACCCTGCTGGTACCTTTACTGAGACGTTTGTCACCCAGCAAAGACCATCTCCGAGCTGTGCAGCAGGGTGGGACCTGCTGAGTCGGCACTAAAATCACAGTGTACATCACTAACAGGTCGCGTGTTCAAAAAAGCCACCGTCACTCCAACCCAGCACTGCCCATGTGCATCCTGTCTAGTGCTGTGTCACCGACATGCTCTCAGCATCAAAGACCTGCTCTTCTCCAGCTTTTCCTTTACCTGTCAGGCTGACACAACCACAATGAGTACCTAGAATCGCCTGGGCGCACCGGCAGGACCTGCGCTTTGAGGAACAAGGAATAATGGTTCTTTGTGTTCCAGCTTGGCTCCGGAAGAGTAAAGTCCATCTTTTTCCACCATGGGTACACAAGCCCAAGAGCAGCAGGAGGCCCGCAAGCCCGCAATGCAAACACAGGTGCGTTTCATTCAGCAGCCTTACAACGGGCAATCACAAAGATTAGCTATTAATAAGATAGTGCAGCACGAGGTGCTAATTCTTACAGCCATTACCAAAACAAGGGAAATGGAGAGATCTCCGCGTTTCCCTGCTCTGAATGCAACCAGTCGGAAAGCACGCTTGCCTGCTGTCACATATGGGGTCACCCCAGTTTCACAGCTCCGTCATGCCCTCACCTTCAACTCAACAACTTCTTTCTTTCCCCTGGGGAACATGCTATCTTTTTGTTCTTGACTTTTGAAGGCGGATGTCGCTCCTTATCAGGAGTTCTTAGAGATCGAAACATCTTTCTTCACCTCTTTGCATGGCTACTCCTGTCCTGTTCTCAAAATTAGTACCTGCTGGTGCCCACAACAACAGTCCTTTCTTCCGCCTTTCTCAAATATTTATTTCACCTTAACCCACAGTGCTTCCTGACCTCCTGATATGCCTGTAACTACTCCCATCTGGATGTATTTGCATGGGGCTCGGGCAAGGCTTGCTTGCTTTCTCAAATACGCGCCAGCCAAGTGGACTTAGTAACACGAATTAAAGCAGCTATTAGTATTTCAATCAATAGGGAAAAAGACGCCCCTTCCCGGTGTTTGTTAGGACCTGCAGAAAATAACGCAACGGAGAAGCTCAGCCTGCTGAGCGGTTTGTGCACGTGGACACGCACCCACGTCTTCGAGAACCACAGTCAAGATGATGCTCAAGACCTCACCGGGCACTGTGAAAGTCCAACTCCTCAATGGTTCTCCGGCGATGACTCGCTACACGAAACCATCCCTGCTAACGGGTTACGTTTAAACCACAACCCCTACGCACGTAACCTGCGAGTGCCATTTCCCGCCCCAGCATCTGAAGGGCAGGCAATGGTCTCCAATTATAACGACAACTCCAGGTTTTTCTACTACACTAAGTGTGACTATTTCACAGGATTATATTTGGAAATTTCTGCCCAACTACCCTGTGATTCAGAACACTCCAGCTGGGACCGTTCTCGGGACACACGAAGGCCGAAATAAAAGCGAGCCCTGACAGCACCCTGAAACCACGCACAACCACGCTGCCTGTGTGGTTTCTCCGGGAGCAGTTTTTCCCACAAACCCTTCCCTCAATTATCTATATGCAGCTGCCTCTTGATATTGCTACATTTCTGGATGCTGCTGATTATCTGGTTTCTGGCCAAGGTTACAAAACTGTTGTTTCAGTCGGTTCTCCGAGCTGCGGTCTGGGAGCGGGATCAGCTGCGATGAGGAAACCTTTGGAGCAGCCGGCGTGTTACAGGAAGGCTGGAGCAGCGTACAGCCCTGCTGCACCACTATTAGTCAGAGTGGAAGAGCCGATTACAACACTGTTGCCCTCTCGGTGGAATTGCAGGATGGCTCCAGATCGCCGGCTCAGACCAAAACCTGCCAGAGAGGGAGGACTCCGCGCTTCGCCCATCTTCTCTCTGCTTCATACGGAAACCCATCAGGCTTCAACCAGGGGAAAGCTGTAACCACGTCTGCCAACGCAATCATCTACCAGACTTCTTGCACATCAACCTCCTTAAAACAGTGATGAACTCCACTGGCATATTCCCACTGCTGCTGCATATGGGAGGAAAAATATTTCCCTAATTAAGTACATCCCAAGGACTTACACAAAGCGATGCTGTGACACTACAGCGTGATGGGCAATGCTACCTTTAAGCAGACTGCACAGTGTATTGCATGTCACATGCATTTAAGAGGAAAAAGCACAGCCCAAACTACCCTGCAGAGAAAACAGGGAAGAAATGCATGTGCTGAGAGGTACGAGGCGCACAAAGCCTTTGCCGACCGCGACACGAGGGGGCGAGCCTCCTCGGCACGCACGCTTCACCCAACATGCTCAGAACCTGTCCTGGAGGTCCCACCCAGCAGGGAAAGATGGGGATTCCCCAGGGCTGCTTTATTCTGGCAAAAATTTGAACAACACAAATCTGCACAATCCGTTCCATTCCCAGGATGGTCTGGGGAGCCAGGCTCTGCCCCCCCCCCGTGCCCAGCAGGGAGCTCCGGCTGTGGTTCGCTGCGGTTTGCTCTGCTGAAGTGCAGCTCAAGGGTTTGATGAACATCAGCCAAGCCCCAAAAACGAGCTGGGCCCGATTTTCAAGATGGTGAAACGTGTTAGCGCAGACAATTCCTGACCATTGCTGTCCTTGATTTGATGCCGACTAAATCTCAGCGAATGAAAGGGCAACAGATGAAGCAGCAGCGACCGACAGTGCCCTGGCAGCGAGCTGCGTCACCTACCCCACCGTCCCGGCGGCAGCCCGGGGACCCAGGCGCGAGAGGCTGGCAGGGTCTGCTGGCACGCTCCGCTCCGTCCTCGGCCGGGCTGAGGCTCCTCCGCGCTCCCCACCTGTGCACTTTCCATCTTCCCATTCCTGGCATCAGTGACTTCTCCCAAGGGGAGGCTGCGGGGTGAACACCGTTCCTACAGAAAGCTCGTGTCGGCTCCTGCAAGCCCCATCTGCTGCTTAGCTGCAGAAAGGGAAGGCTCAGGAAGGCAACAGAAAGTGGAATGCATTTGTGCTTATTTTCAGCCGTCTAAGTTGGCACAGGCATCTCCATTACACGCCTAAATCACCAATAACTTTGTGCCTTCTTCGCCGCCGGGAACTCGGTATCTGCACTGACGTAACGCAGCTGGGCCGGGGCACAGCAGGCAGATGCCACCAGCGAACTGAGAGCCAGTCCTGTGAGTTTGGGCTGCTTTAATTAAATAAATACTACATATTCCTCATGTGTATTTCTGTAGATACTTATGTACGTGCACAGAAAAATACACACACATATATAATGTGCATACACACTGCAGTAAAACCCCAAAATGAGACTTCCGCTCCAGTGCCACCCAATTTTCTGCGTTACACGCTTCAGACGAAGACCAGCTTTTACTACAAAAAACCTGCATGACTCGAACAAGCCCTTAAACCCCAGAGGAGACGATGACCAAGCACGTTAATGACATGAGAAATAAAGAAACCAAAAATATTTTGCAAAAGGTGCCACAGCCACTGGAACAGAAGCCTTCAAGCCGAGGAGACCTTCAGCTCGGGGGTCTGCTACGACCAGCCTTGCGCAGCGTGGGCTACACGCAGCAGCTACACCCTCATGAGAAGCCCGCTGGAGCCTTGGCAGATTTGAACAAATGCTTCAGGATGTCCATGTTTAAACTCACGTTCAGTCCACGATGTCGCAACAGCCAAGTAACATCTTCTCCCAGTTGTGAGCATGAAAGACCATGGTAATCTCAGCAAAACATTTCTCTTCCTCCCCTCTTGCACAATTCTTCCCGGTTTCCCCCTCCCTGTCTCAGCATCCTCGTGCCCACTGCAAACACGCAAAGCTTCCTCCAAGCGTGGGAACCTCAGGAATATTTTGGTGAATTTAGGAGCAAGTACGAGGCGACAGAACAAATCTCACACATCAGCACTTTCCAGGCAGAGGCCCTGAAGGCATTAGGCTTTGGGGAAAAAGCAAACACAACTTCACTGATTTTACTCTTCCTTGGAGCCTGCGAATCCAGGAGTTTCATTTTGGCTATCTGCCTCTTTCTCCTTTTCAACTAAGGCCAGTGGGTTTGAGACCGGTATTCTACCTATAAACAAACCACTTTGCAGCAAAACTGGTATTTGTTTGCCGTACTTAAATGACACAGCAAGAACCAAATAGAGATGGACATTTTAAAAAACCCACAAAACCAAAAAAACCCAGAACCATTAAGTATAATTCCAGCGAAGAAGGGAAGAGAGTGAAAGCTTGGATGCTCTGATTTTCCAAACTAATCAGAAGACTTCGGTTATACAGGACTCACATTAGAAATGCCACGTTTGCCTTCCAAACCTTCTATTAACACATCACTCAAAGTTTTGTTCACCCCCCAATACAGGAAACACACAGGAAGGCTAATACCCCCCGACCTAGTGTTGGCAAGAACCTGCCTTCGAGCAGAGAGGTGGACCTGGTGACCTGCAGCCCCTCTCCCGCTGACAGTGCCAGAACACTGCACAGGCTTCACGCACGGGACTTCTGACACACACGGCTTTGGAAAACCGGCCTCCTAAAACCCAAAACACCATAGCAGGAGATCCACATCCTGAGAATATCTAAGGCTTCTAAGCTAGCTTTGCTCTGAAGGAGTTTCCTCCTCCAGTAGCAAACCCAGGGCCGTAAGCAGACAGACTTCCCACCTTCAGCACTTGCAGGCGTCGCCGTCCACCACGAGGTGCAGGAGCCAAATCCACCGCCACCACCAAAACCCAGCGCGGGACAAAGCATCACAGCTGCAAACCCACTGTACTCCCAGCAAAACACCAAGCTCATGTGACATTCCCCCTCAAGATATGGAAAAGATTGATTCATAGCTCACACTGAACTGGGAAGTCTGTAAGCATGAAAGGAACTTGGGGTGGGGGGGGAAATCTAGGCCATGTAAAGTTTCGGTTCAGGGCAGAGCTCAGACAGGGAAGCCTTTCTCACAAACACACCACGCAGCATGGAGCATGCACGGCCCGAAGCCAACGCTGAGCAACAACGGGGCTACGGCGGGGGAAAGGCTTCTGCTGGTTTGAAAGGCGTGTGCGGTGGCGCAGGCAGGGAGGGGTGAGGGAGCGAAAGGTCTGCTGCGCAGATTTTTGGGCTGCAGGGCAGCCCCACACACGGTGCTGCTCTCGGAGCTGGCTCCACACACGCTTTTGAACTGCTAATGCTTCCTCCCAGCCACCGCCGCTCCCTCCTCCCAGCAAAACTGTCACCACACTTTTCGTACTCCTTAAAAAGACGCTGTGGCTCCCCGAGTCCCGACACGCTGATAAGAACAGTGGATTTCCCAGATTATTTCAGCCCAAGCTGGAAGCAGAGCTCTCCGTCTGTAGCTGTGCGTCTGCTGACGACAGACCACCGCCACGCTGCTATTTAACAAGCTGTACAACAGGAAAAAAGCTTGCTGTGGCTTCCGTGGGGCTCTGCGTGCTGCAGCCGACGCAGATAAAAAAACAAAGCGTGAGTTTCTCCAAGCAAACCACATGCCCTCTGCCGCAGGCTGCCAGGCGTACGGGGAGAAGCACCTTGCCCGTTACCTTCGTCACTTCTGCTCATCTTGTTTCAGAAGCCAAATTCCCCGTCCGGTTTTCCCATTCCTGGTCCAGCAAGCGGTGCCTCCGCTGCCGCGGGCGCCGGCAGGGTCCCTGCCCACAACCGCACCGATGCCAGGAGGCTCACGCCTGGCTCAGCACACTGCCAAGGACCCCGGCCATCAACACGTAAGAATAAAGCGGCCATCCTCTTCCAGGGGACGGCAGGAAAGGTTTGGGCACAACACAACCCTGCTGCTGGTTTGCCAAGAACCAAATCGAGGTTAATTCTTCGCAAATCTGCAACCCTCCTCTCTTCTTCCTCCATCTCCATCTCTCAAATTGCAGTGCTTTTGAAGGTGATCTATTGTATATAAAGACATAGGAACGCATTTACCAAAACGAGTGTATTCTTGTATAGGGAAAATTCAATTTTCTCTACACAGCTATTGTTGAACGTGTCATCAGAGGGGGAGTGATGGAAAGCTGTAAAAATGAGCCTGCTTTAACAGATCGTTTCCATAAGGACATGGGCCCCTACCCTTCAAAAGAACACGAGAGCCCCTCCTGACTTTGGGCCTAATTAAGTAACGTGTACACGAGGCCTCTTGTAAGACAATTTGTTATAAAGCTATTGCTTAAACACTCGCTGAAAAACGAGCCAAGTTAAGAGTACCTGGGGCTGCGTTTCGGCAGCTGACCAGACACGTGCCGTGTTGGGAAGCGTGAGGCTCTGCAGATGTCCCCGGCACCGCCGCATATCCCCACCGCGGCTCGCCCAGAAGCCCAAGCATCTTCGAAAAGGCAACGTTCAGACAAAACATATGTGTGGCAAGTTGGGGGAAGAAAACCAGATTCTCTGCCGCCTCCTTGTCTTCCTTAAAAAAGAAAGGTCTGTCTCCCAGCTGCGTGCTGGATTCGCCCGCCTCCCCCAGGCTGAGGAGTCCAATGTGACAACACAACGCTCGGCAGCAAAATTTGGAGAAGTGAGGGATCAAAGTCAGGCTTATTGACCCTGGGGGAGAAGAAGAGAAGCCACAAGTGAAAGGTAGCCTCTGCCCTAGGAGTAGCCCAAAGCCAGTCTGCAAATAAATGAAACTAACACATTAAGGGACCCGTGGAGCCAAGCCTCGGAGCGTACGTCATTAGGATACAGGTAGGAACGGTACAACCGGAGTGGTACTATTTATACCTGGTCCCCCAGGTCTGCGCCAGTCTGACGTGGCTGGCACCTGGCAGACAGCACACGTGCTCTCAGCAGGATCACAGCAGGCAAAGGAGACATTTTAGGTCCTGCCGTTAACACCGCACCGAGCACCGCACCACCTGCGAACCGCAGCCTCGAGAGGTGAGCACAACCAGCTTCTGTCCCCGCGATCCGAGGACTAAACCTTCTCACAAGCCGGGACATGGCCCCAGGCTGCGCGGCGGTACCCATCCCGGCAGGCAGCCACGCCAAGCCTGTGCCCACCCGCGCCGGGAGGCAGATGCCCGAAGGGGTGCCAGCAGAGGGCTCGGCACCGGGGAGCCTGAGAGCAGGACAGGAGCGTCAGGCTTGGACAGTCTCGGTGCTTTGCGCTCTTGGCTCGGTCTTTTCACTGCACGTACCTGTGCAGTGAATTAGGGTGCAGAAAATGGCTCAACCAGGTCTACGTCTGCAAACGGCTTTTATCCCCCTCAGCCAAGCAGAATGGTAAGGGAGATGGAAAAGACCAAGAGCTGCAGTTCCCACCCTCTGCACGGTGAAGCCCTGCCACCTCCTGAGAGCTCCCCATGCACCACGCAGCTTTACCAACAAGCTTCTAAGCGAAAACAGCCCAGCACTCCCAGAAAACGCTGTGGTTTGCGTACCACAAACCTCGAGCTGGAGGATACGGGACTCATTACTTAAAGATAAGGGTATAACGTGACATCTGAATTTACCAGCAGGCTCCTCAGCTGCCCAAGCGGCGGTAACTGTGAGCTCCACAATCTGCAAGGAGCGATGCCGGAATTTCAGGGCTTCGTTTGCCTCTTTACCTGCTTAACCGATTGGCATCAGCAGAGTTAAACGCTCTGCATCGGAAAGGGGTTTTACGGCCCGCACGCTCCGTGCTGGCTTTGGAGAGAGCATTTCTCATGGCTGGGTACATCCCATCTCCCCTCCGAGCTCTGTTTACCCATGATAGCAGCGCGCTGCCCCGGCTGTGCAAACACCGGCCCAGGGAGCCGCCGGCACCCACACAGTATCGTGGCAACGTGGCTGAAGCCGGCTTTGCAAACTCACAAAGTGTGCAAATTAATTTCATTATCCGCTCTTGCACATCATGAGGAGGGAAAACAAATAACCTGCCCGAAAGTACATTCTAGTAATTATTAACACGGCATAAGTTAACCCCAGGGGAGTGGGAGGAAAGGCTGGCCGGAGAGGAGAGCCGGGCACTTGCCTGTTCGCTAGAGCATACAGCACGTCAGTACTTTTTAAATATAAAATCCAGCCTTATGCTGCATTTTGTTCCCTGTTTAGCCCAAGGATTCTTCATTTGCTTGGCTGAACCTACACAGTCTCCCAAATGTTTACCAAGTAGAACTGGCCATTCAAATACTTCACCAGCAAAGCTCTTTGCTTCCATTTGCTTTTGCTTTGATGTCTCTCTTCCCCCCGCAAACGCTCCGGAGGCACCCACCCCTTCGGCAGAGCTGTCAGGATTGTACACGAAACCTTCTTTGGCGATGACTAAGGCCCAGGTATGCACCGAGCGTTCTGCTTGCTATTTTACTTTAGATTAAAAACATCCTTCAGCTTAGCAGCGATGCTGGTCTGTACCAGTAATCCCCCTCCCACCCACACACAGGAGAGCAAAAGCTGAGATTTAATACCCGGTAGCACACACTAATTTAATCCGGCGCTGTATGTCTGTATTACACGACCCCTTCCCCATACTGACAGGCACACAACCCACGTCGTAGGAAAACATGTATTTATGGAGCTGGAATTTTTGCTTGTGGAACTTGCGCAATTACCGTAATTTGTAGAAATCCTACTAGTTCCTATGTCACCCATGACAAAATGGCTATAGATGACAATGAACTCACGGCTCTGCCACAAAAGAAAGTCCTCCTTGTACACTGCACCACGCACAGCTCCTCTGCCAGCAGCCAAGGAGATCCCTCCCAGCCTGCTCTGGCTGCCTCCCCACAACAGGGCACTCGGAAAACACCTTCCGAGGTGCCTGTTTTGGGAGAATTTGGCTTCATCATGGAAAACCGAGAAGATCTCAGCTTGGAGGAGAGCATAGGAGACCACTACAAACCTACAGCAGGGCTGTGGCAGAGCTCCAGCAAATCTTAAAGCATTATTAGTAAGCCATTAAGAGGCACTGTCAAGACAGATAGGCTTTAAGATTACTTTACAAGGCAGTTGTCAGGGATTTCAGGATGCACTGGTTGCTGCAGCAGCTCAATTTTCACTTTAAAAAGACTGTTGTGCGAGCATTGTTTTATAAGGGACCTCACAGTAATAAGCCGAGATGTTTTTCAAGGAAGCTAACGTAGCCACGTTTTAAAACCCTGCCTGGCATCAGCACGAAGTGCCTGCACGCACGCACCGGGGTTCGCACTGAATTAGTCAGAGCCCGGTTTGGATGCAGCTCCTGCACAAACCTGCTCTTCAGGAGCGTTCAGCTCCCTGCAGACACAGCTTTGGGACAGAGCAGCCCGACCCAGGAGCACAGATACACGCCGCAGCCGTATGCCCAAGACGGGCTCTTCTGCCCCGTGTCCCGGTGGAGCCTCTCTCCCTGCTGGGGTCCTCGGTGCTGCCGGAGGGGCAGTTCACCAAAGCACGTCAGCCCATATGCTCCAGTCGTCCCTTCCTTTGTATTATTTTTGGAAGGAAAGTGCAGGCTCCGTACCTACAAAACTTGAAATGAACTCCCCAGTGGTTCCAAAAGCTTTTTACTCGCCATGTTTTTGCAAATATCAATATAATAGATCCACACAGAAATTCTTTCGTGTTCTTCTAATGGCTAACGGGCTCGGTGTGCTGCTCTGCAAGTCAGATTACCCTCAACAGCTCAGGAGCACAGTGACCTTCAAGGGCTTCCCCAGACCTCCTCCTCCTCCCACCCCACTAGAGACCACTAATGAGCAAGGAGAAGCGGCAGCTCAATGTGGGACCTATACGCTCCATTCGTATCGCATCACCGCATCTCACTGGCCATCTGTATAGGCAGAGGTTTCCACTGACTGAATCCAAAGGTATTTTCACGTCCCCCTCTATTTCCAAGCTGTTTCTGTAGGACCCATACACTGTCACAACCTGTTTTCACGAAGTTAAGTAATAGTGCATGGATTTGAAGTCAAGTCACCCATTCCTTTGGCACTACCTTTCTGGTGGTTTATTTTCTCCTTTCCCCCTTTCCCCTCAGATGTCCCAAAACATATTTCCCAGTACTGCTCAGCACGTCCTCATCCCACTGGACACGTAAGTGGCCACGTGGTTTTATAAAAACAGCTTTAACCAGTATGTTTAATCTAGCTCATCTTTTCTTTTTTTTTTTAACATCAGCAGTACAGTTTTCCATGGTATAAGTCAACGTGGAATCAAAAACCATCCCCAATACCATTGCCACTCTCTTCCATTTTAAAAGCACACTAAACATTTCACAGAGCGCAGAGGCAAGACCCTTATGCCATAAAGAGGGCAATTTTCTGACTTTCTAATGTTAGAAAGCACCTGTTTCTAGTTCGGATGTGTGCGTGCAGGGAACACAGCAGGTCCGGAGCTGGAAGCTGGCTCTCCGACTTCCCAGCCGGCTTGCCATAGCCAGGCTGGATGGACGGGAGTCACTGGGTCGGGGCACTTCACCCAGCTGGTTGTCTCTCCCATCCTTATTGTTCTGCATCTTTAGCACATCACTCAAGTCTGAAGCTGAGTTTTGTCCTCGATTTAGTGCAAGTTAAACACGCTGCTGCCATCAGCCTGAGGGTGTGAGTCACAACCAAGCCTGCACATGAAGTAATTTATTTAAAATTCAAGGGAAAACGTTAACACCTCAGTACTGTAGGGGTAAAGTCTGTCTCTACCCCATCGCACGAACTGCTGCGCTGCAGCAGCTCATCAGCTGGGGGTAGGTGTGCTCTGAGCCAGGAGAGACCCAACTGTCGGAGCTGGGAAACATCTCCGACTCTGCCCATTCCCAGCAGCTCCCACAGCCCGGCCTGCAGCACAGCGGGGGGCTTCACTGACTGGTGTTCCCCCAAACCCACCTTCTATGCCACGACAGCAAGGGAAACACATCCATGAAGTCCAAGAGACAAATGTCACGGACAACTCTATGGGCGATTACCCCACAACGTGCTCTGAAATGCAGTTCCTTTCCAAGTGGTCAGGGCAGACTCAGGTTCAGAAGGACAACTGAACGTAGAAATTATAACCTGGCAATGTTTTATAAAAAGTGGTATTATTTATTCACATTTAGCAAAACCTAAAACTCTTTGCTACTCCAAAATTTTCTGCTTCTGAGTTCCACAGGCTTTACGATTTTTTCAGTGCTAAATTCTCCCATACAATAAAAGGCCAAAAAAAGAGAAACGTCGTCACGCTTTCTCTACTACTCACCTCTGATGGCTACCCTGTAAGTCTATGTCTGTTAAGAAGTCTTAAAAACTTGAAAATAACAACCTTACCGCAGAGTTAAGTTTGCTGATCACGGCGAGTGGGCCATTACACAAAAGCACGGGCTGCAAACAGTATCGTGACACCTAGTAAAGGTCAGACCCAACTTATTTACTTGTGCATTTGAGATGAGGACACGACCCAAGCCATCTCTCATTCATCTCCTTTAAACTGCACATGCCTCCTCCAGCTTCCTGTCCCCTGCTCTGTGCTTCTGAGTCCCTGCACGGGGACCTCACTGTGATATTCAGTTCCTACAGAACGCTGCAAGTCTTCAAGATGCTTTTCAGTCTTCCTATGACTTCCTATTTTCTTAACAATTACCTGCTTTTCAGTGAAACGGTGGTTTCCACTGTTTTTTCGTGAAATATTGCTATGCCTTCTTTCCTCTTTCTGTCAGCCATCCCAATGTAACTGCTCACTACCAAGTAGATCAAGGAATTTATCTGGCTTTAAAACATTTTTGCAATTTTTTTACGCCCAGTTCTGCTGCCAGCCCGGTTTCCCTCCGACGTCCCTGCACGGCACGGTGCAGCGGGCAGCAACGAGGGGCCGCCGCCTGCGTCGCAGCCAGAACTGAAAGCCACTGCTAACCTCCACCAGCAGTTCCCTAAACTGTGTCCTGAATTAACACCGGATCAATGGGCATTTGGGTGACTGAAATCGCCGTCACCGCTGCCTGCCTCTAATCGACACAGCCCCGTGCCGCAGCGGGCCCTCACAGCTTCGCTCGCCGAGCGTTGCTTTTGTCAGGACCACTGGCTGAAGCCACCTTTGCTCCCTTACCACTTGCCATCTCATTCCATCAAGTGCAATCACTTTCGGGGCCATGCCCTGAGCTGAGTCGTGGAACCTGCCTCGGCTGAAAATCCCTCTGCAGTGGAGTTCCTCTGAACTGTGTCAGCTCCTGGGCTTGTTTTTCTCAGCAGCCAGAGAGGCAGGATGGTGGTGGCAACACACCAGCACCACTTCGACACAGCTCCGAGACCCTCTCATACACTCAGGTTTAGCGCTTGGACACCACCAAGGTACTGATGCTCACAAGAGCTGTGGCTCAGAAAGGTAGCTTAGTGTGGTGGGACTTGAGGGCCAGGTCTCCAACCCACATCACCCAGCTAATTTGTCACTTGCCAAGGTCAAACAAGCCTTCACAGAAAATAGCACGAGTGACAAGACTCCTTAAGGCCAGACATCAGCTACAACCGGCTTAAATGCCACTTGCTAACAAACCCGTCCGGTGGTACTCCACTGCTGGCTGCTGCGTGTACCAGGAGCCACCAGAGATGGACCTCTGGAGCCTCCTGTCCCAGCCACAGGGCCAGTTGCATTTCAGACCTTTCCAGAGGCCATCCCAGTCAGTGGAGCAGCCTCCTGCACCTCCCGGCACGTCAGATCACACGGTCCAGTTATTCCATGACTGCATCACTCAGCGGTCCCCCTCCCGATGCCCAAGGAGACAGGTCTGATTCATTTTGGTCTCTATAAACTCTTTCACCTTAGAGCCCCATGACTGAGATTGAGAGAGATTAAAAGCGGCTTTTGCAACACAAAGCATAATTGTTTACTTTAGGTACCAACCAGAGGGTGTAAGGACAAACCGTGCATTTCCCAAGCAGTGTTTTTTTTGCAAGCAACGGTACATCTCAGCCGCCTCCGCCATCCCTCGCTTCACCCCCCAGCCCTCTCCAGCGGATGCTCTGGGCACCACCGGGTCATTCCCGCAACCTCTGTGCTTTTCTAGGCCCAGAGGTTCCCTAACGCCACCGGCTCCCAGCTCTCCGCGGCCAGATTATCCAGGCTCAGATTATCCGTGGCGCAGAGGCCAGTCCGCTCAGGGCTGTTCACCGTGGTGAGGCGCTGCACCAGCCGTGCTGCTCCGGAGCCGCTTCTGACACAGAAACAGGAGAGCTGTTTCCACGTAGTGCCCGGCTTCAACTAATCCATCCCGTGGGACCGGCGCTGCTGCACGCGGCGCCCACGTGCCTGTCCTGCGCTGCGGGAGCCGGCAGCACAGCCGACGGCCACGCTGGCAGCTCCCGCGGCACAGGGACATCGCGTGGGATAGACGCACCACGCTGCAGCGCCGGGTGCCACGCGGTGCCGGAGCCACGCAGGAACTGACCCTGATAAGAGGGGCAGCGCTTCGCCACTGCTGTGAGCCCGTGCAGGACACCCAGCACATCCCACGATACCGGGATATACGGGACGTTTTAGTGTTAGAGTTACAGCAAAATGTGGCTACGTTGGCCCTCTGCTAGGATGAATGGCAGTGAATTCAATAAATCGGGTATCCTCCTCCTGGATCGCAGGCTTAACCTTTGGATGAACAAGCGGATTCTGCCTGGCTAGAGCCACGCAGGAGACGCTCCCCCATTAGCCACTTTTCCCTATTTCTGCAAGGATTTATCTGAATCTCTGTTCCCCACTTCGTGATGGATTAATTTACTCTGGCATTAGATCAAAAGGTGTTATCAAAGGAACAAATGGAGAACCGTACACTGCTTTCATAAAAGATAGAGATACTTCCCAGCGCATCAGAGCTTTGTTCCAGGCTCTCGATGATGACACTTCACAAAGGTTGCTATAAATTCTGGGATTTTATGCTTACTTCATGCACAGCCTCTACTTACAGCTCCTCTGGTACAAGCTTCTGCAAATTCCTCCAACGTGCAATGTTGTCCTGCTACAGCAATGCAGAAACACCAGCCGAAAACGCTCTCTTGAGGCCTGGCTATCGTTGAACGGCCACGATTTGTTACACGAGCAGGTTTGCGAGCTGGCTTTGGGCGATGAGAGCGCCACGACACTCAGAAAAGGAGAGAGAGCACACACGTGGATGCAGAGACTGAAGGATCCTGACCTTTCTGCTTCTCCCTGAGCTGCCTCAGTCTGGACCTTGGGATGATTCTCTCTCCTCAACCATCGCCACCAAAGAGATCATCTGCCAGGCTTTCCCCTGCTCAGCCTCAATTCCTTTGCTGGTTATAGACTAGGAAAGTTAAAGTTTCAGCCTGTTGGATTTGTGCAGGTCAGTCCAAAGGACTCCTTATTTTCTCACATTTTAAATTGCACAACTATATTGGCAGAAGTGCATTTAAAAGCCACTCTTAGCTTCAGGCTCGGACAAAACGGCGCTGTTATCACACCATCAAACAAAACATCTGACATGTAGTTGCTAAGGTGTTTGTGACGGTCAGTAACAGGGGACAACACGCACGGACTAAAAGAATATATGAAAGGTTGCAAAAATAACCTGCTGCAGGTTAATGCCTACGTGCAGCTCTTAGGAAGGTGAGTAATATTGCACATAAAGACACTGGTACTGTGCGGTGCTGTGCGGTGCTGGGGTGGTGAGTCGGGCTCGTCTCAGGGGAGCACCTTTTGCTCTTCCCCATCAGCCGGCACCATGCGGTCCCTCTGCTCCAACAGTCCGCACAGGTGGAGGAGACAAGGACCAACAGATACCTGTAGTGGTTTTTACTTCAAGAAGGACAGGGAGAAATAGCTATGGACATCACATAGAGCTGGTCTCCATCTACCACGATTTTTGCAGATGCTCCACTCTTGCTAAGATGTGAACTGGGAGCTTTTTTTCTTGCTTTCTAAAAATTGATTCAGGAACACATTTATTTTAGCGCTGAAATGTGCAGGACGGTCTGGCTGTGCAGAAGGAACAACTCAGCACTTTGCGGGAGCGGTACACGCAGTGCGCAGACACCCAGCAAAACCCATTGATTAGGATGGGGCTTTGCATACTAATTTACATTATAACTGTTCCACCCCCATTGTATCAGGGCCCGTGAATGGAGGCATTGTCTCAGGGCAGGCCATTCTTCATACCAAGCCCCTGCAAATGGGAGCCCTGGTGCTACGTAATAACAAAAACAAAATCTCAGCAGAAGTCCATTAGCATCCAAAGGGCAGGAGCCTGAATGCATCAGAAGAATTCTTTGAAAAGTAAGAGTGAAACGAATGTAATAAAATGCTACTATTAAGTGATACTCATTGTCCAAATTAAACCATCAGAAGCAAAGACCTTGACTCTCAGAACGTATTCAGCCCAGCGCATGCTGCAGAGCCCGGGACCAAGGCTATTAAGAATTTTAAGCCCTGGACTTGTCCCAAGTATGGATTACTTGATTTCTTTCTGAGCGCTTGATCACATGGAACTATATTTGGATTCCCAGAATAAAAGCTGAAACCTTCGGGAGGATGTGCATGGCTACGCACCCCACACACATGCAAATCCCCACTTGCACCCACACCACAGCAGATGTGCGCCACTAGGGCAGGAACTGCAGGAGCTATTACATGCCGCAACACGGGAACAGGTTTAAGACGATAGAAAAGAGAGCCCGGCACTCTTCAAAGAAGCCAGGCTGAAAGCAAGACAGAAGATTTTTCCAGAAATGGCGAAACAAGTGCAACTTTTCCCTCCATCTGCAGATGCTGGGAATGTGATTGGAACGGCAGCGCTGATAAATGCAGACATCTCCGTTCAAGGAAGGCCCGTGCTCCTCCAAAGCAGGGGAGAAACCACAGATTTCTCCCCAACAGCAGAATACGCAATGCCGTTTTGGAGTTAGGAGTTGGTTTGCTGGTTTGTTTATTTAAGGTACAATTCCTGAAACTCTTATATACTAAGATAAAACCTCAGCTATTTGTTGCTTCTTTAGTTTTTCTATGGCCACTGCAGATCAACAGCCTCCAGGAGTGTCCACGCAGTGGCCCTGAACTCTGCCAGCCAGACGAGCGAGGAGCCCACCCTGAAGCTGCTCTCTTGGCTTTGCTGCAGCCGTCCGCCCTCACTGAGGGTCCGGTGCTCTGAAGCAGCTGAACCAACCCAAAGGACCAGGACACTGCTTCCCCTGCCCAGGCCCCTCAGCCCACAAAACTCACCTCCTGGCTTTCAAAACCTACTCGGCTCCATGTCTGCAACCTACCGCCCAGCTGCCATCTCCTTTTCCCAGAGGAGCTGGCGATTAAGTCACACGCCATGTGTACCTGGGGCTCCTCCCCACCCACCTCCCGCACTCTCGCTGCTTCAATCCTCTTTTTACCCCTTTAGCTCACCCCTGAGCCCAAGATCGCGACGGGGACGAAGCACAACACGCTCCCCGCTCCTGCACAGGCAACACTAAGAGGAGCAGCAGGCAGGTCAGCTACTCGCACTACAATAACACGTCTCAATGCATCATTTAAAAAAAAAAAAAAAAACAAAAAACCAAAACCCCACACGCTCTTTTCTAATTTTACTGAGCCTTCAAGCTCCTGCCTTCAGCGTCAGCCGGCGGCTGGCAGGCAGCCCTGGCAGAGCCCGTCCGCGGGCACACAGCTGAACCAGCAGCTCGGGCGGAGGGCGCGGATGCTCTGCCGGTCCCCCTCAGCAAGCCGGCTGCCGTGTGGTGGCAAGGTTCTCGAGCACATAGTTAGCAGGGGCTCATCGTGCGAGGAAACGAGAACATCGAAGTAGCAAACTCCAAGCGAGCAATTTGCCGAGAGCAGACGGGCCGGCTCGACCAAGCCCGCCAAATTTCCTTCTGGTTTAGAGCATTTTTTCCTCTGGAGAGTTATGAGATGGGCTCCGGCTCCTGCAGCTCACACCAAGTTTTGGTCTAGAAAGTGTTTTCCTGCGGTATACCGTACTCATGTTGCCATTCCTACACCACAACGAAGTGAAGGGCTCACCCCTACGTTTTACAGCATTTTGGGACTTGTGGGTCAGGAGCAGATACTCATCCGAGCTGCTCGATAGGGGCAGCCCCTTGGGAAGCCACTTGCTCTGCCAGAAGCTGAGGGGTGTGCAGAAGGAGCCGGGCACGCTTCAGCGATGCTGCGCTACTCTCAAGAGAGGGCAAAGCACAAGCATCTTGTTTAAAAGACGTCGGATAAGGACCAATCCTCCCGCCGCTTTTGTGCACGTTTGCGCCTGGCCCCAGGACGGCAGAACAAAGTCACCCAAACATCACTGTCAAATTTTTTAATGTCATTCTTGCAAAAGGACAGCCTAGCAAAAAAAAAAACCCACTTGAAATGAACCCTAGAAAATTAGAAGGTTGGGAAAGTGTGAAAATTCTATATAAGCAGTGCAATTTAGTAGTCGAGGCCTCCTGGCAATCTGGTTGTATTAGAAAATTGCTACATCACCGCAGCGTTTCCCGCACCACGCTCCAGCACAGAATATTTCACTTAAGTTTCTTTTCTATATCGCTTCATGAACCCTACATGTGGACATTTCAAAACAATGCCGCCGCGGTGCCCCGACACACAGGATCTGCATATCAATGTCCCCCCCGGCCCCTTCAACTCTGCAGAGAAAGGCCGTAATCTGGGTTTTGTTCCTGGCCTCTCGGCCCCATGGAGCGGGAGCCGGGTTATGCCACCTCTATTCACCCTCTCCAAGCCCTGGGAACATCTTTGTAGCCCAGGACAGGAAAGCTGGGGGAGGAGGAGGAGGAGGAGCAGGGAAGGGGTCTGAAGACAGTTTGGGAGCCAGGCTCGGTGGAAGGATGATGCGCTGCTTCAACCTATTTGATCTCCTTCTTCATTGGAAACATCTGAGGGGTTCGGTACAGACCCTGCACATGGGAAATCACGCAGACAGACTGCACCCATCCCCAGCCGATTCAGCCAAAACAAGTCACTTCTTGAAAGAAAAAAGCCACGTCAGAAATCACAGGAGACGGTGCGTTTAAGCAGGAGGGGGAACGTCCAGCAGTGCCGGACTGTGTGTGGACCACCTCAGGCAGGCAAGAGGGGACACCCTCCAGGGAAGGTCCCCAAGCTGCCCCAGGCACGCACACGCTCCACACCCACACAGGAGAGCATTTCATAGAATCACAGAATCGTTTAGGTTGGAAAAGACCTTTAAGATCATCAAGTCCTGCGGCAGGCAAGCAGCCGCCAGCCTGAGCAGGAGTAAGGGGGTGCCGGCGTGCAGCCGTACGGCAAACGCACAAACGCGTTTCGGATGATGCAAGTGCCTTTGCACACCCCTGACCCAAGTGTTTCTCCCACAGTCAGTCATTAACATGATTTATGTTTTATGCTAAAATTAGCTGCCCAGGGATGTGCTTCCCACAGCGGTGCCGGCACACCCGTTCCATCAGCCAAACCTCCTCGTTTCAGTGGGGGACAAGAGCTGTAAATGCGGTTTTACTTCTGTAGACGAACATCTCCCTTCCCACTGACTAAGTCCAACCTCCGCCTGCTCCCAGAGAGAGCCCCCGGCGCAGGGACCAGGGAAAGGAATGAGCAAAACCACCTTTTAGCCCCGGTCCTTGCAAAACCACACGCTGCACTGCTACTCACACACAGCCGTTTGCTGTGCGTGGCTATTTCTGCACAGCCTACAGAATAAAAATATAGGTAGCTATGTTAGGTGAACGTTTGCGCTGTTTCACGGTGTGATGACAGCCAAACTAGGTCAAGCCTGAGCCAGTATCCTTTAAAAAAGGGAAACAAAAAAAAAAAAAAAATCAGTGGGAGAGCAGTGATCTCCCAGGGAAGAAAATGTTTGCTATCATCTGAGATACTTACTGTGCACTAGATGACTGGGAAAAAATGCACACACATATCCACATCTTTTCATAGTTTTAACGGTAGATTTTCTAAATCTTTATTTTTAAAGGACACTGAAGTACCTTGGACTGGAAAGAAGATTATTTCATACACATTTTACACACCAACTTGAACCGAAAAGATGTTTTCACCTATAAAGCTCTTAAAATGTAATCTGGTAGCCTGTTCTTGGCGCAGGCTGTGGGCAACTTTATTGTGTTTCATGGCTTCTCCGCCATGAATAAAAGCTATTCTTCTGCTGCACTGAAAGCAGGAGCTCGGCAGGTAACAGGATCCCAGCCCTGCCGGTAAAGGCAACTTGATACCGTTCTCTAAAAGGGGAGAAGAAGGTAAATTACTTTAATTTCTATTAGAGAGGACAGACTCCCACTAGAGGTAGGGTCTTTCTGTTGGAGTATATCGCACCTCGCAAGCTGGACGCCCAAAACGGAAAATGTGGAAATTGAGGTGGCGGATGGCAGTCTCCTCTCCGGAGGGGTTTCTGTTCAGCCGGGAAGCAGGCAATGCCGGAAAGCAGCAAGATGTAGTTTGGTGTGTCCCAGTCACTGCGATGGTCTCGGAACAGTTCCCGGTTTAACGTGACCACTGAACGGGTGATTGGGAAACCCTCTGGCTGCAAAGCAACCGCGCTGGGGCTGCAGTCCACGGGTGCTCTGCAAGTTCTACTGAGCAACAGGACAGCCGTTAAGGCACCTAGAAGAGAGCAGTCCTGTCCCGGGATTGCCCCCTTCTGCCTCCCAAGGCGGCAGGCAGAGGAAACCCCAAACGCACTAACACTGCACAGGCCCATGGAAATTAGGAACCGGGTAATTTTAAACGCTTTCTCAGTGAAAAACGGACTCAGACTAAGTTAACCACGCCAGATAAAGCCTCTGTTCTTACAAAACCTGATGCACGATTATCACTGCAGGCCAGTGTATTTACCCTAAAATTGGGTAATATTGTTTTATGGTTCTTAATAGTTCAAACCGACAATGCACCACTCTGAACAGACGCTGCCGAGCAGTTTCTCAGCCTTTCATCAGGACTGCGTAGGCGTTGAATTCTGGAGCTAATCACCTTAGCAACGGCTCTAAACATATGTGCAGTGACATCAGCTGATTTCTGAAAGCTGTAAATAGAGGATAATAGCACGAAAAAATTCTGGATTAAAGCCAAGACCTAAAAAACGTACTATTAAAACACCGCCTGTAATTCAATGTATGCAAACTTGTTTGCATCCCTGCTCCCCAAAACCTGGGTAATTACACACCTACCAGCACAACTGGTGATTGTCCCACTGCAGGCTACTCTCAGTTTCAGAAATTTCCCAGAAAGGAGGATTTAATAGAAATCCTTCTTCAAATTTAATTTTAAAAAGCCTGGAGACAAATCCACAGATAACCCCCCGCAGCATACAGTAAGGCTAAAGGAAAGTTGCTCCAAACTACAACCCCGTGTTTAAAGCCAATGAGTAATGACCTCGACTCGGGAGAACTATTTGTAAATAAGAAAATAAACAATGTGCTCATGGGCTTTATCACTGACTCATGCAGGAACTATGAACAGGAACCGTGGCAAACTCTGCTTCGAGGACGCGCCGCCAGGCCTGTGCCCCTGGTAAAGAAGAGTTAAAGCAGCATCAGGCACGAACAGGCAGGAGGAACACATTTCTGGAAGGTCGTGCTGGCGAGCAGACAGCGTGAAAGGGGCATATTCTGAATTACCTCATGTTTGGTACCTCATTAAGATCTTAAACTGTCCGTTTAGGGAGTCCCTCAATCAGCCATCAGCGTAAGACACGAGGACAATATACTTTTTGTTTTCCTTGTTTCGTTGTGACCCATATTTGTGAGGTCTGTTGTGCGGGATGTGACCCGGCCAGCTAAAGAAACCTTTGCGGTGCCTCCATGTTAAGCTGGCACGCTGGGAGGGAGAGAGAGGAGAGGGGAGAAACGGGCTTAATAGGATTTTCAAATGTCAAAAAATATCTTTAGCAGGCCCATTTACGCAGAGTCTTAGCACTTGCTGAACTTGAAAGCAAAATTTGCTGTGCAAAGAACACAGCTTGCATGCTAAGCGGAGCCGAGGAACGCTGCTCCCGCAGCACAAAGCCACCCGGCTCCTTCGCCCTCGCCTCCGGACGATCGAGAGAAGAGAAACGCGGAGTGCCTTCTACATCAGGGCGAGGAAGGTGCCGGGGGATTTGGGGTGCCGGAGAGCGGGGTCAGCGTTGGCGCTCACCACGCGCCGCCCCCGCCTGCCGCGCAGTCGGCGAGGTCCCTTGGGTGCAGCACGGGCAGCGCTTGAGGCCACCTCCCCGCAGAGCGGCCCGCGAGGCGCCCTGCCTGCGGCACGCTCGCCTGCAAAGGGACCGGCGCATCGAGTTCGTCTTATTTGCGAAGCGCCTTGCATTAAAAATAAAAAATAGTAAGGCTAGGGAGAGGGAAAATGCAAACTTGACAGCTGCATCAGAAAGAAGAAGGATGCAGCGCGGAGCCAGAAGCAAGAAACTCCCCCTCCTTTCTTCTGTGTAGGGTTGGGTTTTTTTTTTCTCTGTCAATTAGAGCTGCAAAGAAATTCAGTGAATTGAGATCAGCAGTGTTAATCGTTATTGCATTTGAATTTAATTAGCATTATTTTTTAACTGCAGGTAATTTACAGTGCCTCACCTAAATGTGGAAGTCGGGTAGTGCCTTCTGTTCACTAGAAAACCACCACACCAAAGATAATCCTGCTATTTGCTTTATGCCTTTAATTTCTGTAATCCATGGTTACCCGTTTCAGCGAGACTGCCATGGTTACTCCCCTGCTCCTTTTATCAAAGGCTCCTGTGTGCGTCTCGCTGGAGCGGCAGAACTTCTGCCGAGACGCTAAGAATAGCAAAGCCCCTTTCCCGAGTGCTCGGTAAGGTGAGATGCAGGGGGAGGATGAAGTTTCTGAGAACCGCAAGAGGAGAAGGGGACGGTGCAGGCGGGGGTCAGCCAGCGCAGGACCCAGCTGAGGGATGTCCTACATGAGGAGGTGCAGCAGCATCTCCTACTTTCTGCCTTTCTTCTGCTTGCAGGAGCAGAGGCTTAGGCTAGCAGTCTGCCCTCCGCAGACCTCTGGGATGTCTGTTTGCCATCTATCATCTATTTCATTTTTTCGGAAGTCCCTCTCTGTAGCTTGTATCACAGTTTGTGTTCCTCAGAGCTTTCAGAGTCAAATCTTCAACAGAGACCCTAAAATTCTGGATCGCTATTTCAGCATGAGAACCGCCATCCCCCAGGTACAGCCAGCACATCTGTGGGGACAGGCTCCTGTCTGGCGGCAGTGACCTGTCACCATCACCCACGAAAATGACCGACTCCAACACTGACGTCGTTGTGAAAGACACACGCTGATCAGTATCACGCCGAGCTGGTTTCCCATACAAGCATCACTCCAAACTGGAGCTGGCCAAAATCTTTAAGCATTTTGAATGCTTTTGCTAAGCTGTACATCCGCGAGAGGTAAAGGAGACACTGCTGAGCCAGAGGAAGGTAAAGCAAAGTTCTTGGGACGGGAAGAAGCAAACTCGGCATCGCTGAATCGCTGGTCCTGGGACTTTGGGGCCTCACAGCAGCGATGCACCGGACGGATGGCTGCCTCAGCAGGGTCTGACCGACCGCAGAGCTGCCAGGTAGTCATGTCACGCCACAGCCCGCCCGTCTGGCAGGACCAATGGTCAGTTTAAAATATTTTACGCATTAGAGCCCTATAAAAGCTTTCCTATGTCCGGAGCATTTGCCAATCTAAGTAAATTTGCCAACCTCAAACCTTTGCAGGGATACACACGCGCAGCAGCTGGAGGCAACAAGCATCACCTCGTCATCCGAAGACTTTTGACCGACAACCACAAGGTCCCCTCAGAAGCACATGCAATGCTGAGAAGCTGATGCAGCTCAGCAGCCCTGGAAAACACCTTCCTTGACTACAGCCTGTCCTGCCTCCTGCTAGGACCCACTGCAGGGCAGCTTGTGGGTGCTGCGCTCGCTCTTATGGTATCGGCAGGAGGTGAACAAGAGACTGTCTGTCTCTAAGAAGGGCACAAAAAGGCTGGTGCCAGCATCCTCGCCAGCCTTGTAGACCACAGCCTCCTGCCAGAGGAGCACAGGACCCCCCTGGGAGATGCGAGCCACCCTGCCTCCGAGCAGGAGCTGTGTCTGCTGCTTTCCCCGGGCAGCACCTACTCCCCTGTCACCTGCCCAGTGCGGTGACCCACACCTGGACTCATCTGGTTTAATTGTAGGCAAAACTCGATGTTCAAGGACAGCTACAAAACCTCAGAAAACTGTACAAAAAGCACACACATTCACCCTCTTTTCAGGGACCTGTGCCTTTAAAAGCAAATGCTCAAACACCCTATGGAAAGTGGCGCACACGTGCCTGGAGATAAACAACATCATGGGACAGGTAAGCTAGTTACTCATGATTTATCACACCATCTCCCCATCTAATTGCATAGCTAAATGGTCAGTCATTTTAATCCACCGTAAGCAGCTTATGCTTTCTTATGTAGCTCTGCGACATTGCTCACTTCCTGATTTGGAAATAATAATTCTTTAAGTCTTGCTCTAGAAGGTGTGAAAACCACCGTTTTCACAGTAACCCTGCACAGATTTTGAGACTTGTAAGATGCACGCATAGGACAGATGTCTCCTGGAAGAGGGTCCCAAACCTCTACTTCATACTCAGTGCTGAGCAAAGCAGAGGATTTTTTTTCTGAGGGATCACAGAAGAAATGTTACATCCAGATGCAAGCCCTTGGTGCTGGTGCCTACAACGTCAAAACGTGTTTCTAATCTTACCTTGAATCATACCCTTAGCCAAAATCTGTTCCTTATCTTCTTTCAACAAATGAAGCCATCTCCTGCGATACCATTCCGGCATTTTATTTCTCCTATAAACGAGGCTGGTTGTACTTAAATTACCATTTGCGAGAGAGCCCACCTGCCAGCACAGCTCCTGGGAGCACCGGCCGGCTGGTGGCTCTCCTCCCTGCCCTCCCTGTCTTGCTGCACAACACCAAACGCCCCTGTACATTGTATTTCACCATACCCGCTCCTGCAGCTGGATCAGCACCCACCTCAGCAATGCTGGACGTGAACACGACCCAGCCCAGCACACCCTCCCACCACACACGCTGCCTTCGGCCACGCGCCGTGCCCCACCGGGTAAACCTGCATCATCCTCAGCGTCTTTCACCTTTGTGTCCCTCACGGTGCTGCCATCCTGCTCTGGTAACGCACCGCAGGTCCTTGGCTCTGTGCTTTCCCATAACCTCACTCATTTCTTCCCTACTAACAGCTCGCCGGTTGGATTTCTCCATTTACTCACCACTGTCTTAACAGGAAGGGGACATCACAATCTGAGCAATTTCTGAACAATTTTCAATGCTTGCAGATTCTAGTGTAGCAGTTATACGATTTACTTTTTTTTAAAATTGTATTTTCAAAATCCTTGGAGACCCACACAAACAGGGATAAAAATCTGCAAGGGTCCATCAAAAAAGCGTCCCTGCATGCAGAGACCCCCTCCCGCCCGTCCCTCGAGCCTGGAATAGTCAAAGCACGTTTTAGCTTTTCCACACAAATACATGGATAAGCAGAGGTTACAGAACTTCTCTGAAGACTTTGGGGAAAGCAAGCAGGTTTTGGGTTACATCAAGGTTTTTTCACCGCTTGAAAACTACAGCCGTTGAAAGTGAAAGCTCCCGCTCCGCGGGGCCGAAGAGCTCGTGCACGCCGCTCGCACGCCTTCCGCTCACGGAAACGGCCGCAGCCAAGGGGATTTTTCTGACTTGCAACACAGGAGAACTTTACCCCCACAAACTACCCGTGAACTTAGGCCAATGACCCGAAGTCAAGCTTCAAAATCATTCCAGATACCGAGCCACATCAAAAGTCACTAGCTGGAACCGCCTGCCTTTGATACCCTAAACCCCTGTCACCGATACTGGGCGAAACCGCGGGGCCAAACTCCTCCCGCAAGAAATTTTCTTTAGCTTGATACAAAATTTATTTTACCATATGTAAAATTCATTTGTGTAGTTGCACACCCTAGTAGGCTTGAATGAGGCGAAGGAGTATTTCAACTCCCAGTGCAATTTATTATTTAAAAGCAGTAAAATTACATCGCTGATAGGAGAGCCCAGGCTGAGAGCAGCGGTGATGTAATGGGTAATGCAGCTCCGCTCGCTGTATGAACCGCGCTGTACATTAGCGTGCTGGCGAGGGTGGTTGCTCCTATCAATTATTTATAGTCTTCTGGCGCGCAGCCTGGAGAGGGTCACATCGCTGAAAGCTAACTTTATCTTCATTGTTCCCAGCCTCCTGCCCAGCTGTCACTCTGCTCGCTAATTTAATACACCCAGAGCAGCGCAGAAGGATGCAGGACTGCTGGTTGGGTTTGTCCCTCCCCAGGCTGGAGGAGGAAGGTGGGCTCTTACTGAGACCTGGTAGGGGTCTCAGTAATCTTCATTAAGGTGCTGACTTAGCTGTTTAAAATCGGCATTAGAGACTCCCCCCGTTTGCCGGTATGACCAGAACACGGAGCGTTTCAGGGCACGCTCGTGGCATGCTCTGGGGAGGCGAAAGGTGGGACGTCAGCGATGCGATGGGGTTCTCCATGTTTTCCTACGTATCACGGGCAAGAGCTATTCAATAACGTATGTAAATATGAGGGGAAAGAGAAAGCTCGCTTCAGCTCTCCAAAAATAAAAGAAAATTTTAAAAATAATTTATTATTTTTTTAAAAAGGAAATATCTCTCCCAGGTTTTTGTTTCAGCTACATACTGAAAGTGCACAGCCACGGTCTGATTCACCCATATTTCACCACCGCAGCAAGTAAGGAACGGCGTCCCGTTGTCCTGGCCCGCCAGGCAGGGAAGCAGCTCCCAAGGCTTTGTCCCTACAACTCACCAGCACACCTCTTCCACTATTCGCCCACAAAATCTACCACGGCCACTTTTCAGACTTTTGAAGTACGCTCTTACACACGCTGTTCATTTGGCCTGATAACTATATTAAAGCAATTAAATTTTAACATTACCTGCTTCAGGGTCTCTGCCACTGCAGAAGACTCTTCCCTGGGAAATCGCTCCAGCAAAAATCAGGTACCGGTAGATGAGCTGCAGCTTTTGCAGCTCCCGTGCTTGGTCCTATCCTGCTGACCAACAGGATTCACATATCCTGTATGCTGCATCCAGTATCTGCCCCAGGTCTCAGACTAAAGTCGATTCCAGCTTAAATAATAAGGCATTTTTCAAGCTTTGCAAAGCCAGGAAAATAACCTGAATTCTCCTGCAATTAGGACTGGCTGTCTTATTTCAAGCAACAAGAAGTACCCCAGGTTTGGTTTAGAGGTACAAAACAATTCTGATGATCGTGTCTGAAAACAACGCACAGCAATTTCATGAAAAACACAACATTTGCACAAAAAGGAAGCTGTTGAAAAAAGAAAACACGGCCCCAGAGGAAGCAGGTTCGTTCTTCCGCGGCACAAACAGAGGCCCAGGAGAGGCTCCAGCTGCAGCACTGCCGGGGCCGCACGGCAGGCGCAGCACCGTCAGCAGCACCCAGCACTCCGGGAGCTGAATGGGGAAAATTTCCTCAAATTCGGTGCAGAGCCCCAGGCCAGCAACAGGTAAGGCAAAGGCAACAGCCACCCTGTTTCACATTAGCGTGGTTCAAGCAAACGCAAGATAGAAAACCGTAATTAACCTTCAATCAGTGAAAACCAACAGTGAGCATCTTCTACAACTTTTCTGCACTACGAAAACTGGGAGAATTCTGCCCAAAAGGGGGGAACTGGGACAGCTGCAGGAGGAACAAGCTGGTTCCTGTCCTAGAGCGGCACCACCGTCAGAAAACGTGTTTTGACCAGGAGCTGAGCCTGGAGTGTGCAGACCATGCGCTGCTCCCACCACACCAGCATCTTCCGGGCCTTTAGATCCTCTCCGAATCCAGGATTATTTCCATGGCAACTATCTGGAGAACTTATTAAGTAAAAAAACCAAGAACAGTTTGAACACACAGAACCTACATTCGTAACATACTAGCTGACTAAATTAGCAGCGCTGAGATTTTTAGTAATCAAAATAGATCATGTTCTAGCAACTCAATCTTCTCTTTGCCACAGCCGAAAAGAAAAATCTGATAGTAATACCAGCGCGGGGGGAGGAGGGGGAATTATGGGTTTTCTAAGACCACAGCCCTATATCAAGCTAAGTCTTATCCCATTCAAGTGGTTCAAGAGACATTATTTTAATATCTGACAGTTCAAGCACTGTTAAATAAGGCTGAGTTTCCAAGAGATGATAAACTTCGGTGCAAGGTACCTACTAGAGAATCAAAAAGATGACTATCACACGACACAAAGCCGTTATCTAGTACAAAAATTCACTGAATCACCTCAAATTTGAACAACCCCCCCCTGCATAATTGGTAACCCTGCCCTTCCAAGCTGTGCGTAGTCCTGGGTATTGCTCGCCTGCCCACTGCCAGCCCAAAGCAGGGCTCGCATGAACGCTGTCCCACGTGTGCTGGCCAATTCCACAGACATGCAGTGTCATGCCCGATCCCGACCAGACCCGTAGTGCCGAGCGACCCATCAGCGCCAGCGTGGAAAGCCACTGGAGTTGGCTGCATGCTTGCACTCATTTACAAGCTAATCATCTTCCTCACTTCACTCAAGCATTAGTTTAAACAGAAGAGGAAAAGTCAGCAGTCCTTTATCATATTTAGCTTGGAAGACTCGTGAGTTTGGAATATTTGCTCTTAGAAAGGACAATTTGCTTATTAAAGCTAATTTCAAATAAATTAAAAATTAGCAAAACCCGTTATTGCAACACTGAGAAGTCTTAATCTGTCTTGATTTGATTATTCTGTAACTGAATTCCTCTTTCCTTCCAGGATCGGTCGGCAAAACAGCAGAGGAGGCGCAACAGAGCGCTCGGGAATGTTCATAAATGAAAGAATTCGTTTCCGCCTCCAGCAAGGAGCACGATCCCAGCTACACACATCGACTGGAATACGGCAAGGGGGACGGGGACACGCCAAGCATCGGGCTCACACAACACCACGTGAGGATGCAGGACCAGCCACGGGGTTTGAGCAGCCCGTCTGGGAGCGGAGGTACGTGCAAACCGAGCAGCATCCTCCACCCCCAAACTCGCAGGAATTCAGCGGCTACCTCAGTACTGACGCCAGGCTCAGCATCGCAGCAGTGACTACGGTTCCTCCTAAGCACAGGGATGAGTAAATTACCAAAGTTTTGCCAGCACTCGAAAACAAATGCTGCCCTAGAATTTCATAACAGCAATTCAGAGTGAGAAGTAAGTCTCAACGGGAATGATTTTGAAAGTGCTTTAAAAAAAAAAAAAAAAAAAAAAAGTGGTTAAATGAAGTGTTGGCTCGGTCACTAAGTCCAGCCAGGGAGATTATATGCATTATTGATTTACCTTAGAACAACTTGGGAACTCATTTCCAATGGTTTCTAATGGAACCTGGATTTTCTCAGTCCTAATCTGCCTCGTGAGGTTGAGCCTCCTGCAAGGAAATACAATACCACAGCATTAAAATGGCAGCTGTCAGATGTACAACAGCCCCATTCATTTAATGAGGATAGCGCAACGGTGATAGGGATTTTTAAAGGCTATTCCAAAAGGCTCCTCTGCAATTAAATAGAGTGGTGAGAACACGGTGCTGAGGACGGCCTTGTGAGCGCCCATAGATAACGGTGCAGACCTGCAAGTCTGGGGATTTACAGGAAACAAAGGGAGGTTATGAAAAGTTTATTTTTGTAGTATCAGCTCGCACACACTATCTATAGTCCTTTCAGAAGCAATGCTGATTAGTGGTTTGAGCAGAGAAGTGGCAGTTTTGAACCTCAGCTCCATTGCCTACTCAGCCACAAACGTACAAAACATTTGGGCAAGTCAGTTTTTTCAACAGGCACAGCTGTATGAGGCGCAGAGTAATGCTTTGGTTTCTATTCTTAGCAAAGCACGGGATGGAGACAGCAAAGCATATGTACAGCCAGTAAACAATTCTTCTGTATGATAATAAAAACCATTCGAAAATAGTAAATTGCCATCCGAACAAATTACAATCCTTATGAGGGTGCATCAGCCCCCATTTGCAGACACGACATGCTCAGAGCGCCTGAGAAAAGGAAGCCGGTTTGTGGCAATCTCGGCACAGAAACGGGCCACCTCGTAAGCAAGCAGGCACCATAGCCTTCCTCCCCATCTCACGCCCTGCAGCGGGACTCGTGTTGTGCTGGATCAGGCCACGTCCTGAGCACCAAGCCCATAGGTCTCAGGAGCAGGACAGACCCCATCGCTGCAGTGCAACGCCGGGAACGCACACCGCTTCCCAAAACCTGGGTGTACGGGATGGAAGTGGGGAGTCCTCCCATCCTCGCCCCCCCCCCCAAGAGTTGGAGAATAGGATTTTGACCAGGACAACACACCGTCAACCCTTAACATCTGCTCCAGCAGAAAAAGCTTCCCCACTTAGGGAAATGTTTTTTCCCCAACAAAACGCGGTGCAGCAGGCTGAGCCTTCTGAAATGTTGGTCTGTTTTTTTTAACAGGTGAAAAGAGTATTATTCCTTTATGTACCTAAAGCTAAAAGGAAAAGATTTTTCTCAACCCTTACAGAAAAAAGATTCCTTTAATACAAAACCAAGTAGGGAATATCATAGCCCCAAAGGAGGCTTCCAGAAAGGTGTGAGCAGAGAAAACAGAAACTCATAGCAGGAAGGAAATTGTAACATTAGCTACAGACTTTGAATGCGCACGCGGATCTGCATCACCGAACACGAACAGTGAGCAAAATACTCAGTGCCAAAGAACAAATAACAACATTTGATCCTCAGCTATTTTCAAAATTCCTCTGCAAATGCATCCTGCCTTAAGACAAATGAAAACCGAGGCGTGATGGATATATGGCAATTAACTGCAACCATTATTTTTACTATTGGTAGTGTCTTGCTCGAAAACAAGCACTGCCCTTAGCCCTAAGACACCCTGTGGAAGCAGTCGGCCACTCGCAAAAAATCACTGAGCATTATATTCTACCCCTTCTCCAGTTTAATGTCTTACCCTGCAGCTTCAGAAGCTCCTGGCTCTGTCCTTCCCCCTCCCTTCCCATCCTCCTCCAGCTCCTTCCCCTCCAGCCAGTGTTTCCACCTCCCTCCCCTCCTGGCAGCGGTGCCGGTAGCGTGCCAGATGTCAGCCTGACCCCGCAGCCGCCGTTTCGGGTCAGTTATCGGGGTTACGGTGCAAAGGGAATGGTGAGCTCCAGCGGTGGTTCCCACCTCACCGGGCAGAGACGGGATGGCTCCACCGCACTAGGGATGGGGTCTGGGCACAGCTGGCAAATTTAGTTCCAGGCTTTTGTTTTCCTGCTAATGAACTGCCGGCAGCAAAGCCAGCAGGAAGTTTGAAAGACTGTTCGTGCACGCTGCCATGAAAGCCTTAGGCACCGAGAGCTGGGTAAGGTGACCCTTGACTATGTTAAGCATCAGTCATTCGTAGAAGTGTCACTTACTGCACGAGGGGAACAGATGACCTGAATGTCTCCTGCAAGAATAATTGCACATTGAAGGCAAGGGCTAAAGTTTCTGGCGAAGGGATGCTGCTGTTTGCTGGGAGGACGATGCCGCGGCACTCCAAGGAGGACCATTCGAAAGACATCGGGCTGCTGCAAGGAGGTAGCAGAGACAGCCATCGGGGAACTTGATATGTATTTAAAATGAACCCAGACCTGTATTCTTGACCGAACTATGCTCCTTGAAGGATGTGCCCCCAATGAAGGACCGGCTCCAAGGCAACGGTATGCAGTTTGCTGGAAGGAAAGGGGAAAGCTTCAAGCCTGACATAAGCCAGGGCTCGGATTCCTCTATCGTACCGAGGCTGCACCACAGATAAGGCTGCGTCAACTTTTCCATTTGAGCACTCTCCCCTCTAAGGTTTACAGTCAGAGCAAAAATGTTTTGGCCAGGTGGAAACTTAACATACAGTTTCCCAAAGCAGGGAGCTGCCCGTGTACGTAAAACATTACAATGTCATCTGCCAAGATTTGGTCTCCCTCCACTGGGAAAGGGGAAAAATCTCATCTTCCTCCCCATGAAATTCTTTACATTCCTCTGCAGCAGATAAGCCATAAGCCATACCCCCTCCATTGGGCTGCTCATCTACAGTCGAGGGCCATACAAAGTGCCCCATAACATCAAACAACCTGAGGTACTGAAACACAAATAGGTTAAATGTTAACCTAGGAGCTAAGAGGAGGGCATGCAACCGCGGTGCTGCGATCCTGCCCCAGCGCCGAGAGCCCAGCTCTGGCACGGCTCCTGCCCAACACCACCAGCCATGCCCTGACCTCTCCCGCAAGCAGGAGGCGCTGGCACCCACCACACCACGTTTTTGGAGAGGAAGGGAGCTTTTGGCCAACAAGGGTGTTTCTCACCTATAGAGCCCATCTGCCTGCAGCAAGGGGGGCAAGGAAGGCGAGGTGGACGCCTGCGCCTGGGTCCCTGACACGTGGTGCCCGCAGGCAGGACGTCGCTCTCCCCACCGCCATACATGCCGCAGGCGCCTCCGGACACATTTGCCTGGTTTTGCGCTATGGCAGAGCGAGAGGCAGCAAACCCAGCGAGCGGGCTGCCAGCTCGCACCCTTCTGGCATCTTATTTTTGTGTGTGTTGAACTACGAAGATGCTTCATTTCCAAGGAAAGCGCGGGAGGAGCCCAGCTCCCCTGCGCCCCCCCCCCCCCGGGGCCAGGGGCTG
>NW_009649576.1:80640-82140 GCF_000708025.1 Charadrius vociferus
ATGGGGGGGTATTTCGGTACCAGCGAGCGGCACAGCCCTGCCTCCCCCCCCCCCCGCCCGCATGCTTCACTGCAGTTATCCCTCAAGACAGAAAAATTTCTGCTTGTTTTTCTGCTGCTGCTGAGCAGCTACGAAATGTCTCCCAATACGGAGAGCCTGAATAAATCCCGGCTCCTGAATCAGCATCTGAAATCAGCTTCTCACCCATCTCCATCTCAATTTCAAACCTTTAATTTACTAAGGCTCAAGTGAAAGCAACGTTTGTGTTTGTTTACCGGCCACCGAGGAGCTCTGAGCGCTCGCGGTTTATCACATTTACCCAACAGATATATTCTGGGGAGCTCCTTGGACCGGCTGTGACTTATCACAAATTACCAGTCACAAACTTTTCCTCCCTGTCCCCATGAGAGCCCAGGGACCAGTCCCTGCCGGCCGGGCAAGCCACATACACACAGTGCTTCCAGCAGCCTCTCAGGAATACTTGAAATGAGCCTGGATTTGTCTATTTCCAAGTTCAAACAAACAAACAAAAAAACCAGAAAGGAGGAAAACAGCCTGATTTTATTCTTCTTTCTCTGTTAAATCTTGGAGAGCTGCACCAAGACACGGCAGTTTTCGGCCGGGGAAGCACCCTCGCAGGCTCTGTTGAGGGCTGAAGGCCGTGTGGGATGTGGACAACTCTTCCCCGTTACCTTTGGTGAATTTAAGATTCGCTGCTGTATGTCAATGAAGCAACTTTGTTCTTTCTGAAGGGAACAGACAGATTGCAGGAGAAAACTATATCCCAACTGCTGCCAAATTCCACAGATTTAGTTATTAGTAGGCAATTAGGAACCATTATTAACACTTCCTACTACGTTAAGCTCCATTTGCACTGCATCTCTGCGCCAGCCTGGACGTTTCCGACGGAGCAGCACTCCGGCTCCAACACGCACGTGGCATCACGTACTGAAAACTGTGTCTTACTGCTTGCTGCCTCCTGGGCCCCTTCTCCGCAGATGTATTTAATGCAGTTGTCTTACAAAATAAAATTGCAAGTAAAAATACACAGATTAAAAACATGGGGGGGAGGGGCGTAAATAAAATCGTGGCTGCACAAAGGAAAAACAATTTTGCTCTTGTTTTTTAACTCACAATCAACATCTGAGCTATTCAGGAAACTGGTGCACTGCCCTCCAACCAACTTCAATTAGGGAATTCAAAAGCAGTCAGACAAAAGAATGCCTGGGAGTTACTGCACCGCACAGAGATATTTTTAGCAAGAGCTGGGAGGCTGTTTGTGGGACACTGCTTCGCTTCTATTGCATTTCAGCTTTTGTATTTACATTTGCAGGACAGTAAGATTTACTAGGTCAGAGGAAAAAAGAGGAGAAGCAACATAAACCACCCGAATCGTTTTGTTTTCTGATACTCTTGGAAGGTATTTCAGCAAAAGCTGATAGAGACCAGAGAGAAACAGAACAAGATTTGCCTCCATCTGCTTCAAAATTCGTCTTTCAG
>NW_009649576.1:82337-128637 GCF_000708025.1 Charadrius vociferus
GCGCGGGGCGCCGCAGAGCCCCCACCAACCCCCCCCCCAGCCGCTTCTGGGTTTGGGTTGTTTTTTTTTTTTCAGAAGCCATTTCCTAAAAACGACGAGCTTCAGCCGCCCTCCCCTCCGCCGCCGGGAAGGTGCTCGTCGAGAGCCGGGAGGTGGAAGCCCAAAGCCCTGACCCCGGTGTGAGCGCGGCGGCGGCACAGGGCCGGTTTTGGGGAGGCGGCGGGCGCCCCGCCGCCTGCACTATCGGCATCGCTCCTCCAGCGCAGCCCCCTCTTCCGCTCCCTCCCACCACTGCGGCAGCGCAGATGGCAGCAGTGTGACCTCGCTGTTCCTGCCTCCTTGTTTTGATCCTGCAGTCTTGATTGTTCAGGCTAATCCCACACTCCCAGCCTTGGCTGCCAGCCAGGACTGTTATTAATGGCACAAAAGCTTCTCATTCCAGCTACTTCTACATCCGCTAATGCTGTTGTTCCCTTCTCTCGCTCCCCCTCTCGCCACATTACAAACTGGAGCTGGAATATATTTTACAAGGGGGAAAAAAACCAAACCCTCTCTGATCATCCTTGCATGCCAAAGGCTTCACCAGAACCATAGAGGAAAGGCTCATCAGCTCCAGCAATAATTACCGATACCAAAGCAATAAGACCACCCTGTTCATCCAGCGATAGGCTCCGATGCGATCAACAGCACACGGATGTGGGGAGTTTCCAGCAATCCTTAAAGAAACCCAGGATCCCAGGCAGAAGCATGCACGACTGCCCGCAGGGCCCGAGGGAAAGTCTCGGCTGCCCGGGGAAACACCAGTGCTGACCGGAGGGCCGAGGACCCGATGACAGGCAGCACCGCGGCCGCAGGGGCTCGGCACCCCGGCACGGTACACATCTGCTCTTCAGGTGGCACCGGGGCCTCGGCTGCCCCGGTTGGGAAACCGCCTGCTTTCCTGCCCCTGCTCTATGCAACAAATACCCGATTCAAATAACTGTAAAGCTCTCGTTAAAAGCACACACTGAAGGAAAGCTTCAACCTATTTGCAATTTAGCCCCTCACATGCCAGTCTCTTGTGGCAGGTCTTCCCTCCCTCTGCAGGGAACCCGAAGTCCCCTGCATAGGGTCTAAGAGCTGTATTGAGGTACGTCCCCTCTGCCTGGTGAAGGCTTTGCCCACCACGTCGACTGCTCGGCTCTACCTCACCCTCCCTCTGCTTTAGAACACCCTCCGGAGTGAGGGGTTTGCAGGGTTGAAGCCCTGTGGCAGGGACGCTTGGCTGGCCTCACCGACCAGGCGACTGCTCGGACCCAGGGCTGGCAGGTTAAGGGACAAGGACATTCATCAGGGCCTTCCGATCTACCAGAGACCAGCCGGCCATGCCCACCACGCACAAACCCCTTGGTGGCTGCTTGGACACAGCTCACAGCAACTGCTCGCCCAAAAAGTCTCGTCATGAGTCAGCCGAGCAGAGCAGGTCCTCAGCACCACGCTCGCCACACCAAGGGCCACCAAGCTGAACATTAATGAGATCCACAGTTGCTTTAAAGGGCAAAGCTAGCAAAAGGTATGTGTCCCCAGGACCCTCCCGTGGGAGCAACCCCACCTTCCCGTGGTGCAGAGCAGCCAGCGTCGCAGGTGCTGGGAACGTGCCGCACGGGGAGCATCACGTCGGTGCGGTGTCTGAAGAAAACTGCCCGGTTTTCAGCCCAAGCTGTCATCCTGGTGAGATGATTCACCATTCTGCCCTCACTACTCGTCGAAATGCAGGAAAGGAGAAAAGCAGATACGGGAACATTTCTTCTGATTAGGAAGGTCAGTACATTTTTAATAAAGGGCTCTTTAAAGATAATCTCATTTCAGTATTTACACATGTTAAAGAGGTTATAGAGATCAAGGCGTAATGAAGTGAAGAAGGAGAGGACAATAAAAGCGCGGCTGGGATATTCCAGTGAGTGATATCTCTTGCCTGTTGGCTTGGACTACAGGAGGGCTAAAGCAGCAGGGCACAGACCCCCCCTCCGTGTACCCCAGAAGAGGAGGAGGAGGTTCAGCCACCACAAATAACCGGCTGTCGCTCACCCACGAAAAATCAGCAGCGGATTTCTGAATGCCACCAGTATCTCCAGCTTCTCTTTTTCCTTAAACACAGCAACATCACCCCACCCCGAACGGTGAGCCCCTGGCACCTGCCCGCTCCTCCCCGGGCACAGCGCTGGCACGCTCGGTCTGACAGCCTTGTGCAAGCACCGGCGCTCTCCCCGCGAGCAAACGCACTCCTCCTCCCACCCCCTCCGACACAAACATCTTCAAACGCTGCAGCAGCTCACGCTATAGGCAGAGCCCTTGTTTACCAGCAGGCAGGCCTAATTTAAACTCCTGAAGTCATCTCCAGCCTTTCGCTATAGCAACCCCAGCGAATCTTCCCACTGTAATATGCGCAGAGCGGCTTTGCATCAGCGCTTTACATCGGGCTGAGGTTAAATTTGACATAAGTAAAAACTTAAATATCTGCCAGCAGCTCCCGGTGTCAGCAGCGGAGTTTCATAAAAACTCTGCTCCGAAGGCAGAGCTCAGGCGTGGCTCTTCGCGTGCCGCAGATTAACCCCGAGGAATTAAAAATTCTCCTGAAATGCTCAACTCCCACTCCTGCGGGGATTTGAGGAAACCTGCTCTCATTCTCCTCTGCTCTACGTGCACCGGGTTTCTGTAACACACACAATATGCCATTTGCTTTAAGACAATTCATTGCAATGGTTCGGGGACGGGGGGATGAACGGCAGCTCTGTGTACGGCAAACAAGGTCACCGGGAAGAGAAAGTTTATGTCAAGTTTGGAATTATTTCTCTACTGTGCTAGAGAAAATTTCAGTGCCTGTTCAAAGCGATCGTGCTTCTTTGCAGAGGGTGCAAGAGACTAAAAATAATCTGTATTTAAAACTACTTAATAGCGGCAAGATCAAGTAGAACAAAAGGAAAAATGTATTCTGAGGGAAATGTTACTTCTAGAGCTCAAACGGCACGTGACGTCCCCATCAAATAACTTTCAACTGAGGCTGCGCAGAACCAGGAGGAAGCAGGGAAACCAGCATGGATTACCAGACCACGGGGGAGTAAAGCAAAGATATGCGGAACTGCAGGTATTTAGCACAGCTCCATCACTAACAGGTAAGTTGGAGTACCCTCCTGAAGCAACTGGTTCTTAGAAGCAGTTAGCAAAGCAGGCAAGAGAGTCACAAACATAAGGGAGAGAAGCGAAGAAGAAAGCAAAAATATGAAAATAGTTCAAATTAATTGTTTTTTCAAAGCCAAAAGGACCTGCTGCAGTTACGTCGCCAAACAGCCCAACAGGCGAAAGAACCTCCCTGAGTAAATTCTCCTTGTGTTTTCTACAGATATGGACCAACTGCAGCAGATATGTTAAAACCAAGACAGTATTTAAAGGAAAGCCTAAACCCCTAATATTTAAGGGACGCAAGGTCTGCTACAGCCACAAGCTAAGCTGTTCTCATACTAGCAACCTTCCTAATAAATCTGGTGCTTTATTTTTCAGTTTAATTTCTTTAGCTTCAACTTCCAGCAGGCAGGGACTTTTTTCTCTATTTTTAAAAAACACCCCGGAACAAAGCAAGCAGAATGGGTGTCAGGCAAGGTCGGCCCGAAACCTGAGGGCGGCAGATGTTTAGAAGGGGAATATACTCCCCAGCACCCTGCCCAGGCTCTGGCAGTCAACAACGGACGGGCTTCCAACCCACCAGATGCTCTCAACTTTCTCCTTGCTAAGCTAAATAGCTTGTGTTTCCAACTCCTAACGCATGAAATGAGTCTTCTGAGCCCCATTCAACCAACCAGCCTCTTCTTTTCTTTTTTAAGTGAATACTATGTTAATCTCATTAGCTATGCTATTGCAAAGCCAGTCTGTGAATTGGTCCCACCTACTACCCAAATAATCTTCAGCAGCTCCCGTAACACAGGGAGCACTCTAACCCCAGGGGCAGAGGGGAACAAGAAATATTACTGGTTTTAGAATAAACCTGTCCTTATGGTACCAGACCAAGGAAAACAGCAGTAGCCCGGGGACCCAGAGCATCCTTTCTATCATATCGCAACGCTACCGAGCATCATTTCCAGGTGAGCGGTGCCTGTTGCTGGCCTGACCCAGCCCTTGGCACCGGTTGCTTGTCCTCCCTGGCTCCAGCACACCCACACCTCAAGAATTTCCCCGCACCACACCTACACCTACTTGCCAACATACACAACAGCCTCAGCCATCTCCAGCCCCACACGAGTCTCCCCTGCACGCGAGTCACAGCAAATGACAGCTGATGGCCGCGTCTGCCGAGCTCTGTGATTTCTGTAAAATTATAAGGCTCATTTAACAAATACCGAGGGTCTCGAATGTGCTTGGAGATCATTTGGAAACCACTGCCTTGATGCTTGCTTATAACATCACCAGTATTTAGGACATCTTTTGGTGAGAACCCAATCCAGAAATCCCAACCAGTGCAGTATTTAGTTCAGCCCCATATTATGTTCAACTACAACCAAGAACAATAGAAACGCTCACGTTCTGTGACCCCAAACAAGTTCACGTGGGAAAACACTGTGTCTAAAATGCAGAGAGTCACATGATGGCAACACACCTACACAAAACGCTCAGGCCTGCACCTGGGGGAAGAATTTAATCACCAGTTTCTGCTTCCCCATGGGAGCCAAGGCACCGCCCGTGTCCGAAGCACTGAGCTGCCTCTTCTCCAACACTTCAGACCTGGCACAGGAGGCTCTGGAGATGAAGAGAAGCTGTGGCAGCTGCCCTGGAGGACAACAGTACCAGCACTGCACCAGGGACACGGGGACAAGGGGGGTGAGGACAGGGAAGGTGGCAAAGCCCTATCTGAGGGCAGGAACACCGATGTCTGCACACACACAGCCTCTTCACAAGAGAGGCGGTGGCATCAGGGAGGTCCACAACGGCCAGAAGGTATGTCCCGATGGAGACACGCTTCCAGCAACAGTTTTCTGTTAGGTGTGAGGAGCTTCATGGTGAAGGTCTCCCGCCACAAAGGGCACTGAGGTCCCCCAGGAGGAAGCAACTTCACTGATGGCCCCGGTGGGTCCATGGTAGGGCATGGATGCGCAAGCAGAAACCAGGGCAAGAACCACAGCCGCCTGCAGACAGTGCAGCACGAGCGCAAGTGGGGCCATTTGCTGACTGTTTTAGATCTGTTTTCTAAAAATCATCCTTGTCCAGATCACTGACATTAATTCTTGTGAGCATAGTTTGTAGTTTAGATATGACAAAACAGGCTAGGCGAGAACAAGTGTGATTCCGCTTCCCGATACGTCCGATCAAAGGGCACAAACACAGCAGAGGGAAAATCCGCATGCTGCCCTTCGCAACGAGGCGGCAGCACTGACCAGATGGGTCTTTAAATGGGATTAAGAGGAAGACGGGCTCTACTACATCCAGCCCTTTCCTCCAGGGCTGGAAACTTACCCTCCTCACAGCCAAGCCTCCACCACAGGGAACCAGCCTTTTGCTTTTACCCTCTTTGTTCTTCCAAGCCGCTTCCTCCCGTGTGTTTACCTCACAGACCTGCCATCTCCCTCTGGCTCACAATTCCTCCTTCTTTGGAAAGTCTTTGAGATGCACATTATACAAGATACACAAAAATAAATTGTTTTTAATCCTCCAGATTCTAGTGCTCCCAAACAAGAATCTTAAAGAGCTTTACAAACAATGGATTAAGCCTTAAGACTCCCCGTGAGGTAAGAAAGTGCCTCTCTCACAGAAGCAGAGGAAGGTGAGCGAGGCTGAAGGCTGTACAACGCGACTTTATCATCACTGCAGAAGTGACCCGTTTCTATACGCACCAACGTAAGCGAGTCTATCACTGATCCATCATCAGTCTAGCGACACCTTTGCCATTTCGCTCCAGACTCTGAAGCAGCTTCAAAAACACCATACATCTTCCAAATGCCAACCACTTTCTTTCCCACCTTTACGTATCAGGAGCGCTACTCAAAACAACGCTTGGCCCAAGACAACCCATCCCAAGGATGGCAGCACCACTGGGTTGTGAAGCTGCAGCCGCAAGGCTTCTTGTGGAGTACTATTAAGATTTCATGACAACTAGCTTTCATTAGCAGGCGCACAGGAAGCTTTCTCGGCGTGTATTTTGAGCAGCTCACCGGATGCAATCCTCCGGAGAAAGGCACCTTCTTGGTTTGCTCCTCAATGTTAAGATGACTTTGGGTCATGTGCTCTGTAGCCTCAGACTGCAACCTACATTAACATGACATCACGTATTCTTAGTGCATCCCGGTCCGTAAGGCCCTTATATTCCTTCCCAAATATATTTTGCATACATCTTGTAAACAAGCTTTACATCCTTTTGATCAGCACTCTGCACGGAGCCCGGGGAGGGGGAGGAGACTTCCTGTTCCACTATTGCAATCGCTCTCAGCAACGTGCTGCGCTCAGCTCTTGCCACCCTGTGAGCAATGATGAAATTTTCTATTTTGGTGGCTTTTTCTTCATATCTTTGTAGCAAGCGGGCTGCGCTCTAGTCCGGCATCGCTGTTGATCTGAATGTATTTTTTAATTCATTTTAAAGCGGCAGAGCAATTTGTTGCAGCATCTCCTTTCCATGCCAAGGTGGCCAGCTAAGAGCCCTGTTCTCTAGCCGAACTTTTTCACACTACCTGGCTTCTCAGTTTCCTTGCCAGTTGTCTGAAAGCAGACATTTTTGCAAAAGAACTTGTTTACAGAAAAAATAAACTCCTGCATGAAGTAAAGCGCACCGTCGTGTTTTCTTGCTATTGCTTATCTGCTGAAGATAAATCCGGTTTCTGCTTGCCCACAGGCAATCAGCCAAATGCTCACCAGCTGATACCTCCCTGTACCTCGTGGCAACTTCACGTGCCCAAACCCTCGCTTCTCTTACGACCGACCGCCTCCGAGAGGTACAGCCGTACCGTGCCGCCAACGTGAGCGCTGATACAAAAATACTCCGTACGGGTTCCAGAGACACGACACCAGTCAGAGCTGCAGAAGGTTGATATCTTCCTCCCTTTGGAAAGAGCAAACACCCACAGGCTCCAGCGGCCACTGGAAGCCTAAGTACTGTGTAAATGGTTAAAGGCAATCGCCTGTGCTCTCTTGTGACTCCAGCTCACCGCTTCCACGTCCTTCTTTTGCCAGCTCATATGAGGAGCTTATAAAATCAGCACGCTGTAGGCAGCCTAGCTGCAACACAGGAATGTTATGTAGTCGGTTACTAATACAGTGTTTTGCATATTGTGTTTCAAACACTACATGCTTCTACATGTTCAGTGTCAACAAGGCGAAAAAATTGTCAGACCAAAATGAAGTCCTCCTAATATGAGTTATTAGCTATACAGCGGGCTACCAGGTGCACTGCGAAGACCCTGCAGGGATATTCCTGCATTCATTTCAACCCTTTCCTTTTGAGAACAATCTCGGTTCCTTTTCTAATTATTTTCCTCTCGCTGAGCTCAGCGTGCTTCTCGGCTCTGCCCATCGCAGTCCAGCGCGGGCTTCCACACGATCTGCAACCGGGACAGGTATCGCTCAGACAGAAATGCCTTACGCTCGTCCGTGAGACGAGCAGCAAGGACCTGGCAGATCTAGGAGACTAAACAGGGAGGAAAAAGACAGGCAGCATAGATTCTTCTGGGTTAAACCACTTTCAAAATTCAAGGAAAAGAGGGAAAGCAGTTTTTTTCAACAAACAGAACATATTACATGAAACTGTGGGTGTGCTACTTTTACAGATGCTCTATGTGAACCAAAATTTGCTGAAATTGTTACAGAAGCATTCCACCATCTCCCAAAACAAGCATCTTTGTGTATCTTTGCCTGGCTAAATTATGAAAAAAAACCTGCATAGTGGAGCACAGTTTCCATTTCCTTGCACACTCCTACCAGGGCTGTGCTTACAAGTAAACGCACCGACCTTTCTCAAAGAAATCAGTGTTTGCTGTTCCTTATAAATTTGCAGAATTTTGGCTCGTTTCCATTTCACCCACTTTTGAATACGACGCTCCCCACCCCCACACAACTGTTCCTTTCTGAGGGATGACAGGCTATCCAAAAAAATAACAGGAGCGCTCGAGCTTCTCACTCCCGGCGTCGCTCCGGCGGCAGACAAAGGAGCACCGGGACTTTCGGATCAACCTGTTGCGGGGAGCACCTCACCTTAGCTCAGTGTAACAATTTCTCCTGACTTCTGATAATGACATTTTTCCAGTGCTCCCCTCACCCTAGATTTTCTGTACAATTATTCGTGGCATATGCCAATACTTTATTATTTTCCTATCAAAAATTAGACCTCAAATCCTTTATGAAAGGCACTGTGTTACTAGAAGGATCACCCCGCAACCTTGCTCTGTTTTTCCGTCACTGCTGATGTGGTACACAAAGAATGAGATTTTTCAATTTGTTTTGTCCATGAGCCAAAAATTCCTTTTAATGGACTGAATATGGTGCCTGTGCTAGTCTCTCACTGCTCCAGCTCAACTCTCACTTACAACAGTCACTGCCTACAACGCGGAGTTGGCCTCCTTTTGCAGGAAAATAAGGCCAAACCAGCTTGAAAGCATGTTTGGAATCTGGAGATTAATTCCATGTAAACTAATGCATTCAAACCTCTTTGTACGGCTTCAGAAAGGGCTGTCTGATCCCAGCGAGAAGTAGGGCAGCGCATACCCATGCCGTACGATGGGGAGGCAAGGCAGAACCGCCTCCATTTTGAAACTCTTTACGAAAGAAGCGTCGTCCGGCCACCTCGCCGCTCGGCCACTTGTCCGCACCACGGCCCGTCGCAGCGAGAGAGGATGGGGTGAGGGGGAGCGCGCTGGAAAGATCTGGGGGGAAACAAAGAGGTGCCGGAGCCAGCAGGAGGGCAGGGCGGCAGGTCAGGAGGCGGGAGGGCTCCCACGGGAGCCTCTGCCCGGGACCCGGAGCTTTTGTTCAGCGGAAAATGCCGGGAGCGACAAAAGCCGGCGAGGCCACGGGGCTGTGATGCGCGGGCAGCTGCTCCCGGGGGTGAGCCCGCCTTGGGCAGCAGGACCACGTCCCCCACACCGCACTGCCCGTGCCACAGCACTCCCTTCACCAACGGCTCCCCGCTTCTCTCCACCCTCTCTCTCTCTCTCTGGGAGATAAATTATTCAGAATGAAACCATTTTAAACTCTGTTGGGATGCTGAGCAAAGCTAAGATGGGTGGTGCTGCAGAGGAAGCTGCTAGGGACACGACCAGAAACCAGGTCTTCCTCACGCAGAAGGCTAAAAGGGCAATTACAGCTGATCCCACCTCGAACCCAACGCTACAAAACACTCTGAAGTACCTGAATACAAAGCTCTAAGAGTACTCCATCACACCCAGAGAGACAACATCGAGTGCAAGGCGCAGGGACCTGCCACACTAAGTCCATTCGTGGGAGGCTCCCACAAAGCCACCCCATCAGCCATGTTTGAGCACCAAATGCCCTTATTTCTGTATCTTCTTCCTGCTGGCATGGTGTAAAACAGCAGAAATAAGGACAACAGCTGAGCAGAGCATGGTTTGCACAGTGACCTTCACATGCCAGGGCAGCCTGGCGAGCAACACGGCGGCCTCACAGCCATCACACATGCAGATGTGCTTCATGGACGCTCCCACAGACCCGGTTCTGTGGCTGTGCTCACCCATGGCAACGAGATATGAAAGCAGGGATGGCACATGGAGTCTGACTGCTGCCAAATTCCTCCCGGGTGACCAGGCACACCCAGGCTCCCAACACTGTGGGCTGCTGCCACAGTTAGGTGGGAGGAGATAGCTCCCATCAGAGAAACGCAGGGCCAAGGCCACGGAGGTGTCCCGAAGCCAACACCCCCCGTGCTGCTGAGAGGAACTGGGCCACCCCGCAAAAAGAAACTGGCACCACAGCAGTGCTGTGGAGCACAGGAGCCCTCCTACTGCTCTCCTGCAGGGGGATGGATCACCAGACAGGTCTTCCAGCCACCTGCTAGATTCGAGACCCACCACTGGGCTTCCTTCCACAAGGACGACGCAAGCAGGACCCTCTGCGATGGGCTGTCTGCCATGCAGAAGGTGGCCAGCAGCGGTTTGCAGCACGTATACTCCTTAGACAGGAGCACTGGTACAGTACTTAACACGGGGCCCCACCGTACAGATGTATTCAGGTCAAAAAGGAGAACATCAACAAAAAGGTAGTTCAGAGAAGCGGGGGGTTTTTTTTTGTGTTGTTTTGTTTTAAAAGGAGGAGGCAAAATAATTAAATGGCCTGGAAACTATTCCACATTAAAAGTCACTATAGCACTAAAAATCTAGCTCTGACAGTTATGGGTGAAGCCCTTTAAAAGTTACCATGGTAGTTGATGCAGCTATTCGCCCACTCGTTCTTCAATAATGCTGGGTTATTTTTTTTAATGCGATTCAACCACAAACAAGCAAATGTTGCTGAAGGAAAAAGTACTTTCTCGCACCATAAAAAAAAAAAAACCCATCCTTTATCTCTGCCACAAGCGCAGAGCTAAGGAGGAGACAGCAGGTAACAGGGAGCCAAGCCAAACACGCAACGCTGAACTTCTCTCCCTCCCTCTCCAGGGAGAGAGAGGAAATTTAAGAAGCAGATTCAGGATTTCAGCATCCATTTCACTTTCCCTCCCCCCCTCCTGAACTCTCGCTCCCTGGGCCCCAAACGGCTATTCAGATGCTATGTCAGCTGAATGCTACGTTCGCTTCCTCTCTCAGCCACCGGCTCAGCAAGCCTCGCAACACGCTAGATGTCAGACGAGAAAGCCAAGTATTTTCGGAATACATCTTCCCTCCTTTTAATTAAGCGCCCAGGTAGAGAGCGGCTCCCGCAGAAGCGGTGGCTCTGCAAAGCCGCATCCAGCGAGGCCGAGAGAGGCAAGTCGGAGCAAGACGAGACCCAAACAAAGGAAAGCAAACACGGGCTGTAAGGGAGGAGCAGGATACAACCGCATTGACCTGCCCAGCTATTATTTTCGCAATCAAACCGAGGTCTAGAAACTCCTACGGCCGAAGGGAAGGCTTCGCCCGCCTGAGAACGCCTCGCAGCAACCTCCCCAGCAGCACAGCCCTCATCCCGCGCGCAGACGGAAAATGAAAACCTCTCAAACCCCGGCCCAGCTGCAGTTACCGCAGATAACTGGTGGAGAATGAGGAGTCGCCTCCCCATCTGCCGGATAAACCCCCCCCCACCGCCCCGGCTCCTTCCCCGGGGATGCCCCTGTAGGCACACCCTCCCCGGCCCCGGGGGCACCCCAAGGAAGAGGGGATGCCGTAGATCAGCTCCCAGAAACGCTCGGCTCCCAGCGGGTCGAGGCAGATGGGGAGAGGGAATAAGCAGCTTCCACCACGGGGGGCGGGGGGGGGCCCACGCCGCGGGCCAGCCTTCTCGCCCGGTGCTAGCCTAAGCAACACGTACTGCTGGCTCTACAAAAATAATATTCCTCATTCTTAATCCCGTATAAATTATTTGTTACAATAAATACTTGCGCCGAAAGCCTTGAGGCTTTACTAACAAAGCTGGGTTTGCACGCAGGCTGCCAGGTTTTGAGAACTGGTTTAATCAGCTGGAGAAGCTGTTAGCGTGCTCGGGGAGACCGTTCAGGCTTCGCGAGGCACAACTGAAGTGAAAAGAGCCGCTGCTGGCGGCGACTCTTCTCTCCCACAGTCCCCTCGACTCCCAGCTCTCACCAACCCGAAACAACTCCAATTGGGAAAAGGTTTTGCCACGGTATGAACTGGGAGAAAACAATCATCGCGGCGGCCCTCGAACGGGTCCCATCCACTTGAATCCACGAGATTCATGTATTCGGCGAGGGGCAGTTTCTGTGCCGAAGCGTGTTTCCAGCCAGCGCTCCGGCGAGCAGCAAGCCAACAACTTTCAAGATGAATTAAGGCCACCGCTTCCGTGGAGTTACGCTGGTGGAAGGCGGCTTTGTTAAACCGAAATGAAAGCTAAAAACGTGCTACGTTCACCCCATTGTTCCTTCGCCTTTTCTAATAGCTGTTTTCTCTCCTCCATCACTCTCCGGCTTCGCACGCTCAGCTGTGACTCTTTGTGCCTCCCTTTCGCTGCCTTCTGCTTCTGTTTGTCCTTTTGATCTCCCCTTCTCAGCTTGTGTTTTCTGCTGCGTCCCCATCCCCCACGCCTGATTTCCACTTTTATTAGGGTGCGAGGCAGAACGGCTCAAAGGATGAACAATGCGTTTTAGCTGAAAAGGCTTTGAAGCTGAACTGTGTTGTTTACCGATAGATTCCCCAATCTCCTACTGAAATAAAATAGTATTTTACCTCCACAAAAGCGCTTGTTGTTTATTTTCAGTTGGAAGCAATTATAAAAATCTGATGGCACGTTAAATGCATCAAACCAGGATCAGGAGCACAGGAGTATGATCACTTTAAAAAGAAAAAAAAAAATAAAACAAAACCACCCAGACAACCGTACCTCCCAACAGCCCACAGTTTCTAGGAGAAATTATTTTGGAGTCCAATCATAAAGCTTCTGCTGCTGCAAGGACAGGTTAAAGCTTCAGCCTGTTCCTAAAAGCCCCTGTGAGCCAGCACATCGGTTTGGGTTTTCCATACGAGCGTGCTTTCCTTCAACACCAAACAGGAACGTGTACCAAAGAGCTGCTTTCCCATCTGAGTTCCTTTAACTCCAAAGCATTACTCCAATTAATGCGCACTCTTTCAAGTTTAAAAATTGAAACTCTTCAAGCTGGGCAACTTACTGAAAGTGACAAAGTACAACCACACAGCTCCTGCCTCCATCCTCGCTTCCCTGCCCGCCCCAAAGGCCAGGCACCGCTTGCATCCAGACCTCCGTTACAGGACTCCCCAGTGGCAGCATCTCCCCAAGACGATCCTTGGGCAGGGTAACACTGTCTATAAATTAAGAGGCAGGATGGGAGATAAAAAGCAAAATACCATGAGCTGTGGAGGTAAGATTTTAGTTCTCTGGTCCGCTCAGCACAGCGGTTCTTTACCACCCAGAATTACACCCCACCGCAGGCGCAGGAGTGTGGCTCAGCCAGAGGAGGGTCCTGGGAACACCCCGAGTCCCCGGAGCACCCCGAGTCCTGGCTCTGCCTCTCGCCGCGGTGCTTACTGCCACGGGAAGAGGTGGCACGGCTGAGAGCCTGGGGTGAAGCGCCCACCAGGGCTGCAGATGGAAGAAGAAGAACACACCAAAACCATCACTGATTCATGGGCTCTGTTAGTCAGCAGCAGCCGCCTCTGTCAGCTGGGATGCCCAGCGCTACCTGGGCAGGAGAACACATTAAATCTCAGAAGGAAAAAGGCCAGGACAAGCCTGTGAGGTCTACATCTCAAGAAAGTCACAACAATCAGACTTGAGCAGCAATAAAAAGACTAATCTGCAGGAGAAGAGCAGGACCTTAGGGCCCACGACTACCCCAGGAACCCAGCGACTACGAACCGGCAGCCAAGAGAGCCGGGCACCTGCCCCCTGCCAACTCCCCGGTGCAAGAACAGACTTCTACATGCTTAACAGTGAATTAAAATAAATTAAACCTCAGCTCATGCAAAAGGTACAATTATTTTTTTCATCACAGACAGGTAAATTTTCAAGCTGACTGACCAAACAAAGAAAGCATAAAATAGTTGAGGCTAAATTATGCCACTCTGACTACAAGCTATAATCTCTGTTATTCAAAATTCAAGATTTGCAGGCTATAGAGTAGGTTTGGGAGCTGTTAATCAATGACTGAAATGAAAGATAATGCTTTACATGATGCACTGAGCTTCCTCAGAGGGCAGAGAGATTAACTCTCTGTAGATCACAGCCCTCAACCATACAAGTTTATTTCCTTATCGTCACTATACCTTAAATAATTTAAGGCAATACTAAACCAGTAACAGACCACGATTTTAAGCAAAGAGCTTTTCTTTTTATGGAATAAAACCTCCTTAAAAAAAAAAAAATACTGCATACAGTGCAGCTGGAGACAGCCTACTTTAAAGAACACGGGCACTGGGGAATGACGGTGCCTAGAAGCTCCCCGGGCAGAAGCCAGAACTGCCTGGCCCAGGCTTGCTGCTCAGGCCTCCTTTAGCTAAGGGGCAGGGAGAAGTTCAAGCAGAAACCATGTTACTTAAGTGCTTTGAAAAAAATCTCAAAGCCTAGCATGAAAACCTCTGTAGATCAGGTATTTGCCAAATTTTCCCAGTTAAGAAAAAGCAGTCTTAAAAACCTGACAAGCACCCGTCGACACGCCACCAGCAGTCAGACTGACAGCTGGTTTTCATACTCCTGCTCTTGTCTCCAGGACTTCAGAGCTGAAGACTCTGGAAGGAACCAACATTAGACTAATGACCAGTTTGGACTTTGCTCACATAACCACTGTATTTGATCTAAATTCTTAAAGAAAAGGTGGAAAATAGTTCTGTCCCTCCTCCAACACCACACATGTTAGCACACGAGTGCACAGTACCAACGTGCAGAGGGGCACGGAAACCCTCCCTTAACAAACGCTACCCAACAGATATCTGAACTCCTGGCCTCACCAGCATCCAGAAATGTTAACTCCACCTTAGGGGATCACAGCAGTGCTCAGTTACATGAAGCCCTGAAGTGAAAAGCACAAAAGGATGAAATTCAAAATCTGCAGGTGTCCCAAGCACCGCATACCTCTTACTGCTCCTTACTCCTCCTTCAGCCCGTCTGCATCTCCGAAGACTCCCCAGTTACACGCTCACTAGACAGTCTCATTTATTCTCTACTGAGTAAATACTTTATACAGTTTTTAATGAACAAGCACTGGAACAAGCAGATTTCAGAAACAATAAACTCTGTGCGTATATGTTAAGACGACGAAATTTCCAGTGGAGAAGCAATTACATGAGGTATGTCGCTAATTGTTTTGAATTCCCCAAAAAAGAAAACTACACACTTCACACTCAGTAACTTCAAAACAGAACTGTTGATAACTTGAAAATATTTTTCCAGTTACTACAACAAAAATGCTTCAATGTAGCTCAAAAGAAGTGAGGAAAACTCCCAGATTACAGCAGTGAGGTTTGCTGCCAGGTTTCAAGGTCTGCTGGAGGCCCAAAACACACAGCACTGCACGCAGGTGTCCGGGATGGTTTTGTTTCCCTCCTCCTTACAGACCTGCAAACCTCCTCAGCCTTAATTTTGGAAACAGGGTAGGTTTGTATCACCCTCTGCCTTCCAAGAAAGAGTTTCAACATAGAAGCAACATCACTATTACTGAAGTTGCAAAAACTCACACATCTACTAAGCTAGTTCACAGTTTCTAAAACTAAAAATTGCATCAACTCCAACTCCGCGCAGTAAGAAGCAAAAAGAGCTAAGGCCATTGAGTGAACACTAAAGCACCGACACGCCGCATGGCGTTGGATCAGTGGGGGGTCTGGGCACGGGGCTCCTCTCTCCCTCCGCCGGGAGGATGGATGTCTCCGGAGGCCTGGGGACCAGGCAAGGAGCAGCTCGCCTGGGCTCACCAGATCCTGAAGCTCCATTCGAGACGTTTCTCACGAGAAGGATTAGGAATTACGGGCTGCAAACGCAAGAAACATCTGCTGGGTAGCAGGCAGCCATCCGGGCTCACCAGTGGCACGGGAAGAGAAATCCTCTGCAGACTCCCAGTGGAGCGCAGAGTGAGCTCCCACCAGTGAGCTAGCACTGATTGCAGACCGACATCAAAGCAGAAAACATCCACAGCGGTCTTTTTGTGTAAATTACTCTTCCTGGCACGTGCGAGACACCGGCTGAATCCCTGATCAAATGGCAAAGTCTGGGTTTGGGGCCGGGATGGAGTGGCAGCAGCCCTGGCCAGGAATGGAGCTCAGTCCGCAGGGCCGTGCTACACCACGAGCACTCCGGCAGAACTTGCCTTATTTAACAGTTTTGCAACATCCTCTGGAGCCCCAGTAACTTCATTTTCTAGGGAAGGATATAAAACGTTCAGTGTCCACTGTCAGTCATGCAGGTGAGCAGATGCAAGCACACCATTAAATTTTCAAGGCAATTTTGCAAGGCTGCTTCGTTTTCTGTCTGTGTCTACAAAGAGAGCATTGCTGCCTTCGTTAGGCATCTCCTTGTTTTCAGTAGCTTAAACGCTGAAAAAAGCAAGACTAAAAAAAGAAATCACGACACTGGAAACAGCCGTCTTCATAAAAACTGTTTTTAAACACCTACTCAGTCAAAACTGCGCAATAGGGGAGCAAGACACGGTTTGCACACTCATTCAGGTGTTCACCTTTTCCCTAAACGCCCAAAGAGCTCCGAACAAAACCTCCCGCCGCAGGGTATGGCCTTCACAGAGACGCCTTTGCCTTAACTCAAAGATTGTTTCCCCGTTTCATCAAGACGGGGCCACCAAGCAGCGGCGATTCTTTCGTTAAACCCCGTTTTGCAGACAGACACCAGCACAAAGGCATTTCCCAAACCTGCCCCGGCTGTCACGGCAGGGCTGTCACGATGCTGGAGGAAAAGGGGAGAGGACGGCGCTGCAGCCGTAACGCACCATGTGTCCTCCAGTAGACCCTGTCTGGAGGGAGGGCGGCGTGCTGGAGCCGCTCGGGGAAGCCAGATGCGAGGCCTGGCACTGACGCCAGCAGCCGAGCTATTTTTACTAACCAATGGGTTGCGGTGCCGGAGCAGGAGCTGCTTCTCCCCTCCGAGCCCGGCTCACCGCACTCCGCCAGGATAGAGGGATCCGGGCGGCTCTCGGGGCCGAGGTGGGAGCCCAGCACCCACCGCTGATGGACCAGCAGGGAATTCAAGCGCCGTTTGCAGAGCACGGGGCTCTTCTGCCCACGCAGACAAGCACCAACTCCGAAAGCTGTGTTTTATTCTTTTTTTTTAATATTTTTTTTTTTTTTGGCAGGAAGGCTTCCCTAGCAGAATCCACAGGAAAAAAAATCCATTAAATCTCTTAGCACATAGCAGCCTAAATAGGTGATTGTTTCTCTTGGCCGCAATGACACCTACCTGCACCCTAAGCCCTTCGCCAAGGTCAGCTCCCTCCTCCCTGGACAAGACACCAGCACAGGCCAAATCCCGTTTGAAAAAAAAGAAGTCAAGACAATAAAAGTTCAACTCAAATAAGCGTATTCAAATTACTCAGTGCACGTCACCAGTTCTCCCTGGGCTTTCAAACGCTTTGCAGTTTCTGGAAGCTGAATGCCAGGAATACCTGCTGAAATTATCAGCGCACCGCTGGCCTTCCTAGTGCTCTCTCCATTTTCTCAGGCTTCCTTCCTGGCTTCCTTCCAGTATTCCCATCTCTTACAGAAGATCCTGTTTTCCTTCATCGTCTGGGTTGTCTCCTCCTCTTCCTTCTCATTGCCACCCACTCATTTTTTTCATCTTTCCCAATATTGTATTTGCTACATCCTCTCCCGTTGCAGCCCTCTCCCCCCCCGTGCCACCCAGCAGACCACCCGTGGGCACCGACCCCTTGCTCTGCCCCGCACCGCTCGTTTCAGAGCCGGGGTACGCGATGTGCTTGCCCACATGAGCGAGCAGGATAACACCCAGGTGGGAAGCTTTCTCCTAGCCCACACCCTGACTGTCGCTGAGCACAAGGACACGTGGCTTCTCCTTCGAGCATCCCAATGTTTGAGAAACTCCCTGATACGGTCTCAGTAGTCGGTTGTTACAGACCCATCTCTGCCCGGATGCCCAGGAAACGAAGTCTGCTGAGAAGAGCAAAACAAGCAGCAAACTGAGCCTTTTCTTTTTCCTCCTTCCTTTCCTCTATCCCAGATCATGAAAGCCACATAAAACTGAGAGTTCCTGTCAGCCTCCTCCACACCAGTCCCGCTGCAGAGCGGATCCATATCCCCCCCACCCCCAACACCACCTTCTCTAAAAATGTACATGTCGGGCAGTGCATTAAGCACAATAATTCCAATTCTGAAAAGTACAAAATGCATTACTAATAAAATAGCGATGTAGTCAGCCCGAAACTTCCTTTGACTAGCAGAGGCCGCCTGTCTTCCACGTCAGGAGTGAAAGAGCCGCAGTTTCTGTGGCCCGGCGGGTTCCTGGCTACAGCCCCACGCTAGAAGCAGCAGGTCCCTTGAAGCTCAGCTCTGCAGAGGCCTCAGCACAGGGCAGACTTGGGGGTTTTTTAATCATCAGGCTACATAGACAGTCACTTGACAACACACATTAAACTTAAGCCATCCCAGTCACCACTGGGAGCAGCTCCACACCCTCCATTGCTCCTGTGTAACAAACTGAGCCAAAACCAAACAGGTAGAAAATTACCATTCTCATCTCTTTGCGGGAAGTATGAGAGGTTTTTTTTTTTGTTTTTTTTTTTTGGCATACAAATTATGGCCTCTGACACAAACCAGCCTGGCCTACCCTGCAGCCTCCATTAGTGCTGTTGCACACTCAGTCAAGCTGCAGAGCTATTTTTACCCTATGTAAAGAGATGATGCCCGAGACGTTGGACATCAATGCGTTGGAACCAGCTCAGTGCCACCTCGTCACCACCCACCCGGTCCCTGTGTTCACTCAACAGCATAAAGGCTGAAGAGCCCCGTCAGCGTCGAAGCATCTAAAAGCTCCTCAGAGGGCCACTGAGCTTTTGACAAAAACCCGGGTTGTTTTTCACACATCCATGTCTTTGTAGCATCACTCACAGCGGCACCCAGCACACACCCCCGGGCTTTGAGAGGGGGCACTGCTCTCCTCGGTACAGCTGCGGGCACGGACACGCAACTTCTGCCAAAGCTTTGTTCGTGAGTCACCAACGCTCATCCAGAGGAGATCCCAAAGCAGCCTGAGCCACACGCATTTTTCAGCCTTTCTACAAGAAACCCCAAATCGCTTGTGGTCAGCCATCTGCGCAAAATTTCACCTGGGTACAAGTGAAAAGCAGTGCCTCACCCAGGTGTTCCCGTAAACCACCTACACCCACTTTCCTTCACCCGAGATTTACAAAGACTGTTGATTCATCTTAGTACTTGGGTGCAATCTGCTGACCGATGTTTTGACTAAAGCCTCAAGTACACACTGAAGACAGGCGAGAAGACATCTCGGCAGGAAAGCTGAGCTTGAGACTGTAAAACTTTACCGTAAGTACCAAGGCTGTAAAGTGTTTGGGCAGTCTGGGCGGCAGGCGTGGGACGAGGACAAGGGCAGACGAGAAGTGCAAGCAAGATGCGGGAAGGAGAAGCAAGGGAGCGATGGGAAGGAGCCCAGAGGCAACGGGGCAGGGAAGGAGCCAGGCGCACACCCAGCTCGAGCTGATGGAAAGTAGAAGCTCACAAAGCCTGGCAGGAAAAAAAAAAAAGCAGTGCCTATGCAAACAAATGAAAATGTATCTGGAGCAGAGAGTACTGAATAAGGCTGGAAAGGACTCCAAGAAGTCCATGCACTCCCTCAGTGCAAGGGGAGCACTTGTACATGCCTACACCAGCTCATACCACCCGTGTTTACAGATCCTTCCTCAGGTTGACACTTTGCTTCACACCAATTTAACTTAAAGAGAATGGTCTGTTTCAAAGCGACACTGCTTACAAACCAAAACTAAGGTGAAGGTTTGACACAGCACTGGATGTGGATCATGAGCTGCCAGAATGAACTTCTACATACTGCAAATAAAAAAGCTTTGCTTACATTTAAAAACGTTTACATTTCTTCTACTAAACCAGACAGAACTGTGAGGAGAATCAGAGATTTCCTTTAAAATCCTGTAAACTGAGGCCATCTCTGAAGTCCTCTTGTAGAGCTTCTGCTGCTCAACCCAAAGCTTATGGTATCTTACACTGAACTTCTTGCTCCACAGATCCCTTCTTTAAGTACTTATGATGTGCGTGGCCCTGCTATTTATTGCTGGGGTTTGCCATTTACAAGACACAACAGCAAAGCGCTCCATCAGCCCGTGACGGGCATCTGACACCCACCCTCTGCACGGGTCTCGAGGCCTCCTTCACATAACTGGAGCTGTAGAGATAGCAGTGCTCCAGCTGCCAGCCACGATAAGAGCACCTCCAGACCAACCACTGATTGCCCTCATGGCCATTTAATCTAGACCCTTTTCCCACACTGCCTGCACACACTTTGGGTTTGTTACCGGTGCTAGCAATGGCTTGGGCATGGGCAACACTAGTTTACTACAGGTTTCAAGGAAGATTGGGTCTGAGTCAGGAGCCATCGCTCCACGGCACACAGGCAGATGTGGAAGAGCACAAGCAGAACCAGGGCAGATGTTCCCTGGACAGCAGCATCTCCCAGCTCCCACTGGATGAACACAACAAGAGCCCTTGCCTGGCACAGAAACAAGACACCATCGATGAGCTGTCATGCACCATATTTCCTCTTCAAATGGTACTAACCAATGACACAGTTTAACCTCTACTGTTTTTCAAAAACCATCAAGACTACACTTGCAGTGGTGACCGACATCTACACGCCCTCAACATCATCATCTTTCAGTGGGGACCACTGCTCACGGCTTTTGCTCAACTCTCTTCGTTGAAGGAATATATCAGTCAATGAAAAACCAACTGGAAGTTTGGGACAGCTACCCTGGCAATGGCACTGCCTATGACTCCTCTGTCACCCGTACTGCTTCTCCCCACGTGCCCAGAATAGCTGTTAGTTCAATAGAACAATTAATTTATTAGGTAACCTACCTGGCTGAATGTGGCCAAAATGCTGGGTTTTAACCAAACAGTTTGGAACTGCACCACAGCCAACACTGTCAGAGAAGCAGATACGGCGAGAAGGAGGTGGCACTATGGGGAACAGACGCTTTCCTGGCCCCTCACACAATCACATCTGCAACAAAGGTTGTTGTTTCTCTCTACTACTTAAACCCACAAACAAGGGTTCATTCAACTTGGTGCAAGACACTCTTTTTAGACTCAATAACAGCTTTCTCCTAACACAGGAGACATGCGGGAACAGGGGAAAGTAAACGGGAGACTAAGCAACTGGGCTGCATTATCTTTATCGGGTCCTTTTGGAGACCCAGGCCCAGCAAACACGGCAGCGGGGAGGCTCGCGGCGCAGAGCACAATGGCCCTCTGTGCCGAGCTGCCACCGGACCCGAAGCAGGAGATTTTCATCTCAGGCTTCCTGCAAAGCAGCACAAAGCCACTGAAACTACCACACACCCCCTTACAGATCACCTCGTGCACAGCAGGGCTTTGCTGAGCGTTTGGTTTCCAGCTGCTGGCTGGCAGCTGGGAGCACGGCGCTGGCAGCAGGTCGGTGACCGTGGATCCCATCCTCAGCAACAACCTATGAAAGGTACTTTATGGCACAGCTATTATCACAGAGCCCTTGTTAGAAACCCTCATCGCTCTGCCTCCCTGACTCCTAACGGTGGCAAAGCTGTTTCAGACACATCACTCTCCAACTCGACTTCAGGAGCCCAGCCCTGAGCTCAGCAGAAAGTCAACCATGGCCAACCGCCGACGAAAACACCAACTCACTTCTGGCAGGAACCGAGCAGGGGGCTCTCCCCTCACCCATTTCAACAATACAAGGAGCCTTAAAGTAAACACATAGAATAAGAAAGTAAAATTTTGCTAACTACTTTACCCTCACTGGTTTGGGCTTCCAACGCCAGTGTCTCTCCACGGGCTGGAGGAGGACCAGGATGTCGGGAGTACCATTTGGACGTTCGCTGCAGCAGCTCTCTCCCCACAACCTTGCAACCCCCCCTCGCCACCCCCTGCAGTTTCTCCCTCCGCTGCCCATCCTTCACTCCGCTGGCAACTCGACCTCCACTTTTCCCAGACACAGCTGCCGGCTCAGAGGCTCCTGTCCCCTCACTCACCTCCTGCCACCACCCCGGCAGCGCCGCAGGTCGTGAATGGAGAGTCCCAGCACACTGCTCCCACGCTGCGCTTCCAGGGGTTGCCAGCAATAAATGTGATCATCTGCTGTGCTGATGCTGCAGTTGCCACTAATGAAATATTATAATGCAGCCCTTAAAGTGACACCGTGTTGAGCACGCCGTAAGGCTGGGAATTAACTCACACAGCACAACCAAGAAAATGGAAATACTTCTCTTTCACCCCTTTCCTAATGGGAAGACAACTGAATTGTTTCTTCCTTTGCCTAGAACAAGTTAGAAATTCCCATCTCACGAAAAGTTTTAAAGTTTTACTGTATTTTTAACTATGGGGTCCGCAACATTTGCAAACAGATGTGACAAGAACCTGCCAATCAGTTCTCTCTCTCGGAGCATCACGAAGTGAGAAGAAACAGCAAGCTTCACAAACCACTTGGATATAGTAGCAATATCAGGACTTCCTCAAATAAGACATTCTTCTTGATCATAACTACCCAAAACTCGCAAGTTTGTGCTACGTGACATTATGCTTTTTGTTTTATGAGCTTTGAAACAGCTTATGAGAAAACCAGTGCTCTGCAAAGGTACAGATAATTCAGGTGAGTTTGTACCTTACCTTCTGCATCACCTCTACTGAACTTTAATTCCCGCATTTATTTAAAATCCCCAACTGTATTTCTCTTTAATTATCAGAAGAATAAAGTTATTGTCATATTGCTGTGCCTTCTTTAAGACATACCTACTCAACATGGAAAAAATACTGGATCCTCCTATAGTCATTTTCCAGGCACACACATGACACAAAGCTATTCTTTAAAGACCAGTAGTCACATGCAAGATTTCATGGTATTTACAGGCATAAGAGGTCCTTGTGAGAAGAACGTTACACAGAAAGTTTCCCCAGAAAAGAAACCTTGAACAAGAACCAAGTTATTTCTGCAAACGTGACTAGAAAATTCCTCGGCACTAGCAGAGAGCTTTATGCATCCTCCACCTTGGATCTGCTCAAGGCCTGGTTTTAAGTACCATCAGAATCAGCAGCCGATCTCCAGGAGGCAGCACGCCAACGGAGCCTTAGGAGTTCTCTAAAAGCTCTTCTCTTTACCCGTGTTTTCTTCACCCACATTTATACCCTTTTATATTTAACCTAGATAAGGAAAACGTGAATGACAGCCGGGCCGCTAACGCAGCTCGAGCAGGATCGCTGCTCCTGACTGTGTGAAACGACGGTCTGGAAGCAATTTGTTTTCCCATCTCATTTCACATGGGAAGCCCATCCGCCAGCGGGGCCGTGCCCCAGCCGCCCGTCCCCTCCCTGCTGGGAGCCCGGCACACAAGAGGACATTGTCCCGCCTGAATGACAAACAGTTTTGTGACGCTGAGGCTGTAAAGTGCATCAGACAGGTGCAAGGAAGCTTACCAAATTGGTGTGTACACGTCTCCGCGATTCGGGAACAAGTTAATTCCAAGGGAGAATACACACGAAATGCCAACAATAGTCTGAGAGGAAGCAAGCGGCTGGGGGTGTGGGGGTGGTGCTCGGCCCCTTCACCCGCGGCTCCCCTTTCCCAGTCCTCCCACCACCACACACGCATGGGCTCCGTCTCCATCGGGACGGATCATTTCTCCTGGCAAACCTGGGTTTCCTGAGCTGCAACGCTAGTCTGGCTTGACTGAGGAGCGGTAGAACACGGGCACGCTTTCAAACCCTGAAACTCATCTCAGGAAAGAAACCCCATGGTCCAAATAGGATAACAGAATTTGAAAGTATTTGGAAAGGGTGGGGGTGGGGGGAAATCCCTTTAAACCGAACACAGAGATGTCTCGCACTTGCCAGCAAGTTCACAATAAAACCGTTTGCTATTTCTGTCACCGCATCTCCAGAAGCTCAGACTCAATTTGATTCATTTTTCCCTATAAGGTATTTTTAAGTATAGAAGAAAAGGCCCAACTAATTGCCAGAACGTGTCCCTGCAGATTGTACGGCAGCAGCCATGCATGCATAAACCATTACACAGCTGGCAAGCAGACAGGCGCATCAGCCGGCGACGGAGCGAGTTTCAGACAGGTTACCCCACCAGAGGCACGACGAAATCCAGGACAGCCAGGTGATCTCCGGTGCCTTCACACGCACCGACTTATTATCTTAAGGCTTTCAGTTTTGTTTTTAAACATGCATTAAGTGGATCATTCAACACAAAGCGCACAGCCAAGACCTCGGAAAACCGCAGCTGGCGTTTAATAACTGCACCGTCTTTAAAGACCCCTTTTAATCAACTTTTAACTCCTCGTCACACGGTGCCAGCATATCCCAGCACACCCAACGTTTTGCTCAAAAGCACCACCATGTCAAATTATTCCACCTTCTTCACCAACCTGCCATGCTTGCAAATCAGATCCAGGGACTTACTCAGCTAGGAAGAAACAAAGCCAGGCAAAAAAAGTTCCCCTTTTTCTTTTTTCAAAGAAAAAAAGATTTAAAATCTGGTATCTCTACTCCAATTCTGACAAGCCCACAAGCGGCTGCTGGCACAACTGAGGAGAAGTATTTAAGCCTGCATTATAGCAGAAAGATCCCACGTGGAATATACTTTTTAATAGGTTTAAAGAAAATTAAGACTAGTAACAGGAATTACAATATGCAGAAAAGGTCTTCATTTCCTTCGCCACAACAAATATATTTCTATACTCAACATTTAAGCAAGAGCCAGATCAAAAAAAAACCAAATTAAAATGGGGCATTTTTCATGAAAGCTGTAAGGCAACACCACCGTACAATCACTGCAACAACGCCACAGAAGAGCAGTGGACTCCGCCACTGCCCGGGACCAGAAACTTGTTGAAACAGATGAAATGACTCACGAAGCAGAGACACGCATCGCCAGGGCTGCGCTGCCAAGGGGAGGGGAAAGCCGCCCTGACTGCCGCGTGGTTTGGGAAGGACAATCCAATCTCTCGGCACAGCACGCAACGCTATGGTAGGCAGAACTGAGTCGGCTCCTCTTGAAATCACTGAAAAGCTGTTCTGCCTTTAAAAAAGAAAAAAAAAAAAAAAAAAAAAGCACGGCTACTGCCAGATGTGAAAAATTCCTCCGGTCTGGTTTCCTGGAGGGAGCAGGAAAGGAGGCTGTGACCACCTCGCCCCTGTGCATGCCTGGGTCGGTCCTGCTCCGTGTGAGAAGGCGAGACAGGCTCCAGCTCAAAGCTTAACTCTCCCCAAGAAACACAGCTCTGCCGGGGCTCCTGCCGCCCGGCCAGGACAGCTGAAGCGCATCAAAACCGTGCGGTTAAATGGCATTGCAACCGCATTAAGGAAAGACCCAAGCGCTCCTGCGCCCCAAGAAGAGGAGCGGAGCGGGTCTTGCCGTGCCCGGCTCAGCCGACGTGCTCCGGCGCAGAGCAGAGGCGCGAGCTGGCAGGCTGCCCCGCTCATGTGCCTTTCTTGGAGCCTCTTCCAGCTCCTCCTCAAGGAAGCCTGCCGGGACCGTGCCTTCAAACAAGGGAGAGCCTCCGGCGAGCAAAGGCAGCCGCCTCCTCACCGGCGCTTTCCGCGTCCGAGCAGCCTCCTTAGAGACGAGCGCCGAGTCTGGGGGTTTAAGCCAGGAACCACCTCCCTGTAGCTAGAGGGTAGCGGTGCGTGAAAGGTGCTTCAAGACACAACCACGTGTACCAGTTCACGTGGAACTGAAAAGTTGACTCAAATCACGTCTGCATTAAGTTGCGTGGAAGATCACATCGTGCAGAAGCCGTAACAAACACAGAACTGCTCCACCGTGTTTTGCCACTCTAAAGCTTTAGATACACGACTGCGGTCCCCAAGTAATTTTTCTATAATACATGATCATATTCCCCAAGCAGTTTTTCTAAAATCCATAATTGTATTCCCCAAGCAGTTTTTCCTGCAATACCCCTGCAATGTCTGGTGACTGTTTTGGATTTGTACACAATTTTCACAACTATAATGATCCAACGTTTACAGACAACTCTTTAGAAAGTTATCTTTAAAAGTTGCTTCCTTCTGAACTGTCGGTACCTCTCCCCACCAGCAGTCGCATACTTTCAACGCAGTCTGAGAAACCAAGTGGTTTGGGGAAGTTTCTTTAATAGCTGCACAAGTTTGCACACAGTTACCGAACGCTACAGCAACAGGGAGCCACAGCAGAGCAAACACGATGCTCACCAGGTACAGGTTCTGTAAACAAGCGAGCAGCACTCGGTGTTAGAAGATGCACCACATCAAGGCTAGAAAACAGCAGTTTTAAAAATAATTAGAAGCAAAACCCATGCACTAACTTGGTACCTTTTCAACTGCAACTCTGAAACTAAGCTTTATACGAAGGGTTTCGGTTTTCTAACAAAATCTGTTCTGACAAACACAGCGCTCCTCCTCAGCAGCCTTATTTACCACCCACAGCTGCCTGTGAACAGCATAAAGTGGACAGTCCTGGAATTTACCACCTCTGCTTTTGGGTTTCGGAGTCCTTCAAGTCTCCCCTTTAAGAAAGAGAAGCCGCCTCTCGGAATAAAAGCACTTGCTATTAAACTGCAAGCACGTAACACTCCTCATTCATAAGAAAATGTACACTGGGGTTTTTTTCCTTGCATTACTCCCAAAGACCAGACAGTTCAGAAACAAGCTGTCAAAAAAATTAACTCTCTTTCTCAAAGAAATTGTTTGTGAACAATTCTCCGAGCAGTTTTGAAGCTGCTCTCCTTGCTGGGCGTGTTAAGAGTTTTGGCTAAAAAGCAACCTTTCATGTGTAAAAGGTTAACGACATTTACACCTTAAATACCATCCACTTAAAAGCATCTAGACCAACAAGCTCCTTAGCAATTCCTCCCAGGGAGGTGGGACAACTGAACTGGTTGGTCTGGTTACTATATAAAGTCTAAAGTATGCTGTTTTCTACATTTTCATTAAAGATTAAGTCAGCCAAGTTCTGCTGAGGCTTAGGAAAAATACTGAAAGTCACCAGCCCTAATGATTACTCAGGCTGTCAGGAGGAACTGAGTATTTTTTCTAGCATGGGACTAATATGCACAGAAATTCCCAGTCCAACAAGTGTTCCCGTGGGACATAACGGAGGCATTTTGCACAGAGAACACATCTCCAGCTCTTTCACAGAGATGCTTCAACAGCCACGTCGGGATGTGGGGGCAGGATATTTGCGAAGTGCCAAACGGCACCTTCGGCGGCAGCTCCTGCTCTTGCCTACCATTTTGGCAGAATCACATGGAAGACAGATGTGAGCTTTACCTGTTGTGGTATGGGTCAGCCTAGCGAGTTATTCAAAACCTCAGATCCTACATCAACAGACATGCAAATGCCATATCAGCAACAGGTCTGGAGAGAGCAGGCTCGAGTTCGGGGTTTCAGACCAAGGCTTAAAGCACACTGGCCTTGCTGGTAGTACCAGATGCCCTAACATGGTGGTAACATCCATTCCACCAAGTGACAGGAAGGATTTTTTTTATTTTTCTTAGAAATTGTATTTAAAAAAATAAAAATAAAACTGAACTTCTGAAAAATTTTTCAGCGCTTGTCATATTATAACCTCATGTAACACTGGCTGGCTTTACTGCAAAGAGAGACAGCATCAACAAAGTCAGCAAATTATCCTCTTAATTACAAGACATTTATTATAACATGTAGAAGAAAACTTTCGAAAAAAACAAAGGACATGACTTCAGTGATCCTTTAGCGGCTGGGAACTGGATACAGGGAGAGGAAGAGAAGACAGCATGGACCAGAGTCTCCAAAACAGCATCAGGAATGGGGATTTCTCTGCTGCAAAGGTGCTGAGATGAGACCAGAGCTCCTGGACCTGCTGTGCAAACAGGTCCGGTTACACGGATGGGCTCTATAGCCAACAGTGCTTTCATTCATCCATTATTTCTCAGGCATTTTTGAAGTCTCGCTTGCAAAACTCCAGTAAGTATTTCCACAAAGGCTTTGAAGTTGTTCCTGGCGATGAACAGAAGCAGCAAGACACGCTTCCATGGCTATGGACACATTCAGGAGACCAATAAATTCTGGCCTTACCCTCTTCAAATACTTGAATCATTCTTTTGTTTGTTTGTTTTTTTAAGTCCAACACACCAACTACGTTTCTGTTCAATAAAGCCTCAGAGGGAAAAATGGTCAGGTTTGCAGCTAGAGCTACAAAACTGATTAAATTAATACACTGCTCCCTCCCTCCCACAACGTCCTCGGAGCAGCTCTGAAGACAAATGCTGGTCTAACAAGAGTGGCCTCTTCTTCAGAGAAACTTGATGATGATGGCAAAAATATTTTAAATTTGCTCGCTGAATCAACTGAACATTGCATTTGTTTCCCATAAGAACGTTTATTGCAGCGCCCAATAATGAAACCGGCACATATTGACAACACTACGGATTTAGCACTGAACTTGACCCATTTTGAGAACATGAGGGATAAATGACATCTGCGCTGGGGTTTGCACTGGAGCCTCGCGCCAGTCCTGCGCTCAGTTTGTTCAACACCTCTGTACAGAGAGGATGGCTCTGGCACACAGGTCCGCCTTTGGGAGCTCGCTTCCACCCCCCTTGACTACGTCCTCTCCTGTAAGACTTTGTTCTGAGACGGGCAGAAGGAAAAACTTTCTTGCTTCTCAACTCCCACGAGGTTTCCTGATTTTGAATGAACCGGTGTAACAAGTGAAACAGTTATACACACCTACCGACTAAGCTGAAACTGAGTGCTTAAGGCAAGATTATTTTGTGCAAAAGCAGTTGACATTTGGAAAAGTTTAAATATCAAAATTTACTCCTCTGTAAAAACTGAAAATAATACATACTTAACACATGACATATCACTGGCATTTATACAGCTTGAATCAATCTGCAGTTAGGAGGCACTCTCTTCAAAACCCTTTCTAATTTAAAAAGATGCATCTAGACTCAAAAAAAATTTGAGAAGTACCCACTGCTTCAACATTTGAGTTGTATTAATACATTCTGTGCGGAGAGCTGAAGTCTATCCTCCTTTTCAGACAACACTCAGCTTAAATACATTTTTAAAATAACTTTAAATAATTTTAAATATATTAAATATACCACTTATACATATCAGTAATGCCAGTTTTACCTCCTGTACAAAAATACAATGGTGCTTAATACATATACTAATTTCAGCAAATATTAAAGTTCTTTGATCAGACTAGGAGTTAAAGACCCTAAAGCAACATAGCCTGTATGTTGCCCAGTGTCTCCACAGATTTTAAATCTCAAAATTACTTATTCTTCTAATTCCAGTTCAGGATATATACCATAGTAAATATTTTAAAATAAACCCACAGGAGCTGCTTATGCCAGTAAAGTCAAACATTTGCTTTTTTAAAGGAACATCCGTAAGTACAATCACCTTTTTATACAGTTAGAATTTTATTTTACTATACTGCTGTATCACTTTCTTAATACACATCTGCTAAGAAGGAAACATTCTGTTTCTAATTACCAAAGTCTTAAAAAAAAAAAAAAAAGATTTTTCAAGTTAAATATTTAATTCATTTGAAAAGAAATATTTCTAGAGGTGCCTCAAGTAAAAAATTGTTTAACATGTGTTTTACAGCCTTTCCAAACTGTTTTTATGGTCCTGGAGCCTGTCCACATTTATGGAAAAAATGTAATGTTTCAACTTCAATTTGTCTATTATTTCAGTGTGATGTTTTAAAGCTCTTTAAGAGAACACATCCATATTTCAAGTCATTTTTTCAATTAATATTTGAAAGAATTTTTTTTTTTTTTTAAACGGGAACTTTTTTAATAGCCACGGAAGTCAACTTTCTTCATGCAAATCTCTTGACCGAGATCAGTTTCCACTGACATATTTCTTTTCGCACCTTTATGTTATCCCAGTTTAGGCTTCCAGTCACAGTATTGCAGACCGGTGGCATGGGAGCACTTCTCCCGGCAGTAGTGCTCCAAGGTGACAAAGGACAAGGGCAGGATTGGTAGACAATGGCACCAAAGGCTGTACCCCCACTAAAACCCCTACTTCTTGACTGTATACAACCACTTCAGATATTTTTTAAAGAAAAATTCTACCTAAAGAATTGGACTCTCTTCTTGGTCAGGTCATGCTAAGCAACTGGAAGAAACAAAATACTTAGAAGTACTAGAATAAGAATTTTGCCAGATGGGCTACTGTTTCTCCCCATGTGAAGGGGTCACGGCATCCCACCCATGGGTGCCCGCTGCAGAGCGATCACAAAGCTCCTGCCCAGCCCAGGGACACCACGGCAGCATGCCAGAAACCCAAGGGCTCTACAGCTCAATTTTATTAAAGTGGAATATTTTAACAATATAAGCGTATGTAAATGTGATTGCCAGACGCTAGACTCAAAATCCTTTATTTCATTCTGAGCATCCACAGGGACCAGAGCAGAGCACCAGAGAAGAAGAGTGGGAGATGCTCCCATGGGGATGCTCTGCACCATCCTCCTCCCAGCACTGGCCCCTGCGAAGGGAGCGGGGCTGGACCTCCTCACCTTACCAAAGCGCCACACAGGCAAAATGCTCTAAATGCAAGTAATAACACACCTAGTACCATGTGTAGAGTTGTTTCTACAAAATGGACAGGGGAATATTAAACACTGTACCTACAGATGCAGGCAAAGCGTGGCAGAGCCCAACTGCACCCCAGCCTTCCACAGCCGCAAGTAATCTTCTATCTGTGATGCTCAAATCAAAAGATATTCCCCCTCCATCAAGCCATGAGAAAAACTGCATCATTTTCATTATAAGATAAACTCTTAACGGCCTCTGTGTCCACTCTTCTGACTCCAACTGCAGCTTCATTTTCTCCATAGAAAGCTCCTGTTGATTTGGATGTTCTCCTAATCACCAAAAAGGAAACTAAAATTTGAAGTAAGGATTTGGAGGGGAGTTGTTTTTAAGAAACAGACTTGTAAACAGTACTTTTACAGTGAAAGGAATGTAGAGAATGAGAAACAGCCAGCGAGTGCGTACGTTCAATACAAGCCTTCAAGGATGTACGTAACTCATGGACAAGCTGAACAGAGACTGCTCAGGACCGACGATGTGCAACATTTCCCATAGCATTTCTCGTGTATTTTTAGCCTGGTTTCCTGAGGAAATGAGGCCCACAGCTGCAGCGTGCCCACCTCTCCTCCACACAGCCAGGTCTGAAGGAAGACAGGGGCTCCGGCAGCTGAGCAGGAGACTCTCACCCCTGCGGGAAGGTGAGAGCCTGGACACTGCCTGTCCCGCCAAACACCAGAGGCTTTTGGAAAGAGGAGTACTGCAAGGGGGACTTGATTTTATAGAACAAGGACTGCCCTGAAACCAAGCTACCCAAGTCACTGCAGGAGAAATTCTCCGAAACGCTCGACCAGATGCACACTCCCTACGGCGAGACCATTTCTCCATCTTCTTGCTTCCCCCATCCAGAAGGCTCCACGTACTCACAACGTGCAGACATCTGTACGGGCTCTGGGTGACGCAACACCCGCCCCGAGACCACGTTTACTCAGGCATGGTGTTACCAAGACCTGTTGAAGGGGGTGGCTGTGGGCAGCCGGACGGGAGCACCCGAGCCAGGGCTCACCAGGCTCTTCTGCATTACTCACATTAACTGCACTGCGACCATCATACCTCAGGACACCGCAGCTGGAGGTGGTAACGAGCAATTTACTGTCACTTTAAAGCTTACTGCAATCACAAGCCAGTAGGCCAGGTCTAAAATGTGATAAGTCAATGTTTTATTTTTAATAACAGCACATCACTTCCTTAGGGAACTGTAAAAACTCAAGTGCTCTCTACACGAAATCCTAAAAGCAAGAAATCACAATACACAGCAAGATCTCAAATAACTTGTCACTCCCTGCCCTATAAAACAGTGGATGGGAGCAAGTCAGAAAAATTCAAGGAACAAAAATGGACAAAGAGATGGATAAGGAGAGTCCCAGAGCCAGAAACCTCGCTGCTGCGTGCACCGAAAGGTTCACCTTCACCCGAGCTCAGCCTAACATTTGAGACTAAGCATTTTATAATATGGTTATGCTCAAAAGCAGTGAAACACCATTTAAAAACAATAAAACCCAGACTAGGAAGACAATGTAAGTGGAGACTGGAGGTTGCTTTTGGAAACGCAGTGGGTTCTCCTGCCGTCCCTGGGAGGGTGCGCAGGCAGGGAGGGACAAGAGCACCCACCACCCAACGAGCTGCTCCTCCACCCACTGCTCATTTACAATTAGCTGAAGAAAACAGTGGTAAAAATTATTCTGCCATACCTGAAAATGTAAGTCCTTCTGAGAAGGTTTTTTTACCTCTAGATCCACAAAGAGCACTACAATGACTACATTAATTAACTAAGCAGACGTGCATTCAGTTACTGCCAGGAAGGAAACATGCTGCAAGGAACTGTGATACCTCAGGTGCGGTTTAGTTCCTTTTGGAGCAATCTCGTCTACTGGTTTAGAGAAAAAACCTCACAGTCAAGATACCCAAACTTTGGCTGTTCACTCAAAACTGAGTTATGAACAAGTCCTTTAAAAGGACAGTCTTGCATCTCCAGCTCTGGCTGGCCGGTCTTTTCAGTTAAACTACACTCAAACTGACTGTCAGAGTTAATTTTTCCATCTTCTTCTATCTCCCTCTTCTGCTGCTGCCTTCCATGCCCAACAAACCCTCACACATGCCACCTCCCAGGTTTGTAAGCACTACCACAACTTGTTTATAATCCCCGCTTCTTGACCAAACTGAAATATGAATGAGACTTCCACCACGACCTACAATTCTCCTGCTACTGCAGCCTTGCTCACAGGGAACTTCAATGTAAAAAGGAGAATTTTTTTTAAAATGCCAAATCAGATGCACAATCAGTGGGCAAAGCCATGAAAAACAGAAACAAACCACCTAATACAAAAACCCCTGGAAAATAGTTAGTATCGATACTGTACTACTTAAAAAAAAAATCCAGAGCCTTCCGTAGGAATAGGGAATTGCCATATCAGTCCAAGCAAAAGATGAGAAACTCGTTGTCCCCATCTTGGGAGGGGAAGGGGGACAGTATCTGAACATGACCTCAGCAAGTAATCCTGGTTAGGAACTGATAGAGACTTGGCCTTTCCAAAAAGAAATTCAGTTAACCAGTAAGAGGGAAGGGCTGGTAAGCCTGTTTTGATATCTGTGTTCAAATAAAAACACACTTTCGTTAGCCCAATATATCAATCATTTGATGAACGGGCACCCAAGTGCCGCTATCTGTCCTCCCAGCGCTGAACTGACGGAGCAGAGCTCCAACGCACTCCCTGAAAGGGGGTTGGGTTTTTTTTCTTTTAGCAAGCCTGAAAAATACTTGGAAAGGGAATCCAAAATATAAGGCAGGGCACACATCCTGTTTTTCTGAAGCTATACAGTTTCTCAAGTGTTATAAAAATGATTTGCCAGTAAGCGAGCCAAATGTATTGGAAAGATACAAGCAGTGCCTGGTGTGGAAAGAAGGTGTTTTTAGCACGCTCGGGCCAATTAAGATTTTGAAGGTTTCCAAGCACACCACTCCTCTTAACCCAACAGAAGGAAACTGAGTTTAGCAACTTATTTAGGGTTTCATTTGCTAATTTGCAAAAACAAGGAGAAATCTTCCTCTGCTCTCCAGCATCTTGTTGGGAAAGCTCTTGCCAACACGCGGGTGTTGCTGCCAACAGCTCAACCCGGCGTGACCCAAAGTTCTCCTCCCGGTGCCGGCGTGCTACTGCGGCAACGTGGGGAGGGAGCGAGACGCGCTCCGCATTTCTGTGGAGACAGCTGAGGATGGTTTTATTATAACCCTGACATCACATTTGCTGTTAAAATGAACCCAGTAAAAACCCACAACACACTAAGTGATAAGCCAAGTTTAAACCAGTCTAGGCTCAGGTGACGGAAAAGTTACCCTGTAGGTTCAAGTCCGACAGAAAGAAGTTGCGTATGTGCTACAAAACTGAAGCAGAATAAATGTTAAGAAGTAAGGTAGCCTATTTTCCTCCTTCCCCTCAACACAACTAAAAATGCTACTTTAAGATGACTGTTCTCAGTTTTAGCACCGATGATAGCTAGGTCAGAAGCCAGCCTTGGAAAGTTTTACTCAGCAGCAGCTTTAGAAACCATAAATTATCTTTAGACTAAGTTTACACACACACACACACCCCCTCTACAGCGTGTGACTGCCACCTCCCTTTCTCAAGGCTTCTCTTTAGACACCACAGACATTCCCCAAAGCCAGGCAGAATCCTCACCTAGGCACGGCAGGGCTGAGGCAGACCATTGCAGGATTGCTTTAGCTAAAACAAGAAGCATACCGGCTCTGAACTCAAGACTGAGGTTTAGTACTTTCAACGCGAGGCAGAGCTCGCAGCCAGGTAGGCAGGGCCAAAGCACCGAAGCCGGCAGGGGAGCACCAGCCTCTCGAGCTGCATCGCCAGTAGCTTCGCTTCCATCGCAATGGAAAAAATAAAAATAAAAATAAATTCAAGTACGAATCAAGTAAAGCTGGGTCTCTTCGTAGGATAAGACTGGAAAGTTTAAAACAAAGATGACTGCTTTTGAAAACTTTGTTTTGAACTGTTTTTACAAATCTAAACCCCCCAAAAGGTAATAAAAAAATGTTTTATTAGCTGAAGGATTTCTTCTCCCCCCTTGGGTCTATAGCAGAGACTTGGAAGCAACTTTAGCTCCTGAGAATTTAAGTTACAAAACCTGTGAATAAAACCAGCAGGCTCATTCCCCTAGACTGAGCCCACATCGGGACGCATTTGCAGTTTGCAGTAAACAGAGCCCTAATCCAGGCCTACGGCTTCACGTCCTTGTAGTCATAGAACCAACTACTGTGTTGGTCAAACAGGTAAGCAATAGGACAAAGGCTACAATTTTAACCTTTAAAATTTGGGATTCTTCCTTTTCCCTCAACCTTTACATGCACCTACACAGAGGGAAATGGGACACTATTTCAAGACAATGCTCACCAACACATAATGACAACAGTTTTTCACGTACATGGGGGCAAATCTACCAAACCCAAACACATCCATGGAGTGGACAGCCACAGCGCTGCTGGTGTAGGTCTAACACTGAGGTATCTGCACGGGTCAGCTGCGAGGCCAAGAATGAGTTTCTGTGCATGGGAAGCAGTGAGGTCCTTGGCCAACGCTGTTTGGGTGCTCAAGGTGAGTGGAGGATGGAGTCCTGCTGCCACAGCTTCGCTCCTCCCTGGGTCACCGACTGCCTTCGCTGAACAGCAGTCCTGATGGCAGCTGCCCCCGTTTCCAACGGCACACCAAACACGGGCTTATCTGGCTCCGACAAGATTTACAGGGGCTTTCGAGCATGGTAGCGTTCGGGGACAATTCCAGCAGAAAGGCAGATGTTTGATTCAGGAGCTGTCATTTATAGGCTAAAGTGAGAACATCTGCCACTTTCCTCTCAAAGTGTGCTACTCACATTAAGAAAATCCTGCATCTGAAACCAAATTTCTCAAATAATTTCTCCAGGGCCACGAGAGAATAAGACTCTGACAGAGTCCACTGTATAAAGTTTTCGGGGACGGCTGGAAGAGAAGAGGTGAGTGGCACATGTGAGCGCTCCAGGAACACTGACAGATATTTCAACTGTCCTGATGTTTTAACCTGAAGTCAGACAGGAAGGCCTGTGATGTACTTTAAGCTGAATACAAACCCTCAAACGATGTCAGGCCGTGGTGGGGATCAGAAATTAATGTAAGGTAAGGCAAAATCTTCCAGACGGGGATTAGCGGAGAAACCCCTGCTGGGAACTAGAGTGAGTGCCAAATTGTGACAAGAGAGATTAATACTTTCAGAGGCTTTACCACTACAAAACATCTGAAGAAAGAATGTTTTTCTAGAATTTTTCCTCCTTTAGAGTTAATGGTAGTTATTTGTCACATGCATGCGGAGGAAGATACAACTGCACCGAACGGCAGTGAGACTATTGCCCAGGTATTTTTAATATACAGCAAAGGGCAACAGATTTCTGCTATGCTGTATATCATTGCTAGGCAATAATTAAGATATCCTAGAGATAGTTTTACAGGCCTTTTTTGCAAGCACTCACTAAATGCAAGAAAACGAATTTCCCGTATGTTCCAGAAGTTTCTCTAACTGGTCTTCTCTGTACGTCGATAATGCCTTCAGGCAGGGGTTTTAACAAACACTAAGTAGGGTCCATAAGCTTTATTATCAAAGGAAAATGCCTGAAAAAAAATTAGAACATTCTTTTTGCCCATTGTCAGAAAATTCAAGCCTTTGGCCACATGCTGCGTTTTCATTTTCTTGCACGCTCTTTCATATCTGGTTTTGGCACTGCCCCTAAGAGGGCTCTGACTCGGGATCTGTCCACACATTCCAGCAATAAATGACACTAACTGGAGCCATTCTTTAAAATATCTGTCAAATATAATTCTTTCACTGTTTCGATTCTCACTGACTTGCCCCCACAGTGCTGGGATGAAGTCATAAATTATATGCCTTGCCACTCAATTTTCTCTGATTGTTTGGTAGAACCTCTCCACTAATAACCAGTGATCATCAGCCACCTCATGGCTTAAGTGGTTTCCAATCATGAAAGATTTATCCACTGTGACTTCCAGTCAATCACAGAGACACTGAAATGGCTATCAGGCACTCTCATCTCGAGACCACAAGACGAGCAGACAGACTCCAGAGACGAGGGAAAGCAGATCAGAGTGCTGACTCCAGACACCCAAAAATCAGAGAAAAGCTGCAACTGCTGCATATAAAAAAAAACCCCATGTTTATCTTTGTAAAGAATTCAGCAGACCAAAACCAGGGCCCAAATTCAGCTCCAAAGAAACTCACCTGGGTCACAGCACATGCAGAGAGCACTGCAGATAATCAGACCCATTCAAGGAACAACTGTGTGCTGGGATGAAACGCGGAGAAGCACGTGCCCTACCCTAGGGCAAGACGGCACATGCATAAGCCAAGGCAGTGCCCCACAGCAGCCTTCAAATTCCCTGCTGGAGAACTATCCTGCACGTTACATGTCAACTACCGCTCCAAGTCAACAGGACTCTTGGCCATCAGGGGAAGAGAAGCAGAGCTGTCTTCTGTCGACCATCTTTGAGAGAACATACTCTTCCCAAAGATCAGGCCACTGAATGATGGGCTTTCAAGGAACAGTATTTCACAGAATCACAGAATTTTCAGAGCTGGAAGGGACCTCTAGAGATCATCTAGTCCAACTCCCCTGCTAAAGCAGGATTGCCCAGAACACGTCACTCAGGACTGCATCCAGGTGAGTTTCGAAAATCTCCAGAGAAGGAGACTCCACACCCTCCCTGGGCAGCCTGTGCCAGTGCTCTGTCACCCGAACTGTAAAGAAGTTTTGCCGTGTGTTGGAACGGAACTTCCTATGTTCCGACTTGTGCCCACTGCCCCTCGTCCTGTCACTGGGAACCACTGTATTTGTTCTTCAAGGGAAGAGAAGGATCTGACCTGCACAGCTGGCACTACATGAAAAATAAAGTTGAGAAGAGAGAGAGGTAATCGGTGCTGACTACAGGGGTACTCGGATCCAAGCTGCAGATACACCCACGAGCATGAGTTAAAACCAGCTGTGTTCTTGTCAGGCTCTTTCCTCCCCAAATCCATCCTCTAGTACCAAGAGTGCGACAGGGAAACCTACATGCCTGAAATCTCACACCTGCAGCCTCCAGCAGTAAACTTGGAACATCACTGCGGTGCCCACTGTTAACTGGCACACTGAAACAGATCCTCTCATCGCGGAAAACTCAAGATGCAGAAAAGCCTATTTAAAGAGAGAACTAATGTTTGCACTGTACTGTCTCTTGCTCGCATATATTAAACATTAAAATTCACTAAAAAGTAAGCAGCTAGTACTAGCAGCATGAAAGATTACTGGGACAGAATAGATCATAGACACCAGGTATGGAGTGCAGTCAGAGCGCACAAGAGGAGCGACCAGTGCCAACTGGGCAAGTCAGGGCAGTGCCATTACACTTACACAACACTCTCCTTCGCACGGCTATTTAAAAGCAGCATAACTTAGCAGCTTCACAGAGACAACGAGCATGCCTGATTCATGGGAGAGAGCTATGGGGAATTAATTGCTCCAGAACGAAAACTAGAAGAGTAAGCACAATTTATTTTGCCACATTCTTAAAATGAAATAAGAAAATATTTAAACACTACAGCTTATTTAGATAATACACACTGGAAGACATCTTTTACTGCTGGCAGCTTGAAAGAAAAGAACATAATTACAATTCCAAGCATGAAATGAGCTCTCTTCCACACATGCCTGAACCAAGTCTAACTGTTTCACCAGCTGTAGTGAATCAAAGCAGGCAGAATTAAACAGAAAGGACCTAGAAGCAGCAGCTCTTGATGCCTTTAACCTAGTAATTGCATGGCACCTGGATCCGGAAGGACTGTGGAGGATTTAGCAGTTGCAGATGTGCAGCTGATGTGGTGCACTGGAGCATTTGATCTCCCTGGAATGCAGGACCCCGAACAATGCATCTGTGTGCTGGCCCACCACACAGCCGGGTGTGGGCCCGGGGGATATATAAAAGCTAACATTATACTGCAATTGAAAAGAAAAAAGCCACAGCATGAGCTTGACTGTTGTTTAACTGAGAGAAAAACAATAGCAGCTTTGGTCTTAAGTATCTGCCAGAATGACCACTAGCCACTTCCAGATACATTCTTTGTTCAAGTACTTCAATACTACGTTGCTTCATCAACCGTCTGAAATCATAAAGGTACAAAGGGGACTACTAAATGTAAACCCACGATGACATCTGTATCTCCAACTTGTCAGTGAAATTGTTAAAACAGCTCTAAAACGAGTTAATAGCATTATACCTCTACAGTGGGAATCAAGTACGGAGTTTTCCCGTTTCTGAATTTTATGTGTGACGCAGAAGTCCACTCGTCTCACGCTTCACATCAGTTTCACATCTGCTTTCTTCAAAGGGTTCAAGTCCTCACAATGCACCATTAAAAAAGGAACCCCAGCTAAGACCCTTCTCCTGCAAATCCAAGCCGAGCTTCACAGACGGACCCTGGGAAAGCCCTGCGCTCGGGTGCCGTGCCCTTGCCTCCTGCCCCGGAGCCAGAAGCCGAGCTCCAGCTCTGCTGCTTCCCAGTAGCAGGGAGCAGCCAGGCACGCCGGCTCGGCCGCAAGCACCATACGTACACAGTGACACAGCCATCCCTCCAGCCAGAGCAGTTACATCACCCACACGGCAAAACAAAGGTGAATAAAGGAATAAAAATAAACTACATAGGAGTTAACATTGTTAGACTAAGAGTAACTCTAAGCTTGATCCTGCACTTGAATAGAGATTTCCACAAGAAATTAATTCTTTTGAGATGAGTAGCTGGGAAAGCTGCCGCCCGTGTTTCTGCTGGGAAAGCCCAACCTAAAAGGTTTATGAATTTATTCTGACCTCTAGTATCGCCAAGGCAATAATCCTGCCAGTACAAAAGCATCAACGCTGCTGTTAGAGAAGTATTCTTAATGTGTCCAGGAAAAAGACAAGATGACAACTCTCTCAGCTGAAAGAAGGGGACATTTCCCCTTTCAGTTTGTGTATATAAACATATATATGTATTTCCTCAAGCACGCTTGTGTTTGAAACAAAAGCAGAAGCACCGGCACAGCCACCTAGAGCAGTGCCACAGAACATCTTGTGTCGTTGCACAACACGATTTGCGCCTTCACGGCGTTTTGCAGGCTGGCACTAACCGGCCACCGACACGCTCGCCAGCCTGCGAGCGCAACACAACATCCCTCCCCGCAGAGCCCGGCCTGCCTTACAGCCGTAAGCTAGACAGGAGGAATATCACCACATACCCACCTTTTCCATTATCTCCCATCAACGAAGATGATGTTAAGAGGTATGCGCTAATGCCCCAGGACCAGAGCTGCTCCCGGCCAGCCGCACACGACGTGGCCAAGCCTGGCTGCGCCCTCTCCTCCTCCTCCTCTAATCGGTATTTCCAAAGCCAAGACTCACCCGAGAACAGCCCGGCACACGGATTGCTGGATTAAGACTATGACCCCAGGAGAGGACACGAGCGGCTTGAGAGGGATAGGTGTAGTCTTCTGCTCTGCGCTCAGGGGGCTTTCAGGCAAATGAAAAGCAGTTCGTATTTAGAAGATAGTTTAAGGTCACTTTTGTATCATTTTAGCTGAATGCAACTGAATATTTAAACTTCGGCAATTTTAGCTAATGCATTAAAACTTCATACAAAAAGTTTAAAAATAGGATCGGCTACAATAAACTAAAAATAAGCAAACCTGACAAAAACAAAAGTGAGGAACAGTCTATATAAAAATCACATAAACCTTAGTGTACATTGAGAGAGATATATATGCATATTGACTTATTCTGCTTTAAATCATCTCTGCTACAGCGATCTTTCCTTCCCCATTTTTCAACCCCAAAAGAATTACCATTTCTTTCCAGACAAGAACTTCTGCCAACATTCTGGAAGGCTGAAGTCCAAACCACACATAGTTCAACAACAGCAGAGTTGAACAAAAAGGAAAACTATAGCTTTTTTTTTTTAATTATACCTTGTGAAAGTATGGCTGAGCAGGGGAAAAAAGAAGTCAAAGTAATTGATTAATTCCAGAGTAATGAAGAAGGTTTGTAGCACACTAGAATATATATATTCTACTAAATTTATCAGATTGATCACCATCCTTTAATGTCTAAACTCAGGGTGGCTCTACAGAAAAGCATACACTACTCTGCGTTTCGAATACTAAAATGGCTTAGAGTCCACAAATTAATACTTTTACAGGCAAGAGTTTCATAACTAGGTCAACACAGGGGGGTGAAGTTTTAAATTCCTACTCACACAGCAGAAAAAAAAAAAACAACCATACACCAGGATCAACCTCCTTTCCCAGGGATCCCTAAGGTTTTAAGGAGGGAGGGGGGGAATCCAACTTTGCAAAACTGCAAAATACAGGCCTCTTTCAACACCTTTTAATTGAAGCCTCTCCAGGATCATGTCTTGAATTATGACCAAACCTTCTAAGCTACAGAGCAGAGCCCTTTACTGTCATCATCAGAAATGCAAGGTTTTAAATAACCGGAAAAAAAAAAGAAATTAAATCTGTATCACGAGGTAAAGCTACAAAGAATCACATCAGAAAAGGACCTGGAAAAGCACGAGTGGTAACTAGAACTCAAAGGTATCTGATGGACTTCACCGGCTTTTACCTTCAAAATGTTAAAGCCATAAACACTTACGGTTTTAACAAAAAATGTCTCACTACTTCGCCCAGTACACTCTGTCCTCTTTGTTTATATCCGAGAGTTTTTCCAAAGAAATTTAATAAGGACTATATAAAAAAAAAGTCCAATACTTTCTTCATCCCTCTGAGCTACTGTAAATTAAATATGAATATAGAAACTATTTCTGTGAGCAAGGGAAAGCTCTGCATGGGGATTTTTTTCTTTTTCTTTTTTTTTTTTTTTTTTTTCCAACTGTAGCTTTCGTTAAAAAAAGCATTGACTTTACTGACACCTAAGCTTAAAAGCCACCACTTTCTCCTGGGGGAGTATTAGTGGCAGCACAGGATTTTGAAAGAAGCTAGACTTGCCCATGTCCCTGGTCAAAAGTATACAATTTATATGGTAAGAATACAGAAAATCCCTACACTTGCAATCTAATTTGAATCCCCCTTTTTTTTACTATTATCAATTTAGCATTACAAAACAGTAAGTCTAAGTCTAAACTTCAGATTGTCAACTTGACGTACCAGGAAGACACCACCAATAGGTGTTCAAACCAGCAGTTAATCACTTCACTGACAACTGGTGCAAAACCATCAAAGTTGGGCTTTTTTGTTCACATAATTTGCTTACTAAATTTTGCTACAGTGCCCAGAGGCATTTGGGCATGCAACGCTGAGAAATAATTATGCTTCAGCCAAGGCATGCATGTTGCACAGCGCTTTGCAAACACGTCACTGGAATTCCAAGCTACTATTATGCACAACTCATTGCTCTAGTTATCTGTCTTGAAGATCTAATTAATCCTCTTGCTCATCATCGCCTAAGCTTACACAGGAGCGTCTCAAAGCTTGGTGTCGTTTCGCAAGTATGAAAAAAAAAATAGATCAAGCAGCTCTGAAGACTACTGTGGGAAGAGAGACTGTCAATCCACATTCTTCTCACCCAGGCAGGTACAAAGCACCACGTGGGACTCGGATGAAAACCTCCCCTTAGGTCCCCGTCCCACACTCCTTTCAGACCATGGGAATTAGCCCCAATAACAGGTATCTTGCTACAGGAAATCCAGTCTGCACTTCAGCTTTAATTGTGGGTGACCTTGAAATGGGGGACATTTAAAAATACATATGTGTGTACACATACAGCTGCGTATGTACACCCAGAGCTATAGGTGTTTTAAATGCTTTCCTACCTTCAGCAAGATTGAGGCCAAGGGAATGAGGAAAGTTTCTATAGCTTTAACCAACCCTTTGAGTAGATAATTCATATTCAGGTATTCCTTACACTAAAGCACTAAATAACTTAAGAAACTGCAGGGTGAAAGAACAAACTTAGCTGTGTGATACCCAGAGGAACTGCTACGTCCCCACTACCATTTCATTTAGACAGAGATCTCCGTTTAGACCTGTTGTAAAAGCATCATCAGTCACGACTGCTGATAGGAAAAGAATATATGATTTTTTTTTTTTATAATATATTTGGTTTTATTATTTTATTTTGTCAAATTATTTACTACCTGTTGTCATTTGATTCTTACTCCATCTAACTTTTATATTTCATTTCATGTGTCATGATATTAATTAGCATCACCTACAACATAATAACAAATAGACTTACTGTCTCTGACATTAGTTGCTCAAGATAATTCAGGAGCAGTAAAGTTGGTTTATTCCTTTATTATTACCCAATAGCAAAGAAAGCGTTCATTAAAACTCTCGCAAGTTAAAGTCCCAAAGCAAAGCTCTCCAATGAATGTTTTTCCACTAACTTAAAATAATTTTCTGTGAATATTTATTTCCTACATTATCTCCAACCAAAATGTGCATTTCTATTACAACACTTAATTCCAATTAAGAAAACATTGAAAGGCTTCCTGCAAAAAAACAAATACAGGATATTGGCAAGACTACAAGAATGAGGTAAAAACTACTGAAGACAACAAAATAATTTTCTTCTGACTGCGTAACATAAGAAGGGAAGTGTATTTCTTATATGACACCAGCAATAAGTCCAGGTCCAGCAGAGAATAACCAGAGCTATTCAACATTGACCTTTGAAGCCTTATACTGTTAGTTTAAGCAGCTGAAAAATTATATAAAGGGACAAAAACAACCAAAATCAAAGAACTCCTCCTGCCATACCTACCCACAACCAAACTGACCAGCTCTTCTCATTTTTGCAGTTCCTCCAAGTATCTTCCCCCCTGTATTTACTTGCTGTCCACATCTGGCCGACTGCTCGAGCTCGGCTATGCCAGGCTGCGAGTCAGCCTTGGGGCGAAGCTCGAGGTGCCCAAGTGCACACAAAGACATCCAGTCCTCGGGCTGCCATCCTGCCTTTCAAACTTGGAAACAAACCAGGGTCAAAACTGCCGGGAAATTCAGAATTACGGTGAAATGTTACCATCTGAAGCCAAGGAAACTCACAGATAATCTACTCTCAAATACACCTGAGCTCTACCCCACAGAGTCCCAGCCACCCTGCAAGGCAGACAATAACTTTTAGAATAACAACTTCTCCTAAAAAAACCCGAAGCCTTCAAGTATTAAAATTTTGTACGGGCACATGAGGAACTGACAGCGACATGCCAGGTCCTTCTTTATAGCAGCTACATCCACCAGGAACAAGAGATGCACTGCGTGGGCTTCCTCGTCATTCCCTAGAGACCGTTCCCATCCTGCAAATCCTCCCAAAAATATTTATTGCAGCCAGAAGTAAGTCCTCCAAAAGCTCCCCTGTTTCTTCATGGTCTCAGGGCTGTTCCCCTGCCGTGATGGCAAGACACAGGACCCACTCTCACCGGAGTGCTGCTCACAGCCTTCCCCAGCCAAGCACAGCACCCAGGGGTTTCCAGCAAAGCCCATGGAGACACAAAAGGCAGTAGCGTGCGCCTGACCCGCGAGCAGAGCTGGTCAAGTCACTGCTGCTTGTATATTAACGCAAGGTAATACTGCATTTTTACATTATTGTATCATAGGATGAGTCCAGACGTATGCATCACACAAATGCAATCAAAATCCAACAGTTTTTCTTTTAGATCAGACAAAACCCAACTTTCACCATCAGTGGTGAGCATGTAGATGGCATAAAGCTGGGAAAACTGGACATCACCTAGCCAGAACCCTCAGGCATACACCCTGTAGTTTAGATAACCACCAAAATAAACATTTGGAAAGACTGAACTCCAGCGACACAGTAAGGAAAAGATTAGTAACTCTGAAGAGCACCTGGCCTCAGGCTGCAAAATCCTTCTGTTCTAAAAAAGAAAAATAAAAAATGTCACCACTACCCCCCATGCGACAGCACTGAAGACAACCCCATTAACTGGGATTTCATGTCCCAAAACACTAACGTCATTATCTGATGTCAATCCATCTTGATTCTGCAGTTTAAATCTAGGAATGAAATCCCAGCCCCGGATAACTCAGGGTACGCTACACAGTCGTCTGTCTGTCTGTCCTACAATCGATGCTGTTTTCAATGTTCCCGTGACTCCCACACAACAACCACCAGAGCTGCCTCCAGACCACCCCTCCTCCTGTGACCCTGACTACCACCACCAGCAACTTAACATCTGAACTAGCAGAGCCAGCCCACTTGGATTATCAATTCACTAAGGCAAAAATAAATAAATAAAGAATCCATGACAAGTTTTACTTGCAAAAGCAAACACAACATCCACTTACAGTGGCGATTTCCTAAAATAAATTGTACACATGCCTACCGTCTCCCTTCCTCTTCGGAGCGGTTAACCCAGAAAGGTGAAGTTACACAAGCACATTGCTGTTTGATAAGGGAGACCCACGCACTGACTTCACCAGAAATAGCTATTGTGCTCCAAAGTAACCTCTAATATTGGTAACTATTCAAATTTAAATTTCAAATAAATTCAGAGGAAAGATTAAAGAAAGAACGGCGTTTTGCCTTTCCTGCACCGTGGAGATGTTTGTCTTTTATAACGAGGGAGCCCATAAAAATAACAAGGGAGAAGATTTACACCCAAGCGCCTCAAAAAAAAAATAAAGAATGAATTACCGATTTTTGCAGCTACTTAGTGGTAGGAACAGATGGTTACAGGCAATAGTATTGACAACTTAACAAGCTGCCACCCCCAAAGGTGAGCTTCGAAGTCTGTTCCAAATTCAAGAGTTAAAAACATTACAGCTGAGACCACCGCTCTCGGGGGAAGCGGAGAGTTTTAGCCAGTCCCACAGCACTTCAGAAATCTGCTTTACTCCCTGCTGTGTTCTGTCCCAGCCCTCACCCATGGGCTGTGACTTCCCAAAATGCCCCAACGTGGTTGCCTGCAGCCATCTGCCCGCACCCAAGATGAGCCTGGGCAGCGGTGAAGGCAGGCAATGTGGATTAAACAGTTCTGAGTAAAAGCACAGCTTTCAGTATTTGTCTACCAAACCAAAGCCACTTCTGAGGACAGAAAAGCCAGGCGTGCCAGCTTCCCAAAATGCTCAGGCACAGAGAGGTTCCAGGAATCCAAGCCCCTGGGAGCCTCTGGCTCTACCTCCGCGAGCAGAGGCGACAGCCTGCATCCCCCGCTCGCTCAAATGTCCACAACAAAATGCAAGTTTCTGCAAAACACCCAGGAAATCCCTTCACCTGTGCATCTGCAGCAACTGGAAACAATTAACCCGTCCAGTCTCAATCCAAGATCAAAATACTAATTAAAACATTAGCTTCTTAAATACATTTCAATTTTTGAATTTTTGCTGAAGTCCAAACTACTATAAAATAGGGACAACATGCAGCATTGCAAAAACTGTCAGAATACCTGAGTTCTCAAGCATCTAATTAAGCCAGTAATGAATTAGACTGAGCCTGCAAATCTCAGCCCTTGTTGTCTTGTTCTTCTAAAATTAAAGGTCTGCCAAGAATTTAACCAAGGGAACAGAAATAATGATAACGCCTAGTCTCCATCTTCACACTCCACATTTAAGACTTACTTTTCAGAAGCATTTCCCATTTTTAACAGAAGGCCCCTTCCAAAGAGTATCGATAAAGCATAGCCATCAATTTTGCATTTGCTTGCAATAATAACATTTTCCCCCTTTTACATGTACATATTAAAGGCACAGGCTGCACCTCCCTCTTACAGTGTCAGACACGTTGGCGGGTCAGCCAAACCGCCTTCCACGTGAGGGTTCCATAAAAGC
>NW_009649576.1:128680-161114 GCF_000708025.1 Charadrius vociferus
CCAAACCGCCTTCCACGTGAGGTTTCCATAAAAGCCACACTTCGGTTTGTCCTACCACTTTACACCACCAAGCAACGACTCCCACCTCGGGGGGTGTCAGGCAGCTCCTCGTACCTATCGGACACCAACCGTCCCACCTGCAGCTCCGCTAAAGATGCCCCAGTCACTGATGCATCTCCCTTAGCATCCACGCAACAGCAATGCATTCCCCCAAACACCACGAATTACTTTTCCCCTTAGAGAACTCAGGGATTCGAGTGTCAAAATCACCAGGCTCACAATTACCTACACTATTATTTAAAAGAGCAAAAGATAAGGGAACAAGAACATCCTAAACTATTATTCGTTCAAGAAGTACGACAGTGAGTCTGGTCTTACCAGCAGGCCCTTGGTCTGCAAGCTCCTTAGGGTAGGAACAGATTGCACACCTCTTGCTGCCAAATGCATCATCTGCACTTAATCATAGCATGATGGATATCTTCTGAAAACAAGCGATTTCAGCCATATTTTGTGTAATCCTGCCATTTCACTCCAAAGCCTGTCATCTCGCATCCAGGGTGTCACTTCCTCAGGGCGGAGACCGTAACTTCAGTCTCTTTCAAGAATACACTTTAGTGCTACACAAAATACTCATAAATAAATAAAACCATCGCTCCAAACACTGCACCTCACTTCTTTAGTGAGCATTTCTGCGTGCAGAAGCCTCCTACCACGCGATACATCAGAACCTGCCTGAAAGTGCTTTTATTTTCAGAAGAGGTCACACCCAGGAACGCCGCTGCACAGCGATGGAAGCGGTAACTGGCTGCTTACACACCAAATACCCTACTGATTCCCCTCCCAAAATCATGCCGCCACGTGCCACCCGGGCTTTATATCTCATAGGAATTTCCCCCCACGAAATAACAGACTCTGCCAGCTACTGGAAATGATGATCCCGTGCACCGACTACGTTATAAGCTCGTTTTAATGAGCTTGTTCCTAAACGCAACTGTGATTTTTAAGTGTAGAGTATATTAGCTGATATACACCTACAAAATCCTAACTGAAAAGTGTATTTAAAAAAAAAAAAAACGAGGATTTTTGTGGTCATAATGTAGCCCCTTTGGAGAATAAGATTATTAAAAAATGAGAGGTGGGGATATCTGTTTTTCTTCTTTTTAGGTAATTATTGCCATGGCTTTGTCTAGTTCTAAATGAGGAAGGAGGACTTGTGGATTGCTCTTACCAAGAATTTCCTTCTGTGTCACGGTGAACACACACATCTGAATTACACCCAAAGAAACAAGCCAAGCAAGACATTTTTCAAAGAAGTTGCTGAGCTCAGATCTGTTCATTAAAGGTGCTGTATTGTGCACACGGGCCAGGTTAGCTTATTAGTGGTGGAAAGGTTAGTGAAAGTGAATTAATGTAAGTGCTCCATTCTCTAACATCTGACATGCAAGAAAGGAGCTTCCCTACCTACACTTCTCCTAAAAGGTACGTTCAAATTGAGGGCATGTAGGTGGCATCTGCCAAAAGTGGCATGTGAATAACATTGGCAATTTAACAAATTCTGATAAAATACAGAGAACTGTAAAAGCAGCAATTCAAACACTCAAATCAAACGCTTCTGCTGAGATTACATCTGAGAATCCAGCTTTTTCATTGGGGCAGGGGAAAGAATTTTAAAGCTCTTTTCTCTAGGTCTCAGCGGTGCTCTGTGTCCAAAAACTCAAGCCCCATTTGACCCACAAAGGAATCCACGCTCACAAAAAAGCCACCTCTGTTTAACCTCTGCTTACAGTGAAGACACAGCTTTAAGAAATAAATTTAGGTTATTTAACATCAGTGCTACCCATTACAGAGCACAAAATGGACACACAGAAAAGCTTACCGCTCCTAAGGGCCACAGAAACCCTCCTCACGTTCACACAGGCACAACAGGGTACGAGCGCCGTGCCAGAGAAGAGCGCTGCGTAGGAAACGCTCTCCACCGACCCACCTCCCATCCACCCTGGCTGCAGCCTTTCCCAGGCTGGGCCACGCTCCAGCACAAACCCAAACTGCCCCATTTGAAAGCCAGCGAGCAAACCTGCACCTGAAAAGCCACCCAGCTGCTCTAAGGCACTGCCAAAATCCGAATTTTTCTGAGAGAAAGGGCTCCGCCGTTTCAGGGGTGGGGTGAGGACCACGGCAGAAGTCAGTCAAACCCACAAGCCACACAGCTCCACTTCTTTAATGTTACACGAGACTATTAATTCCACTTGCACATGGCTTCTCCTCCCCTCTCCAGGCCCTACTTCGTAACACATCAGCTTCTCTCCCCAAAAGCCAACGCTTCCGTACCGTACCCCAGAACCACACGGAAAGCCTCGCTGCTCAGCTCGGCTGTGACCGACATGCTACAGACAAAAATGTATGCTGCGCTTCTGTTATCTTCCAACCTCTCTAATTTGGAAGGGATAAGAATTGAAACACATGGAAAAAAGCCAGAGAGCTCAGAACACTTCTGTGCAAAGAAATGTCTTCTGCGTGGAACACTAAGCTCTATTTCCCCCAAAGCACTAAAAATTGAAAACTGTATATGAACACATTTAAGAACATTAATAGAAAAACATCAAGCAGTTAAGTAAAGTCACGTTCCACCTAAACAACACTACCATTATTGCAGCATCTGACTTTCCGAGGACAATTCAATCCTGGAAGCATGGTATTGTAATTGCTTTTCCACTACGGGCCTCAGCTTTACAATTGTATCCTTCTCGGGAGGTCAGAACAAGGCACGGCTGCAGCTCTGAAAAGCAATTCTGTTTAGCAGCGCTACCTTATTCATTCTTTTAATCTTACACCTACATATTCATTATGAGCTCCGTAAAATACCAGTGCCAAAACCACCATCAAAAGCCGCTGCAATCTCTCAGAGAAAGCCTTGACCCCTCTGTTTCCCTAATGAAGATGTCGGGAAAGAGTGAATCACACCAGCTGTCGGCTCCGGCACGCTGGAAACCAGTGGAGTCACCGGACCCCAGAACAAGCCCAGCGCGATGCAGCTGTTTCTTACTGTCAACAAGTAAAAAGAAGCTACCATGATGAACCTGGCTTGTTTCGAGCAAACCACTCAACAGTGAGAAAGTATCTGTCCTGCTCCTTGCGGCATGAGTGCTGCCGTGTTACAGCCGTTCGGGCTATGTGAAGTCAGCATCTCACATCGTTGTCTGAACTCCCTTTTTCTCAACCCATTTAGACAGGACTTCTGCTGTTATTACTACGGAAAGCTGGGGGGGGAACAACAAAACAGCAAAAAAACAAGTTTTGGAGAACTGTGGGGTAGCAATGTTTGTAGCAACTCCTGTATTTCGCAATGAAGGAGTGGTCTACCGAAATGGAGAAATCTCAGACTTTCATAACACTTCCTGCAATGGAACAGCCCTCTGCTCCCTCCCCGCAATGTACCACGGCGTTTCTGGTCCTCCAGCTGTGCCAACACAACTACTTCTGGGTCATCAGATCATGCCGCAAACAATCCACATAAACTTCTAAATATTTCTATTTTATTTAAATGCAGAATATTTTGGCAATCAGGTTAAGAGCACACCATTACAAACAGTGGTATCTGCACATGTGATGGGAACAAGCCACCTCCCCGGGACAGAAACACCCTGCATCAGGTTTGCAATCGAAGGGAACAGCACAGCGGATGCCCTCTGAGCCCCCTTCCAGCACCAAAGCTTTGTTTCCATTAGCCAAGCTATGAAATGTGGAATGGCATCATCAGAATAGAGCCAACACAGCAGGATCTTCCTACAAAGGTGAGCCTGGTCCTGGACATCAGGCTCCTCGGTCTCTTTCAATGGGGAATGCTGGTTGTGTCCCATACAGCAAGTCACATGCTGGTACGCACAAGTTGCTTGAAAGGGGTAGAAAAAACCCAAACCAACCAGTTTTGTGCCCCAGTGCATTTTCACTCACAGGTTTACAGCAAAGGCAACTTCACTCTCATAGCCACAAACAGACGAGTGACTAAAGCCCAGAGCTTTCGCGATACAACACCTTCTCTTCAGACAAGACAGGTGGTGGCACATCACCACTCTGCTAGTTTGGCACACAAGTACCAAGGCACCCCGGGGTTTTACCCAGGCACCGCACAAGGAGTTAACACAGACGACAAGGACGCGCTTTCGGAATGATTGCCGCCTTCTTCATGCGGATACCGGCGTGATAAACTGCAGTGACCGTGTATGCTGCAGCCTCCCCACCAGCACAAAGCCTATGAATTCATCTCTACGGTTTCAGAACATGCCAGATTTGGGTAATTTTTATCAGCCAACACTGGAGGATTCTGATGTTCTCCCCTTGTTCTCTTCTCCCCAACATCTCCACGCTGTAGCGGCACAGGAATGGAGCTATTAGATCCCATACCAACGTGCATTTTAAGTAATGCAATAGTCTGTCTTTGTAGAGCAGCTGATAAGAACTTATTTTACTGAAAAAGGTCACTTAACTATCATCTCTCAGGGCTCACAGAATGCACAAAGCAAAATCACTCTTTTTTGTTGTTGTTGTTTCAGAAGTCGGAGAAACATCTGACTCCATAGTAATTCTTTCTACACAGTGTGAATGTTTTGTCACATCATACATCCTCAACCTTCATTTGTCAAATTTTTCCATCCACGGTTTCAGCTAGACCCATAATCAAAATAGCATGGTTTTACATAAACGAAGTACAAAACATCCAAGGAGAAAAGGCCTAAAGATGGAGAAAAAGCATACGTGGCAAACTTGTCTGAAGGGCAGCTACCATAGCGATGTAGTGCATAATTTAAGCTCTCAGTAGTAATCCTAAAAGATATTAGTGGCCAAAAGGCAGGTGATGCAGACAAAAGGCCCTGAGAGATGCAGTCTGCCATAATGCTCTATAATCTGTCAGGAAGCAAGTCGGTTTGCCCAGTGGGCAAGTATACTATGCAAATACGTTTGAATGTTTAGTTTTCATTGAAGTGAAAGGTACTGCAATTAATACTACCCGTTTTTTAAAAGCATGGTTTGCATTCAAAAAAGCAAAAAATGCCATTTGCTTCAAAACTCGGAATGAAAAACTTCAAAACTCAGAATGAAAAACCCTCCATGTACCAAACTATGAAATACAATAGGTAGTAAACAACCCGGTTTATAATTGGTGTTAGGATTCAGCTCAGTTTTTCAGGGAACTGCAGAGCACCCATTAAGGAAAGACTTACTGCACACTACAGCAAAAGGTCTCACACTTGATACACTTTAATTACTTAGCTGCGGCAGGGGAGAGTTACTGATGCCTAGTCTGTTTTGTTTCACTGTGAAAGGCTTCTACTGCTATTAATATTCACCAAGGGAAACAAATAACGTCTTGTTTCCATCTGAATACCTTGGCATTACTATGGACAAAATAAATACAAAGATTATTTTTTCCCCCCGCTCAAAACCCAGCACAAAAGAAACCTACCAGCTTGCAAAGCCATCCAATAGAGCAGACCTGTGTTTCTACCTAGAATAACTCTCCTTCAATAACGGCCTTTATCATAACGACAATTTCAACGCAAATAATCCTGCTGCAGCATAAACCAAGAGGTCAGCCAAGTACCCAAAGCCCCACAGCAGAAGCCACACGCTATAGGTTCTCCCTTGAGAGCCTTCTCCATAGCGTTTGTGGACGCGCTGAGGATGACCTTCAACTCCGCACTGCTGAGCTTCCCCTCCGTAACGCTGCCACCACACACGCTGCAAAGCTGAGCTCACCGGGAGCAGAGAACAACAGCTTGTATTCAGCCTGCAACACGCCGAACTGCCCGTACTGCAGGAAAAAAACCTGCAAGAACAAACTCCTTCCCTAACCAGCTACATCTATATCGTTTCACTTTCCAGAGGACAGCACCGACCTCCCTCATCCTCTCTCAAAACACTCAGGCAAAAATCTCTTCCACCCCACCCCCTCCATTTCCACTCTAGGACAGCCTATTATTTCTACATCTGCTAATGCTACCAAAAAGTTGAATCCTAACACTGAATCAAACTGTAGTCTCAGCATATTGGGAGGTTTCTCTGCCCAAAATGAAACATAGGTGCCATCTGTTTCAATTATAACTAATCACAAAGAGATACAACATTGTGAAACTGGCACTTTTTAATCGACTTTTTTTAAAGACATTTTAAAAATTAAGAGAAAGAAAGAGGACCGTGATACGCTAGAAGTAGGAGGATATTTAATACTCGGCAGTCAACAGCACCGAGAAGGCAGGCAGTCTGCTGGGCAAACCAGCGCTGGAACTGCCCCCACAGGAAAGGTAACTTTCACTTTCACTGAAGTGAGGGAAAAACCTGCTACATTTAAAATTATTTGAAAGTAAAAGGGCATCCCAGAACTAAAGACATGTCCTAATATATTCTTGGTTAGTACCTTTAAGTTGTTCCACAGAAGTTTGCAATTTTTACCTTCAAATTTCAGAAAACAAAGAAAAAAAACCACCACAAACATCAACATGGACACAAGCACTTGTTAGGTAATAAAACAGAAAATTTGGATAGAAGCAAGGTAAATATTTACCGATTCCATAGTTGAAAGCTGTTGTTAGCAGGACATATATTAAAATCCAACAGAGGTGTGTCCCAAAAACGCTGTGTAATCTGAAAAACACAAGAATTCGTTCATTAGAAAATTAAAACACACAGTTGAATTTTATTTACAAGCATGCTATATTCGAGTACACGAAGGCTACTAAATACAAATCCTTGCCTAATCCAGAAATAAACTTTCTGATAACGAGTCTGCACAAACAGAATAAAAGAAACTGTGGAAAGCTTAGCAGAGCATCAACCAAGTTCCGTAACTTTCTGATAACAGATTAAAAAAAAAATAAATTACTTGTCTCAAGGTTTCTGTAGCCATCTGTGTGGCTTTACCGTCATTTTATTTATGAAAAAAAGGTATGTCACACCCCCCCCAAACTGAGCAATTCATGAACCGACAGACTACACAGGCTGTGGAATTACCCATGACACAAGCACTTTCTTTTTAAGCATACCTTTAGATCCTTGCTCTGAATAGCAGTTCATCTATTACAAACCTCTAACTTTTTCTTTATTTCTTAAACGGCTCTTGCTGCACCTTTCAAGGATATTTTTCCAGCTGCAAATTCCCAAAGTGAAATTTCCGACGCCGGGGCAGGAGCCAGCAGGAGCTCTCAGCACCCAAGGCAAAGGGGAATTACATTCATTAACTGGGAGACTGAACTGGTACATGAAAGGGCTGGCAGACGATTCCGAGCCCAAAACCCAGTACCTGAACTCTTCACCACTTCTCACGACGGAGGAACGCTCGGCTGCGCGGCGTGAGCAGTCTCAGGTGACTGTCACGTCAGCACGGGCAGAAACCTGACTTGCCTGATGAGCGCCAGGGCTGCAGCTAAACCAGTCCTATCCCATGAGTCACCCGGCGCTGCCCGCACTCCTGACGAGCACCTTTGCTCAGAAATAAATTTCTCTCCCAGCCAGAGCAAACTAGCCTGTTCCAGATGAGATCTCCACACAAGTCGCTATCGTTGTGCGGGTGGTCTGGCCCGCTCCCCGTCTGCAGAAGGGAGAAGTTTCGGACGGAACAGTTCGGTAGGTGCCCGTACGAGTCATATGAGCAAGGGCGAGCCTGAACTACAAATAAGCATGTCTGAGGGTTTCCAGTGTGGAAAACCAAATAGCTTGGGCAAAGCCACATGTAAAACACTGTCTTATCCCATTTTTTTTATGTCTATGATGAACCTAAACACCTCCAGATATCTGCTCAGCACTAGCAGGTTCTTACTTCTACTTGTAAGGGACCTGTAAATACGGGGAAGAGTCAACCTATGCTTTAAGCAAAACCACCGAACTTCTTCAAAACATGCGTGAGATGTGTAATAACAATGCCTGAGCTTCTGCTGCACTTCCACAGAGAAGCAGCTCAATAAAGGAACTTTATAAAACGAAACCGGCTGACGACGTACTGCAGACCACGACTGCTAAAGCTCAGCTGTGCCAGGCAAGCACCAGTCACCTGGAGCACGGGCACTGGCCCTCCCCGGTCCGACGGAAGGTAATCTGGTCTGCACAAAGAGGTTAAAGGGTTAATTGCCAACTCCACATACTGCTCGCTGCCAAATTCCCCACACAAAATCCCATGTCCAGTGTGATCTCCAGACTCTCTAAACCACACTGAGGAACACAATGACCAACCCCTGCTCCAGCTAACAATGGAAAATTTTATTTCTTCCAAATTACCTTTTCTTCTAAAAGACGACCTTCTAAAGACCAATTTTATATATAAAACAAGGAACTCAAATATATAAAGTTACAAGTGGGGAACTACAAGGTATGTTCTTTTCAACAAGACTAACTACTGCTTTTATTCGCTTGCTGCATTTCCAGTTGCCCCGTACAAAGTGCTAAAGATTCCTCAACTCACACCGACCACCTTAACTCCTAAGACCTTCACAAACTGGCACTCCTCCTCCTAATTACACTCTGCTTCTTGTGTTTGTTTTCTAAAACCTCTCACACTGATGCCTTTACTATGGAGGTCCTTTGGGGCAGCCAACCACTACTTTTTAAATCTTGTTTTAAGCTATTATTCCTCTCCCAAATTTTGCCTGCACAACTTCAAGGAGGCCCAGCTCCCCCACCGCATGCTCCCAAGTGCAGTGCTTCTTTAAACAGCAACAGATTCAGTTTCCTATAATGTTTTCACAACTTCACAGCCCACAGCCTAAGTAGAGTTGGTGACGTGCAGTTAAATTTTATACTTCATTGCTGCTCATCACCTTACAAACTACTCTTCTGATGTAGCTGGATTTGGACATCTGCCTTCTGACGGGATGGTCTTTAAAGACCTTGAGGCTTATCAGGACAGATACACAGTGGAGGAGACCGGGAACCCAGGGAGAACCTAGTTTGTTTTGAGAAACTTTCACTCCCAGAGGTACAGTGGAAGGGAGGATGTCCAGATGAGCAACACAGCTGCATCCAGGGTAGAGTTGCTACCAAGCTAAGGAAAGTCTTAGGAGCCACAGTGAAAAGGAGCAGGCCACAATAAAATCGGAAAACCCAAAGGAACACACAAGGGCACACGGTCCTGACTCAAAAGAAAGGAAATTCTGCCACAGGTAAACTTTTCCAGAGAAGCAAAGGGGAAACAAATGAAAGTTTTCTGACATTTTTTCTTTCAGAAGAGCGAAGGAGATAAAGACATACAGCTACCTTATGGTTTTTTCCAAGGAAAGTGAGTTCTGGGGCACCGAAGGTTCCCTGATGGGCAACTACAGTCCTATGGAATATGATGACAGTACTTGCACAGCATCTTTTCCAGCATGAGCCCCCTACTCCTTTTGTACTCTTCTCCTCCGTAATAAAAGTCACAACTCTAATTAGAGCTATCCACTTAAACCGTGATAAAAGATAAAAGGGGGGGGGGAGCTGAACTTCCCACCACATTATCTGGAAAATCAGTAATGCTACTTGCTGACATTAGCAGCTATGATCAGTTATGAACAAAATTATCATAAGAGTCTACAGAAATCCTGCCCCGTGACATACTGATGCACAGTTTTGAAGACCTATTTACATCAGCTTCCTGGCCTACATACAGCAATTGTATTCATTACTTAGCTCACACAGAAAATAGACATTAAGTATTGTAACACTGAAATAGTGACCACGTATGAGCCAAGTAACTTTCACGACAAAGCAAACTATTTTTTGTGAAACTGTTATCAAATTACTTGTGAAGTACAGCAAGTACTTCAGTGGAAGATGCCCAACGCACAGATCGTGGGCAAAACCCGACAGGTAATAATGTATTCGGGTCACTCGCACACCGTTCCTGCTGTGCAGAATCCAACATTTCAATGTATAAATAACTTTACTTCCAAAAGACTAAATTGTAATTAATAACGTTAGCCACATTGATCCATCCAATTTTCTTAGCTTTAGTCTGATGAAAATGTATTGCTTCACAAATTGACACTACTATCCTTGCTTTCCTTTCCATGAATTTACAACACTGACCCTTGGACAATGCTCAGAACCGTACCAAGCTAACTGCAGCTACACACAAACCCTTTTGCAATGCAAAACGGCAGACATTCCTTTTTCCTTTGCCTTGAAAAGGTAGTATAAATACCAAATAATTAAGTTTTCCAGGCAACCGGATTCTGGTTTAAAACAGGCTCAGTCTTTCAAGACCTGTGATGCTTTACTTTATATTAACATGAAGTAATTTGGAAACTCTGGGTAAGCAGACAGTTTCATTAAAAAAAAAAAAAAAAAAAAAAGAAGTGTTTCAACCTCTAAGTTCTCCCACCAACTTCTGTTCTGTAACACGTAGTCCTCAGCAGTTCCCCACTGATTAGTTATTGATTCCTCTTGCTGCACTCCCAGACAAATCAGTAAACTTCAGATTTAGAGCACACGGTGCAACTTTTCCTAGCACTCACTGAAAAAATTGGGAATTAAGTAATTCAAACTTCATCACTAAAAGGGCATCACGTAACTTTACAGAAATCAGTATTTGAAGATGGAAAGTGCTTTACAATCACATGATGTGACCTGAAAAAAAAAACACCAAACTTGCATTAAGATTAACTGTAGACTATTTACATCAAAGCAGTCTGAGTGGGCAGCTGACACTAACAGCAGCGAGGCAGGAGGTGGCTTCACAGACTGATGTCAGCAATAAAATAATAAAACTGGACCAGTCCTGTACCGATGCAGAGTCGCTTAGAAGGGTCTCTATGAACAATGTGTTCAAGATTAAACGATTTTACACATCTAAATTTGATCAACTGAATGCTAAAAGGGTTCTACTCAAATCTCCATTTTAAAGGGAATAGGAAAGAAGTCGTCTGCTGAAGTTTCATTTCAAACAATAAAGAGGCCAACCTCCCCACAAGCAAGTACATTTTTGCTTATTATTGCTTCTTCGAAGCAAAAAGTTGTATTTTGGTTTACAGACAGACTTGCATGAATTCAGATTTTAGGGTGATCCAGAACTAAGAAGCGTAACAGGACACCAGTATGAGATGTAGATTCTGGTTTAGACCAACTTCTGAATGGAAAAAAATCTCTAGGGAGTAGGACAGCCTTTTTCCACAGCGCTCATCTGCTTCCCTTGCAATAATTTCAGGAAGAGACAGAATTTCAATGAGGCATTTCTCAGAGGGCTTCAGTAAAAATACACACTGGGGAACACACAAGACACCAACGAGCTTACGCTTGCAGATAAGCTCCATTACCTCAGATGCAGAACTCGAGGAGGTAAGAGTACAACAAATTTGGAGGGAGGTGAAGTCTAGAAATGTTTTCCAACACACTCTATAGGCACGCTCAAAACAACTTGGCAACACTGTCTGTACAGCTTTATGCAGCACCCTGTATACAAAACACTCATCTTTCACCCTGCTGAAATGATGAAAAAGACTTATTCTCAGAAATTGTAAAAATCGCATTACGATTCAAGAACCTGAGGATATGGAGGGTGACGAGAGGGGGAGAATCCATAAGCTAACAGTACTACAAACCCCACATACTTATCAACTACATATCTTGGAGGAATATTTGTAAGTACCTTCTGCAGCAACAGGGATTATATTCCTAGCTGGTTACAGCACCCAAGTCAGTTAAGAATCCAAACGACAAGTGCTGGAGTACAGGGAAGAAATCAAAGTGCCACATATACAGAAACAGTGCGGAAATTACTGCCTGCGCTCCTTTCTATCGGTTTTGCTCTCACCCCCTTGAGAGCCAAGAACAGTCCTGCCCACCGCAGCAGTGAAAGCCTGGGGACGTACGGCTAAAAGATCATAGGATTTGGGGCAATTTCACCCAAGAGCCTGGAAAAGCAGACCCAGACAACTCTACACAGCTCAGGACTATTTAGAAAGAGGAGGAAAAAGGAGAGGTATCGCACTGGAGATCTGAAGCGGGGGAGAAGGAGTTGTTTCCAAGAAATACACAGAAATTAGAGAAAAATAACATGCCTTTAACTGAAATGGCCTGCATCCTATCAGTAGCTTACAGACCAACCATCTCCAAATACACGCATGCTGAGCAAACTGTAATGTTCAGTGGGACCAGAGTCACACTTGCTCACACGTGCAGCTGCTCCTATACTTTAAGAAATTTCCAGTCACGGTGTGAGCTACAGAAATTGCCTTTCATTAGAATTTACAAAGAAACAAATATTTCCACAGCAATCATGATAGCCTACTATGCTCATACAGTGCCAATTACCGAAGTGAAAAACCAAAGTGCAGAGAGAATGCCACTAGTGCTTAAACAAAAAAAACACCTTACAGTATGTTTCATTGTGACAAGATTGTAGCATCAAGTAAAATCTGATTTGATAACTTTCAGAAACTAAGTAGGTAATATATTCTTGATCTCAAAGTTCCTTGCCCTGCAGATAATATGTATGCTGAGATCCACATTTTTTTAAAAGCTCCTGTCATCTTTGCCACTCGATAAAAATACAAAATAACCTGATACTGTCCTCAGAAACACAGATCAAGATACTTACGCGTGGGCTGAAGAGCCTAAGGCTCAATGTATCCCACCAAAACAAGCGTGAAGGAAGGGAAAGATGTGGTTCCTGTGGAACCAAATAGTCCTTTAAGTGTTTTAATTTAAAAAGTCTGACATAGACACCACAGTCCACAAGAAACTGGGGGTTGACAGCAGTCTGAATTCAGGAACGACCAAGCTGTTTAGAGACCTCCAGTGTATGAAAAGAATCCAGGACCTATGATGTCAAATAACTAGTTTCAATGAGTTTCAGGTATTCGTCAAGATTTGTGCTTTTTTCAATCCATTAAATGACAATAGTTACAATATTTACATATTGATATAACAACTGGACTCAGTTTCCATCACCAATATTCTTGGGTGACCCTGAAGAATTACTGCACACCACTGTTGTCTACTTTATAAATACTCCAAACCTCACGCTTGCAAGGACAATGGGCAACGATGCTTGTGTATGGAACATTGCTCTGTCTTCTTTCACAGAAAAGAGACCTGAGAAGTTCAAATAAAAAAATCAATAGTTCATTTAAGTAGGTCAAAAGATAGTATAAAGCTGTTTAACTACTTTTATGTTTGAATTGCATTAAACTAAAAAACTAATTATCAGCAGAAACCTAACGTTTCACTGAGTTTAACCCTTGCAAATACACAACAGGCAGCTGAGCAATAAACTCTGAAATTATTGGGCATTCTAACTTTATTACTGGTTATCTGGTTTCTTCATAGCAGACACTTAAAGTTCTTGACTCTCCAGAATATCTCAAAATTGCTAACCTCTAAAATTGCATACCATTTCTCCTGGAAAGATCTATGAAAGCAGCCTGAAAGGTACTTGGCAAAGCAAAAAAACTGGGGCTGTCAGAAGAGTCCCCGCTCCCAGCACGACCTGAAAGCTTAAATCACTGAAGTAGCTCTCTTTTCCTTGGCGTGATGTGGCAGAAGAGCAAAGCAAGCCTGAACAGTTTCCACTGAACCAGATTTTTCAATTCTGTGCACACAATTAAGAGTTCTGGAAATCCACAAGCATGTTCCCTCGTCTCTCCTCCTTCACCCTTACCACCCTTCTGTGGCTTCTCTGATGAGTGGAAAGTATTAAGTCAAAATACAGCTTCTGCAATTTCCTTAACCAACCTTGGACTGAAGCTCAAGGCTACAGCTTGCCCTTCTGTACCAGCAAGCAGAGACAAGACTCAGTCTGCCGGTCTAGAGGACATGCTGTTTTCCATGCTACAGTTTAGTCTGCGTAAGTTTAAAAAAAAAAACAAACCAAAACCCAACACTCCCTTATTTTTAAAACTATATTAAATACCTTAAAGATTATGCACTTTCATCAGCAAATGGATAAAGAAGTCTTAGCTGTACTAGCAACACTTGCCTTATAACAGCATTAACCTACATCAACTGGTGACCTCTGGCATGGCTAGAAATAAGAAAATGGTTAGGCACCTAAAAATCGTTATCCACTTTCACTTCAGCAGCCTAGGAAGCTACAGGCATCCTTGTTTGTGAGCCCCAATGCTTCCAAATAATCCTCCAGAGCCTTACCATTTCTTTTTTATATTTCCAATGTGAAATATAATTACCTAAGACCGCTGGGTCTTTCCAGCCTGGTTGAATCTCTTCCAAAAAGATGCATAATCAGGCTCATTTCTTTATTAAATGATTTGCACATGCAAAGCAAAGATCCACTGTCTTGCTATGGAAGAACATGTCATTATTACTGGTACACGAATATACATGTTAAGCACGTGAGAATGTGTTTCCGAGAAAACCATCAGCACCATATCTACTTTCAAATAACCTGAACTGGTTACCTATCCAGCCATAAAATTCAACATCAACATGTACAGAAACCTCAAGCTGTTTATTTTATAGTAAGCTGTTAATTCCTAAGCCATTTGGAAGAGACACAGGATGCACAATGGCATGGATATTCAAAGCAGAAATGTTCCATGATTATTTTTAGTTCACCTGAAAATGAGAAGAAATTGTAACCTCTGTATACTAAACATTTGCTGAGCCCCATCTGTAAAAGTAGTAAATTTCCAACCCAATTATTCTATAGTCAGATAACACAAAGAGTATAAATAGCACTTTTTTTTAAAGCTCAAGTACAGCAGCATACATGTAGACACGTAAAACACAGGGCATAACAGAGTCTAAAATCAAACATTTTAGAAAGCATTATCCAGGAAAGGACTTTCATTCAGGTCAACACAGAAACCAACACACAGTAAGTTCAAGCAAAAGGTAGGGCACAAAGACAAACAAGGCTCTTCTTGGGCATACAAATCAGAAGTAATAAAGGAGAACTAGCACTACTGGAGTCAACAGCACGAGCAGTAATATTCCCAGATGTTGACAATTAGAAAGGTTTATGGGAAAACTAAAAGAAATTAATCAAGTACTAGAAGACTTAGCATATATTCAAAAGCTACAGAATTCAAGTTTTTAACAAAAAGCAGCCAAAAGATTACTCAATTCCTGTCCACAGGTACCTATAAAAGAATCGCAACAGATTCATCTGGCAAATTGAGCTGCCAGTTTTCTAGCTTACGTTTGTCATAGCCATCCTAAAAACTTACTGCATGCACTTAAACAAAAACAACCCTCAGTGACCTAGGGGAATTTGTACCATTTCAGATCCAAAAGATGCATGATAAAGAATACGCTGATACACCATCAAAAGGGACACACAAAGGTGAAGTTCAAAGACAGACAAAACTACTGCCCACCTTTAAAAGCACAAAAACCCTCACCACGCTGAACAGAATGAAGCCAAGCTAAAAAATCTTGAGGCTTCAGCTCGTCCTAATTAAGCTCCCAAGATGCTGGCCTTCAACAACCCAACGAAGACAAGTAGTATGTTCTCTGGAATTAAACCAGTAATTTAAAGTTAGATCACAGCTGCTGACATATTTCAGGTACCTTCTCCTTTTTATTCCTCCTAAATACAAGTCTGAAGTGGGACAAAGACGTACTTCCCATCATTAGACTGAATACCTTCCCTGTAACTTCACTAAGAGCCCTTTACTCATCAGTTCCACTCAAATTCCCTTTGTAAGTTCTTCTAAGGGAAGGAAGGAGGGTTAACGATGCTACTAGGCCAGGAAGAGCACCACTTTATTTAAACATATGAGTCTGCAATTTCTTACTCCGTGCTCAATTTTAACACATTGAGAAAATACAGACCATTCTTTGGAAGAAAAAAAAAAAGTGACAGACACATTCATCACCTTTACAGTCTCAGATATTTGCAACCATGCAGTCCAGTGGCAAATTAGATACAGCTTACTATTAATAACTGAACTATTTCCTTTCCTTTCTGAAAGCTGATTTGTAAAAAGGATGCAAGCATCCCATTTTAAAACACACTAATTAGCCGAGGAAGAGTCAAGGAAGTCAGTGTTCAGCCTTCAAGAACATACACGTAGTCTCTCTCAAAGAGGAAAAAAACAGAGCAAACTTACCCAAGGGGTGCACGATCACCCGCTCCAAGCAGCGGTATACAGCCTCCTCAGCCAAGAAAATTCTGTGTAGTCACAAACGTTACAACCGGAGAATTCAACAACGCAGATACAGGTTTCTTTTCTTAAGAATCTGCAGGTTTCACTCAAAGGCTCACAATCAGATACGTACAGCCATTACAAGAGTCAGATGACACTGTTACCTGCCATAGCAGCAGACCTGGCTTGATGACCCAGGAGGTCCCCAGAAAGTGATGTGAAAAATGTAATTGTTAAAATGTGCTCAAGTCTTCAGTTTCCAGAGTTATAAGTGCCTTACAATCACTTCAAATTACATAGCAAGGAGAAACCGTAAAGGAAGCGCCTCCTTGATTTACACATGGCATCTCTCCCCTATTGTCTAGGTCCTCGCAAGTTAAGGTCAGAATAAAAAGAGATTCTTTAAAAATACCACATAAATTGAAAGCACCTACAGCTTCCACTGATTATTCTTTTCCCCTTCTATTATAAGCCCTGAACAGGCTTAAGTAGCAGTTGCCATCATTAAAGAAGTTGCTCCCCTCCCATTTTCCATTCTCCTGGAAAATGAACATGCTGGCAGCACCAGGTAAGGGTGATGAAGCAGAAGGCTGCTGCACTCACTTAGCTACAGACAGCAGGTCTGGGAAACGGCGAGAGGAGGGCACAGACCACCTCAGCCACAAAGACTCACCAGAAAGCATTACTAAATAATAGAATAAGGAAGTCAAATGTCTGTCTGTGTACGTTAGTGGTACCCCAGCTCCTCAGGAGGGGCTGGAGGGCTGCGGGTGAAGTTACCGGTTACAGCTGAATAGAGCTGAGCCAGGAGATCTGCCCCTGATCAGCTGCTGGATTCCCTGTTTCTCCCTTGGGCCACTTCTGGAGCTTGTCAGTAAATCAGCGCTGGTGCGCCCCGGGAAGAGGCAGCGCTCGCCCCGGGAGGGTGGGGGACCCTCATCCCCGCCACCACCACCACGGCAGCGCTGAACCGGCTCCAGCCGTGCCACGAAACCGCACCCCGAGAAAAATCTACAAACACAGAGTGAAAGGGCATATCCCTTCCTTCAAACACACGGTCGTCCAAATAAACAGCACAGAGGGTGGCAAGGAAAACGCTCAGAGGACAAAAGGACAGAGTTAGGATTAAACCCAGTCCCTTGATCCCCGGCCAAATGGCCTACCCATAAGCCCACGCAACTTCCAGAGCCAATTTAAAATCCTGAGTGTGCTATACTTCAGGTTATAAAATCATATTTAAACACACATTTGAAGCGTTCTTTGCTCTGTTGGTGGCTAAAAACAATTCCTTTGTCATCAAATCTTGCTTCAGCAAGCTGACATGACGTTTTTAACTCAGGAAATAAGATAATTATGGTTCAAGGTAAACAGCGACAACTGCGCATCATAAACAGTTTCTAATTTTAAGCCTGAGTCCCTCTAATGCCATCCATATTTTAAAGAAAATTTCCTTACAAATGGTTTAGGTTGTCTAAGGAGCTTGTGACTGAGCCCTATCGCTGATTAGCATCAACAGCAGGTCTCGGGAAAAGAGGGGCAGGTGTTAGCAGATAAAAGTCTAGCAGATGCAGCAGGTGAGCTCCTGTATCAAAATGAGTCAAGGTAAGCCAAACATGAAAGGAAAGAAAATATACTCTGAATCTTAAGTAGTTTGAGAGGTAAAAGCTGCGTCTCATCTCTCGCAGGAACACACAGAAAACAGTCAGCGCCGAGACCAAAGCTACACATTCTTACGCAATGTTTGCTGCAAGTCATTTTATATCCCAGACCTCAAACGCCCCACTGCAGCTTCCCCAGTGGCACAAACAGCAAGAATTCAAGTTGTAACTCGCTGCAAGTATATCAGCTACCAAGTTGTTCAACACAAGGCAGTAAACTCACCTACAGCTATCCGTGCTGTGTCTGAACTAGCCCTTGTGCTACTGCTGCCATAAAATATTCTCCAAAGTTACCTAGAAACAAAGCCTTACAATAAACAGAAGCATCACCGCTGAGACGTCGTAAGCCAGAAATGCTGAAGCACAACACCTGAATTTGTCTGGAACTACAATGAGGTATTGAGGGCAGCAAGCTGTCTGCCTCCAAGATGAATCATTACGCTCAGAGGTAGCAATAACTCCAAGTACTGCTTATAGGTGTGAGCCTGGTAGGCTTTCATTCTTCCTCATCCGAAGAAAAAGAAGTACTAAATTACAACTAAATGAATGCAGCTGAATGAGAGAATGTAGTAGAACAAGCGAGGTCCGATACAGACAAAGCATTCTTAAACAGTTGTGCTTAGAAGAGACAGAAGTGGCCAAAACTATTCAAACAGCCAGTTGTGAGAACGCTGCAGTTTCTGCAGAAGACTAAACAGTAAAGAGGAATCACGTGGTGAAGCCTGTGCAGCTTGGGAGAGCTTGCTCCTCCAAAACGTTTCATCATTAAACACTTTCAAACAACCCCACCCCATTTCTGCTATTGTTGTCAGAGAGGGAATTCCAACCAGAACAATTATTTCCACCACATTTTTCTGTTGGAAGAAGAAAAATGGTAACACTGCACAGCAGAAATACAATTTATGCAGTAGTTCATCTAGTAACACAAGTCTTCTTCCTAAAGAAAAAAGAATTAACATGCCTCGAGCCCATTGTGCAGCAGCACGAATGTATTTTTAGATACAAACACTTGAAGGCAGCAATATGGTAGAAGTCTCCCAGGTTGAAGTTAGCCGTGGGAGGTTAATCTCTCTACACCCCGGAGAGGGCAGTTCATTAAGAGGCTGTTCAGAGCAGAAGGAAACAATTCACCCACTCCCTGAAGAAATCCCTCTTCCCACGACTTGCACACAAGGCAGATCCTCTGAACTCGCCACCACCCCATCCCGATTTGCACCGTTTTCTTGGGAACAGCACCGTGTCCAGGCTGTGTTAGAAAACACGCTTCCCTTCTAGACGTATGTCACAATTAATGGAGCTAAATCCAATGCTGTCTTCAAGGAACAAACCAGGATGCAAAGTGGCTCAAAGTCAACTCAAATGTCCAAGAAAGGGAGGGAGCAGAACGACAGTTTGGCTCTATAATGTTTTATCTGCAATTAACACTTTTTCGTGACTTCTGATAAGGTAACGTATTAGCTGTCAGACCAAACCCAAGTGCAAATAAGTGAACCTTAAAATATTCTCAAAGTGAAACCTCAGAAAGAGTCAAATACTCTCTCTGCCACCAAAGCCTCTCTGCTCTTCTCATGCTAACAAATAAATGTTTAACCCAATAATCAGGTAAAGGAGTCTATTTGAGGAGTCCACAAAGGGTAAGCTAGTCACCACATGCATTAGTTTATACCTACAACTGCACTCACATTGCAATTCATCAAGCAGCCCTTCCGGACTGTACCTTTGGAAAAAAACACCTCAAAGGTTTGCTGAGATAGCTGCCTCAGAGCTGGGAAGAAGTCAAAAAAAAAAAAAAATACGCTGTCTGCAAATTAGCCGTCATACGCACTCATTTATATACTGACTATAGGGTCGTGTGGGTTTTTTGTTTGCTTTAAACAAGTTAAGCAGACCGCCCAGCTATGCTCTATCAATATAACGACATCCCCTTGTCTTGAACCACAGGCTAAACAGCCATCATACACCTCTACCAACATTCCTATATGAGGCCGTTCCTATGATATTGGAAATACAAACTCAACACCAGCTCAAAAAATTGCTTCCTAATATTTTCTTATGCTGCTCCTTATTTTAATACTTACCTCTCAAATAAATTACTTCCAAATTATAAAGCATTTAGTATGGAACATTTGATTTTCGGGTAGCTGAAGCTAAGCAAAAATGGAACAAAATTCAGATAAAACTATGAAGTACAGAGAGTAAGCGTTCATTATTTCATAAATTGTCCACAAGTCTTACTGTCCCATCTGATAGCTCAGAGATGCTGGCACTGTCAGAATGCACTACCTACCCGCTTTGAAGAGGTACATTTGAGTATCCCGAACGTGTCACGAAATAACACAAACTAATGGTCAATTCTGAGCATTTATGTGACAACAGGTAGGAAAAAAAAAAAAAAAGAGAAAAAAATGCAAAAAGTCTACACGAGAGCCAAACGTCCTCACGACAGCCAAGCCATTTTTCAGTCTTTTATTAAAATTACATTGGCCATTGACAACTATTCACATCTGCCTCTTGTAAACAGCAAAAGAGCACCATCATCATACAGTGAAAGGCACAGAAATACGCAAAGGGCAACAGAGGTGAGTAACACCTATTAGCAAGGCTATGCCATACCCACAGCGCACACACCACGCTGTGCTTATATACCTCAAAAACCAGTTCATTTATAATAGCTCACAGCTTTCAAGGAAGGCAAGCAAAATTGTACTAAAATATGGTGTGTAGGTATAAGAAAAATAAAGCTTGATTCAGTCCTGCCTCCCTTCCTTAGCCCTACCTCCTCCAAACACTTTAAATAGGATGTTATCACTACTTGTTTATATGCCATTACAGAAAAAAATGCTCAGTTTCTTAATACTGCATTACAGAACAAAATGTTACTCAATTCTTTCTGTAAGTACCAAGAAATAACTGTGAGACCATATGCATCTGAAAGCATCCACGTGCTGGAGTAATCCGGACTTACGTAACTGACAATTGGCATCTAACCACGAAGAGGAGGAAAGAAAGGACCAACACACAAATCTTCTTTAAGACCTAAAACCAAACTAAAAATTCATTTTGAGGAGTCTGATTCGGGAGTCAAGTGAAACTCACATCTCTTAAGTTACAATTTAAGGCTCCCGCCATGAAAGCACACAGGAAAAAGAAAATCCCACGTGGCTGATTTTCTCTCCTTCAGTTAATCCCGTTAAGCAAAAATGAATCATTTGCTAATTGACGAGTTCAGTTTGAAGTGATGCCACCATGCTTCTTATCGCAGTAGCTGGAAGGCAAGTCCTTCCAAGGTTTGAACAAGCCATCGACAAAGGCAGAGATCAGCATCCTTTTATTTTCTCAGTGTATCCTAAAATGACAGGCATTGGAGCACAGATACTCCTGGAGATCGTGTTGTACTTTACCCTTGAAGTCACAGTAAAGAAAAGCAAGCACCCAATCCTATATGCTTACGGGATCCACCACAGCCCACAGCCCCATTCAGACAAGGGCAAAGCCCACCACCACGCTGTGGCGTGTACTGTAATGCAGGGGTACTATTTAAAGCCCTAAATCACCTCTGCCTTGGGACGGCCCCACTATCCTCAGCTGTAAAACCAGCTTCCTACTGCCAGCTGCAGTGGACATCTATATAACGCTCACATCTGCATTTTCTGAGCCTGGGGGTTCACCAGTGGAAGTAAATCAAAAGGAAACGTGGGCACAGTTCATAAGAACAGCAGCCATGGCACAAGGCAGACATGGACAGGGCAGCCAAAAACGAGAGGTGCAAACAGATCCAAAATGCACAGACAGGCAATAAATGGGACCAAAATCCTTCCTCACCCCCTGTTCTACCTGCTCTTAGCCAAAAGGCAGTATTTTTTTTCTTCCTTATAAGCATGATTAAGTGCTTTGGTATCGCTGTTAGACAAAGATCACTGTTCTTAGATGCCAGGCTTGGGGTGAAAGAGAAGGTGTTTGCGGAGCCACAACCACTACCGTAAAGGCACAGACATATTATTATGAAAAGCAAGTCAACTTTTTATGCATAGATAAGGATAACAAATGTTTCATTGCTGTTTCAAACATTTGAGATCTTAAGCTGAACCACAGGAAAGAGCATTACTAGTTAGGCTATTACAGTAAATGAAATGAAAATTGAAAATGAAGTCTAACTGACATTAAATTTAAGTAACTATATATCAATTCCACAGTCATCATAATACATCGACAGTTATTCTGACAAAACTTCGGCAGAACAGAAAAGCACCCTTGATAACTCCGAATATTAAGCTGAGGTACCACAGGCATCTTACAGTTTATATAAACAAAGTGCCTCCTGCAAATAATCATGGTTCCTTCAGTGAAAACTGCAGCATGATTAACAGAGGTCCATTATAAAGGCAATGCATAACCTAGCTCCTGTGAGTAGTCACTGCCACATCGGACTGCGTTTCTATGGCAACCAGGGAGGAAAATATAAAGCAAATTACAGTTAAATGAAAATTATTCTCCATGACAATATATGTTAATGCAGGAACATTTGCAAGGCCATTCTGGATAAAATGTTTACATTCACACATGTGTTTACAAAAATAAATAAAAGGCAGGCTATAACAGCTAATGGATCATCCAAAGATAAGGATCCCAGTCTTTTTTTTTCAACCAGGGAGGAATAAAATTCTTCAAGCTAACAGAATGTAAAACAATCCACTTTAACAAAGGTATTTGCACATTTAGATATAGTATACCTTCTTTAAGAAACAGTTTTTCAGAAGATCTAACATGTACAGTTTTGAGTGTTGTGATCCTTTAATTTTCTTGGCTGCAAACAAAGAGCACATTTATACCGCCTCATCCCAGGAGAAAGCGTTTTAAACGAGAGGCTAAGTCACTCAGAATATTTATGGAGTTCTGACTGAAACTGGAATAGTGACTTATTTTAATCATCTATAACTTACTTATTGAAAACTGAAAAGTGTTTTTATACCTCAGGATTTGCGGCATTCACTCGACAGCTGGGAGAGTCCTATACCTCACCACAGTTAAAAAGCAGCAAAGGCCAATGAGAACCCATCCTTAGATACCTTTACAAAAGCCTGCAATTAAGGCTTTAAAAGGTTATCCCACTCTCCCACCACCATCGCTTAGCCTAAACAGTCCTTTTTTAGGGACTATATCTCAGTTTTTAAATATCTTCTGAAGCATGAGTGAAGTTAATTGGAATAAGGCTCGTCCAAGAGGCAGCCGCTTACTTATTTTTTTAACTCACTTGGCTCATACCCCAAAGAAAAGCCCGAAGAAAGAAAGTAGGTTATAAACTGACTTACAGTCTCTTTTCCACTCTGAAGCGCCACGTTTTAAGAACGGTTTAAAATACTGCATTAGAAAAAAGCACTCTTCTCAGCCGCGTTTCACGGTTCCCCCTGCCAAGTTCCTTTCCCATGGAAATGGTCTGCCTGTTCCGCGAGTAACACAGGTGCAGGTTTCTTAGGAAGACCCAGAAAGAGCACAAGGCACTTTTTGAACCCGTTTCAGCGAGCTGGGAACACAGAAGACGCCATTCACTCTGCTGGCACATCTGAACTTACTCCGTACACGCTCCCACTGACCTCTGCATCTGTCTCTTGCCTCCACCTACAGAACAATACTTGAATCATGAGGATCATAACTTTTTATGACAGCGGGAAAACTGCAATATTCTCCACAAGTTCACTCCACCCTGCACATAAAACTGCTCATAGGTTCAACCATAAAGCAAACTACCTTCTTTGAAGTTGGACTTAAAGGCTGGCGCACGTTATAAAGCTGATCTGAAAAAAACGCAGCCTATTAACGTTTTACATAGCCACACTCATGGAAATCATCATTCGTTAATCATTTGGTGCGACTGTTGACAAAAGCAAGTTAGGTCAGAAAGTAACTGGGTAACAAAACACTTTACAGGTGAGCTCAGGTTACCCACAAACACCAAATTCACGTACCACCAAATATATTCCAGTCATGCTCCACTTTCCCTGAGGATCGTTTGCTGCAGAGCCCACAGCAGCATTACCATTATCATTTCGACTAATTTAGTCACCGATCTCCACACAACCACGACTCCCTCCACCTTTCTTTCTACAGCGACGCGCAGACAATCTCCATACAACGCAAATAAAACAGCTACAAATCTTAGCCTAAAATAAAATATATATATCTGCAAATCAAACTACAGTAGCAGTTGCTAGGTTCCTTTTAAAGCCTTCACTAATTGCTAGGATTGGGTTTCTACTGAAGCTCCTCGCTGCAGTGGTGGAGGGGTTGAATGTTGTTTTCACAAAAGAACTTCTAAAACCACAGGCTGCACGCCTGCAACAGCAGGTATTTATATTCTGTGCACAAATGAGATTATGTGTACACACCCCATCCCCACTAGCCTTCAAGCAGATGAATCCTACCAGGCCCAGCTATCTTTCCGGACACCAGAGCGGTCAGGTCGGGTACCCCGCTTTCTACTGACGTGCTCTCCATCCTTTTGCGGAGAACTGCCTTACAGCGTCAAAATGCATCCGCATTAGAAAAGTAATTTCCTCTGTGCATGTAAGCAAACGCATGCTAACACAAAGTAAAATTCTAGAGAAAACCATGGAGCTTGCATCTTTCCTGCCCTAGCAAACAGCAGGAGGTCCAGGGGAAAGCCAGGCTGCCAGGCAATACTAAGCATGCAACGCTGCCAGCAGACCTCCCATGCACCCGTCTCCATTGCAGGCTGCATCAAGTGAATGAGCACCAGATGGACAAGGTAACAGCTCTGAAGAGACTATCAGAAGGATTCTTGCAGATTTCAATTCCCTGCACTGCTCCGTAAGAGTAAATTCTGCCTACAACTATTAATATTAATGTTGTAGAAAAGAGCCCCATCGTTCAAATACAGGACAAATCCATAAAACAGAAAGATCTAAAGAGCTGATCTAACCAGGGACAATAGGTGGTGATGGTGACACAGAAGAGGTAACAAGCCACTAGCGGTAAGCACAACAGGCATACAACAGCAGACCCAAGCTGACAGCACCCCAAACTCTCATCCCTGGCAGAAGTTTCCATGCCCTCAGATCCTTCACCTCTCAACACCACTGCAGCTTCATTTCATTTTCAAGCACTTTCCTCCCACCATGCAAAAACACAGCCCAGATCTCGAGAGGGAGATGAAGATGCAGGATGATCTCAGAGAAAGGGAGAAAGGCAGGAACAGACGGGAGGGAACATCAAAAGGCAGACAGACTAAAATTAGAGACAAGAATCCTGGATGAGGAGGACCAAGGCAAGAGCAGAGAGCCAAGCAGAACCTCCATCACAGGAGGCTCCCGGGAAGAGGGGGGCAGACAGAAGGGAGAAGAAATATTATAGTGGCTGAAGTAGGGGAAGCTAGCAGACAGAACAGACTGCAGAAGTAAATGCAGCATTTTAAGAATACAACCTGTAGCTTTAACTAAGGAGCACTACTCAGCACATCAGGAAAAAGCCACAAAGTTGACTTCTCATGTAATCTCTTCTCCCCTGGATGAAGGCTAACTCAAAGGCAATTCAGTTCTCACCACACAACAAGTTTAACACCCCGGTACCAGTGCTGATCACAGGGGAAGGCGATTTAATTCACCACCATCACCCACAACAGAGAGCAGCTCTGAGCAATGCAGGACACCTCAGATCCCAGTCAGAAAGCCAGAAGCCTTCTGGGCTGCTGGCAAAATGGAGAGCGTCAAACAGATCAGAGGCCGGGACAGTCATTGCGCAGTACCCCGACATGTGCCAAGAGGCAGACTACGGCAAGGAAGTAGACTAGAGAAGATACAGCAGTTATCAGCAATTCTTATTTTCAAAACGAGCGTATTCTCACGTGTCCCGAGTTGGTAGGACAAGAAACCACACGGGTTGGAATAAAAAGGTCAACGTTCAAGGAGAACAGGCTTTCATCTTCAAACCTGGCTAGTGCATTCAACTCTTGGACTGCTCGGAAAGGTAAAGTTTTACACACAAAAATATCCAGGCTTACTCATTGCAGACCCACGATCCAGTTCGGATAAATGTATCTGCCTGTGCCTGGCTGCAAGATGAAACCAAGGAGACAGCTAGCTATGGGAAGCAGCCAAACACTGTAACTAGAGCACCAGCTCACCCAGTGGTATTTAAACAACCACGAGCAGGATGTTTGTTTCCCCCCCACATACACACACCCCTTCCCCACATCTCCCTATATCTCTTCCCAGCATCGGCATGGCTAATCTCATCCATCTATCTAAAGATATAACTACAGCAGTACTTTATAAATAGGCTTACATGTTCTGTCCATCCAAGACCTGACGCAACAGCACAACGACAGTCGGTGCAGCAAGCGGTGTGTGTTGTTACGACAACACTGACATTTCACAATCTGCAACAGCCATCATCCCGCATAACATGGAAAACACTAGACCGAAAGTGTAAAGTCTACCCGAAAGATTACTGCTTTCATAGGATACGGTCACTGCCACAGTCAGCAGGATATCAGATCTGTTACCTCCTCCCTGCAGAAGGCAGCTATCAGGAGACTATTCCCAACGGAGAACTTCTTGGAACTTTATCTTGGCTCCTCCTAGCCTTAACCGGCCTGCAGAAAACCCAGCTACTTACTAGTAATTTGGAGCTCCTGGTACAACTTGTTTACACAGAGCAGGTCATAGGATAGGCTGGAAGGTGTAAGCAGGATATAGTTTTTATGGCTCTGAACTCCTGCCCAGATAAGCTGATAACACTCTGTGCCGAGGGGGAGGGGAGCACTTTCATGTGCGCTTTATTTAAAATGAAGATGCACCATGAACTACATGCAGTTAAGCATTTTATACTTAATAATGAAGTTTCCATTCACCTTATTTTCCTTTAAAGCTATTTCACACACTTTTTTTTTTTTTAAGGAGTTCCGAATTACATGTACTTCCATTTCATATCAAGATATTCAGAGCAGCACAGCACTTTCAAAACCTACCCCCCTTCAGCCTCTTGCTGCACAGGCTGTCAAGCCCGCAGGGACGGGCTGCCTCTGGATTCTGATGGTTTTTGTTTGGGTTTTTTTTTTTTTTTTTAAAGAGGGTAACATCTCCCTTCTTTCCCATGCCTGTGATACCATTTTAGCAGCTTTATGCTGCTCTAAAGGTAAATTATTTTAGACCTTTTCTATACGGCAAAGCTGTCAGTCTCTTAAAAAAAAAATAAATGACAGAGCTAGCTTCCTCCAGTGTTTGCATATTTTATATGTCCCCTCTCTCCCTCCCCTGATTACCCACAGCCATTTAACCATCCCACTGTGACATTCTCCAGACCTTGATGTCCTCAGCTGAGGACTTGAAGCCTACCACTCAAAACAAGGACCACCTTAACATTTTTCTCAGAACAATTCTGATGCATGCAAGAGGAAAGGAAAAGCTTTCTCACTGCTCGTATGCGAGAAAAACATCAGTTCCCTCAGTACCTAGCTGAGACAAAGCTTCTTCTACACGTACTAAAAAGTTTTCCAACCTTTCCATTTTCAAAGTCTGTAGATTTTGTTGCTAAAGAAGAAACAGGCACGCATTTCAGTCACATAGGAACCCCACGCCAGCATGAACACACTCGCACCTAACAGCAGAATTAATATTTCAATATTTCCACAAAATATCGGATGTTGTAACCTTTGGTTTACTAATACAAACGCAATATGCAATCAATAGCTTGCTCCTGCCAGTGCAGTAATTTACAGTGGAAGATTTATTTTAAAAATACTCATTGGATAAGTTTGGTTTTCTTAGAGACAGGGGAAGAAAGGCTGCCTACAGATTTTTAGAGGATAAATAATTCAATGCATGAATGCCAAGGGCAGTACTGCACACATCCATATGGCAGGGACAATGCAGACAGTAATATATGCTTCACATCACCACCCTGACAGTGCCTTCAACCCTGACCTAGAAAAAAAACATCACTTTCTTCTGACTAAAACAGCTAATTCACTCTCCGTCATTGCTACCCCACAACACTAAGGACTGCTGCATGCTTTTTGTTTACTTTAGGGTAGCATCTCCAAATTCCTCCCCCTTCGCAGACTACAATTTCAGCCTCTCTTCACAACAGCTACACCGCAGTGAGTAGAACAACTTATTCACATGATGAACAGAAGAAAATGAAAATTAACTAGAAGAGACACAGGTTTCAGGCGGCCTCTTTAGGAGCTCACGCCTTTTCACTACCGACACTGAAAGAGGCAGGAAGCCCCAGGATGGTGTCTCATAGGTGAGATCTGGCAAGACACCAGCGGTGCCCCAAAGAGAGCTGGCCATTCCCACTGATGGATGGCACCCATCCTCTGCCCGAGCTACTGCATAGGGTGCCCGCACCGCACTTGACGGACACAGGACCACGTAGAGCGTGTTGAAGGCTGCAACAACACAGAAGAGGGAAGAGGCTGTTCGCTGCAGAAGCCTCCCCTCCTCTCCTCCACGACCCTCATGGTCAGCAAGCCTGCAGTTGCGCTTGTTTCACACTCCCAAAATTAACTGTACAGACACCACCCTGCCCCACTATCCTATTTTGGTGGCAATTTGATAACTTCTCTACATCGTACAGTTTGGAGAAAACAAAGAATCATGAGGAAGAATGCTGGAGCCCAAAATACCTGATATAATTAACTGCGCCTTCTAACAGGATTATTTCCTTTTCTGACCCCAATTACTCCTTCAGTTTATTAAAGAGAACTCATATATGCAGAAATGTTAACACCCTAAAGAGTCACATAAACAGAAAAAAGTCTGAGGGCACCATTATAAACAGAGTTAATGGAACTCAGTGATTGGAAATGGATCTTGAAAGCTGTCAGATCAAAGCAAGATCTTTCTCGTGCAAGGACTGCATTACCCTTGGAGCCACAGAGCTAATACCATCTATAAAAATATTTTGCTCAAATAAGTTAAGAACAGCAGCGTTTCATCTGTCAAAAGGTGCGAGGCTTTTATGGGATTAGCCATTCCACATACAGCATAAAAATTAGAGCAGATTTTTAAAAGCCCTCAGCTCAGCTGACAGAGACTATACAGACCAACGTGTGTGCCTGCTTTCTTCACACACACGCTACACACTGAACAGATTTTTCACTGCTATTAGCATTTAAGCTGCTTTTTTTTTTAAAATACACTTGTAAAGGATTACAAATTGGCATCACCTTTAACTAGCCACAGATGAAGCTACCACCACCACCCAGAGCCAGACAAATTAAGATTTTTAAATACCCAACAGCTGCATGAGAAAATACACCAGAAAACACCAGTTTTCACACAGGAAAGCCTGAAAATTCCAGGTACAGTCAAATACACTCAAAACCAGCCTCCAGACCACAGGCGCTGATAGCTTCCTACCCCCCTTCTCTGCAGGATACCAAAGACAGCATTTTGCCCAAGCGTACTTTAATAAAGCTATAGCTGCACAAACCCATACTGTTTCAGATGCTTGTGATTTCAAATAATTGACTACACAGGCTTTCCTTTAACATTTATGCGAGTATTTTTTATGACCGAGCATCAGTGGCATACAAATTACATAGCCTTTAGCTGAGGATCTCTGCGCTCAGCACCCTCAGAAAAAGCAGCTTCGCGCCGCTAATTCCTCTTGCAGGAAAAAGAGAATATTTTAAAGTTGCATACAAATCATTCTTGTAAAGTGTCATGCAGACTGTTTTAAATTAGATGGGGTAAAAATACATGCAAGTTTATCATGAAACACTAAAATCTTTGCTATGGAGACACCAGTTTCTCTCCCCAGCCTTTTACAACCAAAACCCATTCAATTCTCACTCACGATGGAGGTAGCAGACAAGCCACCTTTACTAGAGCCTCGTCAAGGAAATACGATTAGAATAACAACCACCGTGTAAATATTTCCAAGCATTACTTCCTTTGCTGTACTGAAAAGCAGTAGTACCTGTCACTACTTGCTATGTATCTACCACCATTAAATCTTAATACCGAGGAAGGATTTCAATCCATAAAGCAGACTGTCAAGCCTGAAATTCAGGTACTGCGCATGGAGAGAGGAAGAGGGGCTAACCTCGTAAGAAAGCCGTCACTCACTAATTTTACAAAATGTAATTAACCAGCTCCAGTCCTGTGCATTTCCTTCCCTCGGAGAAGGATTTCTTCACCGAGTAATTAGATCGTCCCAGTTAAGACTCAAGTCACCACAGAACATATTCTCCCCAAAACAAAGCCACATGCACGCTTATAGAAGATTCAAGCACTGTTTTAAAAAAAATGCTGCCATTTCCTCACGGTAACTTAAAGCTCTTCCTAGTTTTTGCCTTAGTCACTGCATGGATCTAAAACTAACTGAAACCAATACACCACCGTGGGAGCCCCCAAAAAGCAGTTAATCCTGGTTTTATTCCCATCCTCGAGACCCTTTAAAAGAAGGCAATACTCTATAAATAATAATGTATAGAAAAGCAGGAGGTAAAAAAAAAAATAATCTTAGTACTTCAAACATATGTCCAAAAGCCACAACATAAAGACAAAGAGTACAGATTAAAAGCTGTAAAGATATACTTGTCAGGAACCTTCCTTTGAAGTATCTGCAGGAAACACTGTCATCATGCAGCCATGTTACAATTACACAGTTAAAATAATCACCACCAGTTGTAAGTAGTCCATCTGGTTTACTGAAAAGGGAACACTGCTGGTACAGTATTGATTAACACGACTAGTCTTCACTGACCCTAGAGAAATACATTTGTCTGCTCCACTGAACAGCGGAAGAACGCTGCACGACACTGTGATACACCTCATTTTCTTTAGAAGCACTTTTGGGGACTTACTCAATTAAAACATAAGTAGAAAATAAAATAAGCTTAACAGGTTGTCTACCACACACGAAGGAAGAAATGAAGCCCAGCACTTTGCTGGAGGGTTTTTTGGGTTTGTTTTTTGAGTCTTCTTCCCCCATCCAAAACCAACATTCATTTTGGTCAATCTGTATGTTTAAGTCTGAGAAAATGCTATTACAACATCATAAAAACAAAAAGCAGCACATTAAAAAAAAGTCTATTCACCCTGAGACATGTTTTTATGAAATGGAGATACAGACAAGAGTTCATTTTTAAAAGCAGAAGCAGAACTGAACAGCAAAACCAATTATGAAACACTGAACCTAACATCTCCAGTTTCCAGCCCGTCAAAGCCACTGACGCTTACATGACCAGGGCTTCTATAACCACTGTTTAGAACAGAAATAAATAAAAAAAAAGTTGGGAACTGATCACGTTGGAGGGCAGAAATTGAAGGGCTCATATGGTCCCTCCAAAGTGTCTTTCACTGTATGGGCAACTCAACCTGCTGTGAATTTCACAAACTAAACCCTTACTCAGACAAGTCTGGAGGTGATGCAAGTCCCAGCTAGCCTAACAATACAGGTTCACAGCAAGCTCCACTGGAGCCCAGACCGCTCTTTTCAAGGGCAGACACAGACAAGATGTGCCCCGGCAAGTTTTATACCTTCCTGTGCTACCTCCTTTAAGACTGACAAGTTCTCCTAGAACCAAAGAGACCCGGAGCATCTCTGCATAAAAAAAAAGCTGAGCTCCACAAACCCCAGACACACCTAAACAAGTGCAGACGCCAGGACGGACACAGTAGTGCAGGCAAGGCTCTGCTTTGGGGAGAGACACATGAAGGCTGAGGGTAACTGTGCTGTAGGAGCAGCTCAACCAGAGCCCCCAGCGTGGACCCATGCAGGCACAGACCACCCCTCGGAGTAAGATCTTCCACTGACAAAGCGCTTCCCACAGAAAGAAAACAGGTCACACAGCTTCAGCAGCGACATTTCACAGGCATAACGAAACGAGGTGCCTAAGAGTTCCCCTGCTGAGACAGAGAAGTCACTGTAGGTCTTGCTCCACGTAGCATTTAAAACCCTTCTACTGCATGCCACCACAACCATTTAGAAGTGCTCCAATATGCACCTTTAATCTGCCAGTAACTCCATTTTGTAAAAATGCCAACTTTTTCTTTTTAAGTTAATCAAGTCAAATATTTAGTTCCTGGTAGAGCACACACAAAAGAATGTATCAATGCCATTTGAAAACATGCGAGAGTTAATTTCCTTTTACCTCTCCATGACTCCATGGAGTGTTTCCCCCCCCCCGAAAAAGAAAATAATGGGAGTGATTATATAAAAATGTTCTATTTTATTAACAACTCAGAAAAAAGGAAAATACATTTAAGCTCCAGGTTCCTTATATTTATACAAATTTCAGCATTTAAAGAAAGTACACATCCACTACAAAGCATTACATTCACAAAATGTTTTCAGCTAAATATCTTTGCCTACACAGGGAAGAAAAAAAAAAAGTCTATACCCAATTTCAGAAACCATCTCAGGAGGGAATTTTGCTCCAAGAGCTGCCTGGAATTTGTTCTCTGCCTATAGGGCCGTGTCCCCAGTGGTAAGAGAGTACTTTGTGTACAAAACCAGGAGGGGGGAGGAACCCTTTCCTGCAACTGGATATCAAAACAGATCTCCAAGCTTAGAGTAGAAGCCAATCCGTAAACACACTGACTCTTGTGCCTCAATGAAGAGGCCGATTTTCAATCTGCACGCACACCCCCTCGCAGGACAGCTGCTCTCTCTGGGAAAGGGCAGAGGGCACCGAGGGCTCAGCTCATCCTGGCTCCTTGCGAGGCAAGGCGGGGGGGG
>NW_009649576.1:161154-161500 GCF_000708025.1 Charadrius vociferus
CCCTTCCTCTCTTTGCTAAGGGGCAAAGGTGTCTACCAGCCCCTCCCCGGCACACAAAGGCTCCTCCGAGGAAAAAAATACCAAGCAATTTAAAGATTAAACTAGAAAATAAATAAATAAACGCGGATCAGCCAAGCTGGCTGGCGGCAGCTCTGTTCAGCTCCATCCTCTGCGCACACACACGCAGGGCTAACGCCTACCCAGGGATGATGAAATGGGAAAAGGAAAATACCATTTCAGACAACTTTTGGTATTGTTCCCCCCAGCACAGTGCTCACCCCAAAATGCGTGCTCCCCCACCGCACCTCTGCACGCTGCCGTCTCCCCACAAAAAAAAAAAAGGGGG
>NW_009649576.1:163018-171218 GCF_000708025.1 Charadrius vociferus
CCTGCCCCTGAAGGGTGGTGGTTTCCAGCGGTCGGGGCGGGCGCGGGGGGACGGTCAGTTACACGGTATGGTGCTGCTCGTCAGCAGACAGCGGGCACTCGCTCCGTATCTTCATCCCTCCTGCTCTACCTGCGCTGCACTACAAACCCGTGTGTGGTTTGGGGCTGAATCCCGTAATGGCGCATACTCATTAAAAGTTCTCGATGCCAAAAGCTTTCGCTTTCTAGAAGAGGCTGTGTTAATGAGAAACTCCTTTTGGCGGTTATTTACAAAAAAAACATTGTTTCTGTGTCGCTGGGGATCGCCCAGGTTATGTTCTCACCTAGCCCAGGAACGCCCTGGCTGGAACTGAGGGTGCCAGGATCCCGCAGGGGTTAGCACGGCTCCCAGGGGGAAAGCTGCCAAGCGCGGCTGCTCTGCCAGGCCCCGGCCATCTCCGCCGTACAACGCAGGCACCTCAAAACGGGCTGTGCTCCCTTCTTGGCCCTGTGACGGGACCTTGCTCCTGACCAGGCTGTGTTGGTTGTGCCTGTTTTTCTTCTCAGCTCCTTTCAAGTGCTGATTGCATCATGCCAAAGAGGCTTTTGTGCTGTTTTTATTTACAGAGTCTCTTCTAAACAACCAAAGCTCTCTAAAGGAGGATGGTCGTTCTTGCTGGATAAGCCTTTGTCCCACTGAGCTTGTGGAAGCAGCAGAAGTAAGTGCGGGTGTGCTTGACTGTGTCGTGCAGACAAGTAGCCACGTGACGGCTCGGTTCCTGTGCCTGAGACAACACTGCTGGTGCCTGTCCTCCTGTCGGGCTGCAGCGGTGCCTTGTGCCCTGTCGAGGCTGTGGTATCTCCTCCTGATGGTCGCTGTGTTCCCGCCTGTTACGTTTGTGCTCTCCAGCCCTAAGGTAACTCCAAAAGTACTGGTAGATCCTGTTACTCAAACACAGCTGTCCGTGCGTGAGCTCAGCACAACCCTTCTGCAGGATAGGAATGCTTGTTGTAGATCTGTATTTCGTATCACACGTCTAAGTGCCAGAGCCCCCTTCATGTCATCGAGGTAAGCCAAATGCTGCGGTATCCCCCAGGGAAGAATCCTGTTTACGGAGTAGATCTTCACAGCAAGTACAAAATGGGGACACGTGCGTGGCTCGCTGCCCAGACCGGGTGGCCCAGGTGCCCTGGTGTGGGTGGCAGCCACCTGCACAGCTGCGTCACTGCATTTTGTTTTGGTTGCTGAGGATTGGGAAGCCTTGAGGCAGCAGCTCTCAAACAATTTCTACCAGTGACCTCATTGGTAATTATTCTGTTTTTTTAACCCCCCTCTTCCAGGAGCGTGGCCCATAAATGTGATTGCTTTTTTGGCATTTGCAGTTCCACTTCAGCTCGCACATTTGGCAGCCTTAAGGATTGTTCTCATGCGCTGAGGATGCCAGTAGTCCCCCAGGAAGAAAAATCTCTTTGCTGGGCTCAGTAGTGATAAAGGAGTGGCTCTGGAGCACGTGTTGGACTTCACTGTTAAATAACAGCATGAGAGAGATTTATTCTGAGCCTGTTAAGCTGGTCCTGTGTTCTACTTAGGCTTAGTCTTTTTATCTCTACCCATCTTCCTCTTCCATAAGACCTACTAAACCAGTCCAAAGAAAGGTTGTTGGGTTGGGTTTTTTTGTCCTCCCCTCCATTAAGCTTCTTGTCATATTTCACTGAAAACACTGCAAATAAGTGTTTGCCTCTCTGGTGCCTCTGAGTGAGGAGATAAGAGGGGAAATATGCTTTTCCATTTCCTAAATATAGTTGGCTATAACTGCTTCCTTGACAGCCGTGAATGCCATCCAGGTCAAAGATCCAGTGCTGGGGAGGAAGTTAAAGCCTTTCTGTGTCATCCTGACCTTTTTCTATTTGAACACAACAGTGTGGACTATCAACCTATTTCAGGGAGGGACATTAAAAGTACTTGGTGAAAGAAAGCTAACAGCGGGAGCGTGGGGAGGAATGATTTCAGTTGAGGGGGGATCTGCTGTTTTTCTGGGTGAGACTTCTGCGATGAAGCTGTTTAACCTGCTTGGTTTTGTTACCCTGGGATGGCTTTTGCTCCTTGCAACTTAATTGCAATACTTAAGAGGAAAAAAAAAAATAAAACCACCATAGTTAATTGTTGAGCACCTTTATCCTTCACTAAAGGTTGTAAGACCTCAAATCCTAAAATAAAACAAATAGTCTGGTGCTGAGGAGGAAAGAGAACATTGCATGAGGGCAGAGAAATTAGGCCACTTGGGGAATGTGCTTTCAGGCCTATTTCTGTCTGTCACAGCAAACTAAAAGGACGCTATCTTAGGGGAGAGAGCTTTGTGACCCTTTGGTCTTTGCTCTGTTACTCTTTCCCTGTCTAACTCTGGAGGTGGCATCTGTGTCAGCCGCTCACCTGCTTTTGCAACCTATGGGTAACCATACTCATGTCTCTACTTCAGCTGAGCTCCCTTGAAGCTCTATAGCAACTGTCTCGTGATGGAAGGAACCATTATGTCAACCATAAGGGCAAAAATACGTGGTCTGTGTTAATGTGGGTGCAGTTCTCTGCTGATTCAGCTCCTCTCAGGATGTAAAGATGGGAATCTATTTTTAATAGATTAGACAATGTGTGATTTATGACTACTACGGTCACACATCAGGGTAAATCCTGTGTGACCAGTCAAGTGCCAAGAGAATAAAACTTTAGAAGAACTTTGATTAGAAGAGCCTTTACTTTAAGCGTGGCTCATGTTTTAATTAATGTCATCTATTAACATTCTGAAGAGAGATGGTTTTGGCAAACAAAGCAGCCATTTAGAAAGGCAGCCATTTGGAAAGCCAGCAAGGAGTACAGCTGATGCTCTTGGTACTGCAGCAGAAACCTCCCTAACTCTGCACGCGATCTCATTTTTCTTAAATAAAACTACTTTCAAGCTATCCTTGTATCATTTTGTTGTTGTTGTTAAAGGACAACTCCAACTTAAAACAAGGCCTTCTCCCTGTGATGCCATTAAGAACTAAAAGACTGGGCTTTCACCTGCTTTATAAGGAGGTGGTTTCTCACAGCTCTATGAGATGTGATTAAATAATAAGGCTAAACTCATGCAACAGCTCACTCATACCAAAATCAGCATTCTGCTGAAGGTTTAACTCCTCGATGCAGCCCACTGTGTAAATCAGCTGAGTTGCAGCATCAGCCCTGTGAAGCACCAGGACCACACACTGGGGCCCACGACAGGCAGAGCTAGCAAACCAGGAGCTGATTTAGCTCCTATGCCCTTGGCCTGCACAGGCAGCAGTATTTTTGGACCCCTCAAAGCTTTGAGCTGCTCTTGTGGCTAGTAAGCCTATTTACATGGTTCCCTGCAGGACCTTACGCCTATGCGAATAGTAAGTCCATGGAGCTTCAGGCTTCCTGCATCCCTAGAGGAGGATGCTTTCCGAAGGTAGTGGTCCCCTGCTGCTGGGTAAATGCCTCGTATTTATGTTCTAGGCGTGAACTCGTGACAGTCCTGGTCTAATTACTGTTTTTATGATTCCTAATGACAGGCTTTAGGTTTAGCCTGCTTATGGATTTCAGGGGTGTGGAGTGACAGTTGCTTGCTCAGAGCTTACTGACCTCCTCCAGTCTGCGGGGTTGGGAGATGACTTCAGCCACCCCCTGCACACAGATGGATTCCTGGGCTTCTCCTGAGCTCTGCACGCTTCAGCACCTCTCCAGGGAGCGCACTCCTGTGGAGCAATCTGCTCATTCGTGGCCTTTGAGTCACAAGCAAGCGATTTCCCTCCTCCTGCTCTACCCTGCAAGATAAGCTGAGAGGTATCCATGTCACTCTGTCAGAGCATTGCTCCTTCTTGCCTGCATTTACTTTGCTTTTGTAGCGATTTGTAAGCCGTGACTGGCAGACGGTTCAGTCGCTGCTGCTGTATGGCTGATTCCCTGTGATCCCCTGCCTATAGCCATCTGTCACCTACCTGTCTTAGTTAAACTCTCTGGTCATTAGAGGTGACTCAAAGATAAAAGTTTGTACCCCAGCACTGTGTCCCAATTACGCTTTAAGCCTGTCAGCTGCCTTACTGTGGGGCTGGGGTGTCCTCCTTGCCCCCAGGGAGGAGCAGTTTAAGTGCCACGATGTCCTCTGTGCGCTGAGGCGCAGGTCGGGAAGTGGGTCTGGCAGCGGCAGCAGGAAGCTCTGGAACTTGCAGTGATCCCAAGCTGCTCCTGGAGGAATAGGTGTGATGGTTTTGGACTGGTTTGTATGAAAAGGCTATCTGCTGAACAGATCTTTCCCTGGTGAGGAGTTTCACAGTGCTTGAGGGACAGACGTGTGGGTTTTTAAGTATGTCCTTTGTTCCTGAGCCTAAGGCTTTCCTGCATACTTGGCCTTGCTGTGCTGAAGGGGAGCATCTATCCCTTGACCTTGACTTGTCATCTGCAAAGAAGTCATCTAAAAAAAACCATCTGGTACGTGACAAAGATGCAGACTGCTGAAGGGTGCTGGAACGCTCTGGGGCCTCCGAGCCAGCACCGATCTGTGCATTTTTGTCCTGCCACAGAGGAGTCCTGGCTTGCATTGCCAGGTGGGTAACAGAGCAATTTTTCATCTTTTAAATAAAAGTCTGAATTTACATTCTAGCAGCTTCAGCTCTACATTTAATCCTTTGATTCATTATTGATGCGGAATCTGTGGATGGCGTGGTGGCCACCTGATTCCAGGTATCCATTCACTGAGTTTGCAAAGTGCTGCGTTGAAATTAGTCTGAACTAAGCTGGGAGGCTGACAGAATCCTGCAGGGAGCTTCCCGAGACTTGAGGGGGCAAGTCCAAGGGTGGCAAGACTGTCTTACAGGGAACATGGAAATAGGAGATGTGAGTTCTCAGACATAGTGGAGCTGAGGGCTGTGTTGGCTGCGGAAAATGATTTCACTTGGCCTCAAAAATACAAGGATGGGGCTGCTAATGCTGCTTCCTGTTCCTAACCTGCTCAGGAGATAAACCAGGGATTTCAGACTCCAATCCAGCACCTTTCCCCAGTAGTAAATACACGTGGCATTACTGAGTGATGTCATGGCTGGAGCACATCCCAGCAAGGCCAAGCCTGGATCAGGTTATATCTGTCTTCTCAGAATATTGGCTTACTCCCAAAGGAGCATATTGCCAGTCCAAGGGCAGTGACTGAAGCCACCTTTCCCAAGGTCATCTCTCGCGCACACAGAGAGGACAGCACTCGCTTCCGCGTACGCAGTGCAGCCTGAGCCACCCACGCAAAAGTCACAGGGCAGCCATGGTGGTTGCTGGCAGCATGTAGGGCAAAACCTCTTGACTGGCGTCAAATCTGTGTTGGCACCAGCGAGGACCCCCAGCCCTCCTTTCTGGTGCTTCATGATCTGTGCCTTTGAGGCACAGCATGAAAGGAGGAACAGGAGTCACGTCAACTCCAGCTATGTGGTGCATTTGTAAATAACCAGTCCTCACAGTTCAGTACGGTTTTGTCACATCAAGGCTTGCATCTTCTGGCTGGGAGCATCACAGAGAGAGCCCAGCTGCCTTACAGACCTGAAACACTGCTTGCTGCAGTTAGTGAGCCCACCCAGACTCAGCTGGGTGGTCGTCTGTGTTGGAGTTTAGACCTGTTCAGCTTTCGTTGCCCTCCATCATCAAATGGGTGTAAGTTTGTCCTCACTGAAGCCAGAGCAAAGCTGTAGGGCAGGCATAACGAAACCCATTCGGCTCTCTCTCAGGTCTGCCTGGCAGGAGTCAATAAAGTCCTGTCTAAGCAAACTGCGCTGCTTTGCTTCTAATCGGGCTGTAATTCTATTTAAATGATGCAACTCTTTAAAAATAGATCAGGCCTAATTAGCAACAGGTCTAATCAGAAGATGGATGGAAGCAAGGTGCGACATGCCTTGAGTGAAGGGGAGGCAGGGATGTGCGTGGTGCTGTTACGCTGCAGTGGCTGGGGGCACTGGGGGGCCCCACAGCCCCTTGGTTCCTGACACGCTTTGCCATAGTTTTTGTATCCTGTGTTTCCCCACTGGAAACGCCGCACCTCCCTTCTCTGTGCCTATGCTGGAGGGAGCCTCCCCCATCAGTCAGCATCTCCATATAAGCCGTTTCCTACTCCAAACACAGCTGGAGTGTAAATAACCCCCCTCCATGGGTCTCTTTGCAGCGTGGATGAAGACATGACACTCATCTCTGTGGCAGCCACCTGGCCAAGCAGGGTGTTGAGCATGAGCTGCCATGGAACAGAGGGCTTGTGCTCTGCCCGTGTTTGTGCTGTGCCGGAGCTTTTTCTGCTGTGACTCCCCACCGCGGCACTGTAGCACCCATCTCACCTCTGGCTTTGTGTGTGCCCGTATCAGACCTGGGCTCCTCGCAGCCTCAGAGAGGCCAGCCTTGGGTTTCACAGCCTCCAGTCGTGGCCAGGACAAGGGACAGAGATTCCTCCCCAGGCAGAGCAGGTGCACATGACCCTTTCTTTACAGACCGTGAGTGTGCCAGAAGAGCCCACGTGGACAGCGTGGAGTTGAGGCAGGTAGCAACGTGGACCACGCAGCATCTCCCTGGGCAGCTCAGCCTCTGTGGCCATGCCGGGTGGGATCTGCGGGGTGGAGGAGCCGCTGGTGTCTCCACAGCTGGCTGTCACATCCCCACTGCGACACTGCAAGCTATGACCAGCCAATACAGATTAATTGCAACCAGTTTAATTTTGTGTCTGTAAATTAAGCTGTTTGGCGATTAAGCCAGTGATACAAAGAGACTTCCAGGAGTGAGGAGGACATTAACATGCTAATAGACCTTGCTGGTAGAAGGTTTACTTAGACACATCCCAGGGGGCAGATGACAATTAACATCCTAAGAGACTCTTCTAGAAAGAGCATGCTAATTCAGACCTGCTGGGAAGGGAGATAATTATTTATTATTATTTTACGTTGCCCCACAATCTCCCATTTAAGAATGCCTGAGATACTTTAGGACAGGTAGTTTAGGAGAACTAACAACAGCGATGATACCTAAAAGTTGTCTTGGAGCCACCTGAGGGGAGAAACATGGACAGGAGGGAGGGAGAAAAAGCCGCAGAAACCATCCTGGTCAGCAAGACAGGAGAGGAGAAAGAAACATGACTTCTTGAAGGTACATCAAAAGGAGCGGGCAGGAGATATCAGGCCTGCAGGCCTGGCAGACAGAATATTCATTTCAGTAGAGCAAGAAGGGTGTAACTGTGGGAGGAGGGAGGTGATGTTTGCTCTGAAATGCCTTCCTGCCCCAAAGAAATACTCAGCAGAGCACATCGAGCCCACCCACTCTGCTGTGCACAACTAGTGCAAAATAGGAAGAGATTACACAAGATTTAGGATCAGGGACTTAAAATACAATGACCTTTGTGGTATCTGTACATGGGGAACTTAACACCACTCATAACCTTGACACGCTCTGGTGTAATGCTTGGCGGGGGAGGGGGTTCCACCACTGTTGGAACCACGCAGGTGCACCAACAGAACAATTTTAAATGCAGACTATCAGCCACATTGTAGCTTGGCTACTGTGAGTTGTCAAACACATTGTAATGGCTTTTCCACAGGAGACAGCTAACCTGCCTGGCAGAGAGAAAACATATAAATGTATATATTTGCGTTCACTCATTTTACTTCTGAGCATACTTGTTAATCCATCATGCTTAGCCACAGACACTAAATGGTGTTTTCTATCAGCTAATTCATACCTCGAGCTATCAGAAGGGGAGTCCTCCTCACCAGCAGCTGCAAAGGGCGGGAGCTGGTCTCTTTCCTCTCTGCTGAATCTAAGATTGCAGAGGTTGCTTCTTTCTTCTTTTCCCAGCCGTTACAATTATGTGGGATGTGACATTAAGAGTGATAAAAATCCCAGAGCGGGGCTAGTTGTGTACTCACACCACCAGACTCCGCTTCCCTAGTGCCAGCTCTCCCTGCCAGCCGTGCTTTCATGGTGAAGGCGGGTGGCCGCAGTCTCTCTCCTATGCCTGCAGGAACCTGCTCGCTCCTCCCAGGTGTTTGCTCTCCTCCTGCCTACATCTCTTGGGGGAGCCTGGCCAAGGCTGGGCTGAGGGACCTGCCTGCGCTGGACAAGGCCTGGTTGCGGGGGCCGTCTGCTCCAGGGGACTCGGCCAGGCAAACCTTGGCCTGGAGCTCGTCTGCGGAGGGGCAGCCTGCCTTGGCGGGGG
>NW_009649576.1:172209-184813 GCF_000708025.1 Charadrius vociferus
CGGGGAAGGCCGGCGGGGGGGAGCTGGGTCAGGCCTCAGGGTGTTTAAATGGCTTCTTGCTTCGAGACAGGGCTTACCTTAGAAGGCTCTCAGGTTAGACCACCCCAAAGGTCCACCATATAGCAGTAACTTGGGGAAAATACCATATAAAGAGAACACCTAGTTTGTCATAAGCAAGAAAACGTTGATTAAAGGTTTTTTTGTAACTTTTTTAGCGGTGCCTCTTTTGCATCTCTGGTGATACAAGCATACGCACACACACACACCCCCCCCCCATTGGTGCATGCCACAGGTATGTTTTCCCCATCTTGCTGTGCTGCTGGTATTGCAGGGCTCTCCAACACAGCCCTTGATGCAGGAGGTGAGGTTCTCATTTAAACTGGGCCTCCAGCATGATTTAAGACTGTCTTGTGTTTTTCTTCAGTGCAGTGAAAAAGCACTGGCAGTCCAAGTCGGCGATGGAGAAAGAACAATTGTGGGACTGCTTTGTGAATCATGCCAGGTTTTTCTGTGATCAATTTAAACTAGTCTAAGCTGTTCTGTTCTAGAAAGTATCGATCCCAAGGGGTTACCATCACAGGCCAGCGCAAGCTGTTGTGTTGCTGCCCAGCAAACAGGGGAAAAAAGGGTGAGGGATTTCAGCCTAGTCAGTGTCCCTGTCTGGTTTGCTGCACAGAAATTTCTGCCTGTGCAGTAGAGAGAGGTGGCGAGACATGGATTACATGTTGAAGAAGGGGCAAGTTCAGCGAGGGTATTTGTTCATGTCAGTTCAAATTTTATGAAGTTGCCCTTAAGTGGGCATATAAATTACAGGATTGCTGCTGAATTACCACAGGGGAATAGCTGTGTTGTCCTTACTGCTGTGCAGCAGGATTACAAAGTAGTAGTCCTTAAGATTTCTTATTGTGGAAGGGTGTCTTTACCTTTTTAAGAACTGACTTCCAACATATCTTTAAAGTGAAGAACAGAGATGCAGGGAGGAAAAAGAATTTTCGAGTGTTTTGAGTTTCTATTTAAAACTTTATTTAAACTGGGTTATAAACAACATCTTCAAAGTCACATGTCAAGTTCACTGCATAACCAGGAAATAATATTCAGGTCTGCCAGTTGATGGTCCTTCAACTTGCCCACAATATTTTTATGTTTAGAAATCTGAATCTCCAGAAAACAGCAAGGGTAAGCATTCATGGTACTTTTCCAACAGTTGTCTTTTTGTTCTTTTGTTCCTTTATCTTCCTCTCAGAGCTTTCTGTCACAAGCACTTTCCCCCACACATAAAGGTCTCAGCGGAGTCTTGGTGAAGCAACATGCAATTCGAGATCCAGTCAGGCTTTGGAATCTCTTAGGTGAGTCCCGAAGAGCAACTGTACGGGTGGAGGAGGGGTATTCAGTAAGAGTGGTGACTTTTCCTTACCTTTACTGCCTGCATGCCTGGAACTGAAATAAAGTTGTTCTATTCTTGGCTTTGAGAGCTGCGTGCCTTTTACAGGGGTTCTAAGTTTTTGTTTGGTGGCAGGGATGAACAATGGCACCTTTCTGCAAGGAGCTCAGCATGATTAAGTAAGCACTTGAGTCATTAGACCTAAAGGCTAATTTAAAAATTAGCAGGTTTTAAAGTAGACAATCTTTCTGTGCCTCATTAGCAAAGCCTAAGAAGAAAATGTCATTCACCTTTGTCAGAAATCACATCATGTGACCTTGCTGAAAGCCTTGCATTGGAACAAGTTAAAAGGGTATGTTAGAAAATGTTACCTGAGTTCTTAGAGCAAAAAACCACAGAAATGTAAAACAAAAGCAATTGGTCTTCTTGCTACCCTCTTCAAATTGGGAAGATGAGTTTACTGATGCCTTTGAGGTTTGAACAAAACCGGTCACAGTGATCCTGGCCAGCGTGGCGCTGGTGAGCTTGGGCTGCTTTACCTTTGAGAGGTGGTTTTTGGTTTCTTTTGGTTTTTTTTTAAGTTAAAACTATATGCATAATCTCTCAAATGGCAGTGAATCTCCTAGCAGAACTAGCAGGGGACAAGCAGTCCAGTTTCTGGGCTTACTCTTTCCAGAGCCTTCGTGAAAGACCATGGGAAACAGAAGCTGCTGTCCTCAAGTCAGTTTTCCTTCTGAACCTTTTGCATTTTCCTGGCAAAAGAACCTTTGCTTATTGTTTTGTACAGCAACTGTGAGTTTTACTGTTTGTAGCCTTACTTTCTTGGCTTTTATTAGAGTATCCGAACAGCATTTTCTGAGAAATCTGTACGTGCTGGAGTTAAACTCGTTTCCTTTCATAAGCATTTACAGTTCCTAGTGTGGGGCTCTTCTTAACTGAGCATGCCAGCGTTAACTATGGTTTTATGCCTTGGGAAATATGTACATGTTTCAACACTGAAGAAATGTCTTCAAATTATTTTGTTTTCCACATTAAAATGATCTCTGAAGAAAGCCATATTTTGATTGGATTGTCAAAAAAATTTATATTATATAAGGAAACTGAAGGAGTCTGTCCATCCCATTACTCCCTCTGGCTGTCCTGTTTCCTTGGCACACAAAGCTGTGCACTTGGGTGATGTGGAGCTTAGCTTTCTCTGCATTTGGAGCTCATATGTATTTCTGCCGTCCTCAGTCCCCCTCTCTCAGTGTCTCCCGAGGTCTTCTGGTAGTAACTACTTAAATCTGCTTGCCTGCAGGTAGCACTTACTGTTTTACTACTTCAAGCTCTCAAAGGAGTAACCAGAAGAATGGAGGATTCAAAAAGAAATCTCCCCAGGAGGATGAAGGTATGTATGAGTCGAAAAGATATTTAATGAAACAAATTGTGTGTGTGTATGAGGGGTAAGGGTGGACAGCGTGGAAGATGCACCTTAATGCTTCTGTCTCCGAGTACTGTAAACCCGTACCTGTAGCTTACCATCTCTACAACCCTGTGGCTAAGAACAAGTTTGAAGGGGTATTTCGGCTTAATGATGGAAGACTAAGTCTTTAGATGGATCGTGAAACTGATTCTCTTTCTGTGCTGCTTTGCATCCTGTACAAGTAATTTCATTGATGTTTGTCTTAGTTTTGCCGCTTTACAAAGTAGAGTAGTAGTACTTACTGAGGTTTGGACGTTTTGTTGTGGAGCATTTTGGCTTAATAAAGAACTGAATTTAGTTAATGCAAGTTTAAGATGGATTACGGTGGGGTTTTTTTTCTTATTTTGTTTACCTTCATTGTGGATGTGTCTCTAGTGATTTACGGAGCTCAAAGTTAAAAATAGATTCTTTAAAGAGTTCTTAGCTGTGTTACTAATGGCACTTGCTCAGAGTTTTTCTTCTTTTTTTTTAAATCAGTCTTCCTAGATACTGGTTTTTGCATGTCTTACACTGCCTAAGCCCCAGGCATCCTGCTGTACAGGATGAAAATGAATTTTATCTCACTAAATGTGTTCGGGAACTTAGGGATCTATGTGGTATGCCAGATTATGTCAAGAAGTAGAGGAGTGTCCTCTCTGTACCTTAAGCTTAAGGGAGTGGGGAATTTAATGACACTAATGTGGGGTGGGGGGTGCAGGGGAGTAACTTCAGTGTACTAGACAAAAACTTGGTGTAACTCCTGACAGACAGTGTTCTGATCCTTGTAGGAGGCACTGTTATCTCCTACCAGTAGGTTTTCACCAAACATTTTTCAAATATGAGTGGATTTGTGGGTGTCCCTTCAAGTCTTGGTATTGTTGTCAACTTTGTGCTATTTGTAGATTGACAACAGCTGCGTTCCATTTAAAAAGTGTAATTTGACTCTTCCACTTCTGTAAAGAAAATTCTTTGCTCATTTGTGAGTACATGCTCCTGCCCTCCAGCCTCCCAAGAACTGAAGTGCATGCAAAGACTTTCTAGGCTCTGGGTAAGGCATGTTTTCAGACTTTGATGTAGATCTTTAGCTGTGAAGTTCCACAGCTGATGGCATGTCCTCTATCTACAGGCCTGATGGGGCAAAGAAGATTTCAGAAGTGGCCGAGGTGAAGGTCTCATTACTCTGTCTTGTCAGTAATGCTTGCAGAAGCATAACAAAGATCTGATCATTTTCTTCATTTTATGACGTTAGTGGATGCTTGCAGAGGCTGGTGATGTCTTGAGAGAGTTTATGTGGCTATCTGTTGTGCTGCTTATTTCCTGGACACCTTGAGTGTGTCCAGGATAAACCTCCCGTAGTTGGCAGGCTCCAGACCTTTGTACTGTGAGTTGGAAGGCACTTAGTGTCATGTTTAAGTCACACAGATTGTGATATAATTTTATAAATTACAGTATAAACTTTTACCTGGGTGTCATCAGATGACGTAATAGCTTGGCTTTTCCTTTGTTGTGCTTAAACACAGTGTTTGAGTCCTCTTGGACTAACTTTTGAAGTAAAAGCAGTCAGCTGCTGATGACTTTTAGCCTGACTTTGTGTTGTTGTAGCAATCTCTTTAAGGCAAGAGCAGTGGCTTTGCCTGTTTGATCCATTTAACTGGGCTGAAGTCTTCAATGGGATGCAAGTGCAGGTGTCACAGGGTCCTCGTTAAGGAAGTCGGAGCTTAGAGGTTTGGGCCCTCAGTGTTTGCAAGACCACACAGGGTGACTGAGCGCAGCGCCTTAAAGAAGTAGTGTAGCTGTTAAAATTAGTGAACAGTAACATGCCATATTCAGTGGCCTCTCTTCTCCTGTGATTAATGGATAGCTTGACTTTGGGGGGTGGAATGCTACCCCATGTCTCCAGGGGAATGCTCGTCTCTGCAGTAATTATTAAAAAGAGCTCTTCAAACTGTCACTGCAGCCCTTGCAAGATTTTAATCGGAGAGTTCAGATTTGGGGTTAATGGCAAATCATTGCTTCATGGAGGCTTTTTGAGACTAAAAAGCTGGAAGTATTCCCACAGCTGTTGCTTGCAAGTGTCACATTGAGTTACTGGTTCTCATTTACTGAATATTGTGGGGTGGGTTATGGTGCAATATGAATGTTATACTGTAAAGATAGTAATAATTTACATAAGCTTAGAAATAGATTGATTTTGTCCTTAATTAAATGCAGAATAGAGGAAAGCTTTGTGTTGTCTTCTAGCTTTCTAGAAATGGTGTTTTTTCCTGAAATTATTCAGCTGTAGGTTAAAGGTCCTAGACAAGCCCAATTTCTAGAAACTGGAGAAGTTGTTTATGTCACGGTATCTAATGGCCAGCTTTTACCCTGTGGTGATCTTTTTTGTGATAGTATCCTCAGTTTTGTGTGCTTTAGAACATAGTATATGCCTCCTCACTTTGTCTGAAATTTAATACAGAAGAGTGCTTTAGTGATAGTTGACTCTGACATCTCCAGGGAACTTGCATAGCGATAGATGGACACACTTTCTGTCAGTACTCACTTTTTAAGAGTCGTTTCTTTTCTCTATAGATTTTTTTACTTAGAACTTGCTCACCTTTTCAGGATATTGCCCAAACTAAAGCCCTCTATCATTCTATATTTTAATTTTCTTTAATAAGACTACAGTGGATGTCATCCTGCAGCTTTGTGATGAATTGCTTTGTTCTAATAAAGCTGGATCTAGCAGATAGCACAGAAGTGAGGAGACGGCATTGAAGAACAAAGTGGATGGGCTGGACGCAGTGTCTGAGCTTGTCACTGTCTTTTGAAATTATGACCTTATCTGAAAAGCTGCATTGTTTCTATTTAGGAACAAGCCTTTCCTGTTAAATGTGGAGCAGAGCTAGGAAACGAGTGAAAAATGATGCTGTGTATCTGAAGGACAGAGTACTTTTTTTAGCATCTGACTGGGTCATATGTTTGTCCCTTGGTTTTGTTGCAGTGTGTGTAGGGTCTAATTGGTGGCTAGTGATAAATGCTAGTGTCAGAACATTCGTTATGAATTTGCAAATAAATCTAATCTGGGCTGCAGCAGGCAGATGCGCTAACAGTCCAGTGTTGTAGAATTAATTTATTTCTGGGTGTAGAGTAGTATTTATGTATGCCATGTTGCTGTTGATGTTAAATTGTATATCGAGAACAAGTGCTAAATTATATATCAAGAACATCCACATATGACTGGAAAGAGGAGGAGGTATTTGTTGTCCTCTTAACTCAAACACTAGCTAGCAGTTGACATTGAACTGTGCTGTGGCAGTCCGTTGCAGACCACAGAATTTTAAATTTGCCCATGCACTGCAAAATATGTTGGGAGTCTGCAAAAAAGGTTTGGTAGCAAATACTTGAAGTAAACCATCCCTTTTTCTCATGTCATCACTTCAGTATGTCACTAATGTGGTAAAGGGGAGGGAAAGCACATCTAGCATGGAAATCCCTCTTTGATACAGGTCCTCAATGTGGACAAGTTACCAAATTTTTTAAACGTGAGGTTAGTTGTATAGCATGGGAGAAAATCTGTGCAATTTTACTAAGATTAATTTGCACTGTATTTATATGTATAGGTAAAGTACATATGTCTCCTGTGTTATTTCATATTTACTGCAAATCCAGGTATTTTCTTAGGTAGTAGAAGCGTTGTCTTGTTGTCTTGTGATACAGGATGCTGGCAGATCAGGAGCTCGCCAGGAAGCAATTCTCCCTTATAATACTGTACTATGTGATTTTACCAGTGACACTACGACTCCTAATCTTTTCCCATGGGTATGTTAGCAACAACCTGAGGACTAGGCTGTGTAGAGGCTTGTTTTATAGAAGTGGGCTATAGTCATGCTTGGTTTTGTTTTTTAGCAACAAGGGTCTGATGGCTTTATTTGGTCTATATCCATATTAGGCCAGGCAAGTGAGATTTAGTTTCCCAGATTTCAGAATAGAATGACATTTGGTGGGATTGTAATGGGTCTGGAGGACTACGACCATCTGAAGGCTCCTGAACCAGAATTAGACTGCCTTAAAACAGGAAATGCTGATCAGAGCTCTTCAAAATATGTCTGAGATTGCTGTCTATCTTTGTACACAATCAATAACTTTGGGAAGTGAGGGTCTTTCGCTCACTGATGCTTCAATTCCTCCTTTTATTGAAGAAACAATTAAAGCAAACAAGGTGATTCTCCATCATCTCTGTAATCTGTGTACACAGTGCCTCACTACATGGCTTTTGGGGCATTGGAGAACAGCTGAATATAGCCACACTAGTGTGATGCAAGCAGATTTTTTGCTGGCTAGCAGGACGCAAAATTTGCCTCCTTCCAGCCACTGTTAAGTTTACATCCGAGTGCTTGCGCTTTCATAACCAGGCTTTTGACCTGGTGCTGTTTCATATGTACAGCTGAGGCCCTGTGGTCTGACAGTCTAGAAGCCAGGAAGGTCTGGGAATGTCATGCAATCCAAAAAACTGACTCACTTGCGTAACCTTGGGCAAGTCACACAACCTCCTTTGTAAGCCAAGCCGGAAAATTGCCTGTGTAATGCAAGTTAGGTACTGCTTCTGAGTCTAGTCCTTCAGGAGAAACCAAACATGCAACAAAAAACCCCCAGAAGGTACTGTTGTGTTAATCTTTGTCATTTAATTGTCCTGTCTTTGGGTTAGAAAGCTCCACGATTACATGTTCATATCTTTTTTTTTTTTTCTCTGATATCTTTTTTTTTTTTTCCTAAAGGGGGAGGAAAACGCAGGAAAAGGGAAAATCAGATGCATCTTGAACGCTTACGGGCACTCCTCATCATAACCTTCATAGTGCTGATGTTTCGATTCACGGTCAGCGAGAACAGAGAAGGGACCAACATTTCCTGGAACTACTTTGTGAATGAGATGCTGGCAAAGGGGGAGGTCCAGAGAATCGAAGTGGTGCCAGAGAGCGATATTGTAGAAATTTATCTGCACCCAGGAGGAACTCCGCACGGACAAGTCGTGAGTGACTTTCTACGATTGGCATGAATGATCTTAGATTATGCTGTTGAAAAGAATTGAATTCATGAATATATGTTCGGTAAAACACTAGCTGGTAAACTTGCTCTTGGTTAATTTTTCTCTTTCTTGTATTTGAAGTTCAGGAGACTTTTGTTACTCATACCAACCTGGAAACTAAGACTTTTATTTTAAATTGTAAAAATAATTAATAGTGGCCTGGAAGAAAATCCTAAGAGTGTCTAAAAAGCTGGGTAAACTCAGTAGTTTTTTTCTTACCAGTTTGGTGTGATATGTGAGAAGCGTCTAGAAGATTGTAAACTCTTACTTCCAGATCTTGTTTCAAAATTTTTCTCCTATTTGGATTTTAGTTTCAGGTGTTCTGCCAAACTCCATCAGACTTACTAAATCTTACAAAATGGAAACAAAGCAAAGTTTGATCACATGCTTACTTCCAGGAGTTGCCACTAAGAATCGTTACAAACTGGCTTGAGAGATTAAAATACCGTTCCACGTTGTTATGGAAAATACATCCCATTTTGTTCAGTGACTTATGATACACTTGCATACAGCTGGATGAAATTCATTTCTGACAAACATACAGAAACAAGGTCTAAGAAGTCTGAGTGGAGCACAAGACACCTCCTTCCCAATGATGTGGTTTTCCATATATAGTACAAAATTTTACCTGAGCCCAAGGTGTCAGCGTAACTGGGTTTATAATACTGACTCCATCCTCCAGCTTGCCTACAACGTTGTTGCATCTCCTTGCATCTAGAGAGCTGAGATTTAGCTCTTGACTTTTATGCTTTCATAAGGTGATGAAAGACTAGAGGTGTTCCGGACTTCATTTGGAGCCCTGGTGTCAGTTATCTGCTCCTGAGTTATTGATGTAGTAACATAAGGCTAACTTTTATGAGTTGTCAGTGTTGTGCATTGCTGTATCCTTACGCTACAGTACTTATATGCCGCTCTTGATTGCACGTCCCCAGAATGTTACCCTGTTGTACACAATGCGGGTGGCAAACATTGACAAGTTTGAAGAGAAGCTGAGAGCTGCGGAGGATGAGCTGAATATTGATGAGAAAGAGAGAATCCCCGTTTCCTACAAACATCCTGGCTTTTATGGAAAGTATGATGTATATTTGTGCTTACTGTTTTTCTTATATTGGTGACAACATCCCTCACTTGAAGAGTAAAGTCCCTTTCACTAAACGTTGTTGTTATAAATATAGAAGAAAAAAAGTGGTCCCAGTTTTGGAGCAGTTAGTCCATCTTTCAGAAATAGGCATGCTCTAGATGTACCTTTAATGTTTTAAAATTAAGGCTCCCAAAGAGGTGTCTGCATGCAGCAGATCAAAATGTTTCGGGTCAGTGTTAGCAAGTCTGAGGAAAGTCCGTGTGAGTTGCTGCGTGTTCTTGCACAGCTGAGCACTTTTTGTCCTTATAATGAATTATTCACGTGCAGAGTGTGATAGAAATCCTGACTCAACAAGTGATGTTACACCCTGATCTGTGGAGAATGCTGGTGGTGCAGCAAGCCTTCCCCTGTTAAAATGCTTTGAGGAAGGCCTCCGGTGGTTGTTCAGTCTGTAAAAATAAACACCTAGTTTTGGCCTGCTTCTCCAACAGCTGTAGATCAGAGAACAGCCTGCGCTGGTGCTCACTCCAGCTGTGAGCCACATACTGAGCAGAGCAGCTTTGATGCCCACATACAAAATCTCAGTGAGAGGAGTACTTCTATTAAACTTACCACCCTTTGTTACCTGAAACCAAGATCCTTTGCTTAAAAAAAGAAAAAATAATGCTCAAAGCTTTTAATTCTGAAATAAGCTCTAATGAGTGAGAAGAGGGAGGATCTGTCAAAAGACTGTAGGGCACTGGCTAGGCTTTATTCTGTGCTTTCATATGATGTACTAATGTTTTGTAGTCATTAGCTGCTGATGTGGCTGATTTCTGTCTTCTGTTAAAACCGGCAGCTTGTTTTTGAAAAACAGGATTTATGGGGTCCAGAGCACAAAACAGACCTGTGAAGCTTACTGACGGTACTATTGAACGAGTCCACCTCCATCACTGATGGCTGTTACAGTGATGTAGAAAGATGCTTTCCAGAAGTGTGGGGAAAGACTCCAGCATTTGGAGAGCTCTCAACTAACTGCTTATTCTAAAGTACTGAGAGGTGTAGTGCAGAAGTCCCGTCTGCTAAGTAAAGAAATCCCGATTCCTGACAACAGATAGCATGATGTTGTTACGGTTATCTGCCAGGATGGCCTGATCACCTGCTTATGCACCATGCAGAGCACGTCATCTGCTCGTAGTAGCTCATAGGGTTTGGAGCACAGTGGCTTTCCCACTGGAGGTGGGGATGGCTAGTGTGTGTAATTCTTCCTCCCAGACACCTTACCAAAATGTAAAACAAAAGTCATGTTCATGTATGAATGGATATCTGGACTGGATTTTGTCTAGTTACTTGTTCTCTGAACAGTATTTGCTCATTTTTAATACATGGTTTATATGAAGGTAGACTTTTTTAATTGATCATGCAGTATGAGACCTTTAATTGAAATTCAGAACTTGCCAATTTTTTCAAACTCGTGTATAACAGGAAGAGTAGACTGAACAGTTAGTCAGCCACAAACACAAGCTGCTTCCCCTGCCCCTGAAAAGAGGTTATTTTTTTAAGAGATATTATGGGGTCTGAAGACTCTCGGGAGACTTGATAAATGTCTGGAGATTTCAGAGTCTCGGTCTGAAGTTTGAACCTGTGAGGTGCAGAGCGCTTGCAGCTTGGATTGTTTACTCTGAGATGTGGGCACTTGATGTGTTTCAGAATTAATCCTTCTTGCATGGTTGACAAATTGAAGGTGACTTTCAGTTTCCAGTGTTGCCTAAGATCTCTCACCGAGAAGGAACAAATGCAGCTGGGTATATAGCACATGCTGGTCCCCTTGCTTCAGGAAATCATCCCTCTGTGAGAGATAGAACACACATTTCAAGTTTAAAGATAAGACACAGAAGTGTGGTAAGACCAGATGATTTCACAGGCATGTGAAGCAGAACAGGGTCCCACAAATACCAACCTGTCGTCTGACTTAGGATCATTTGTCCTGCTATTGAAAGCATTCTTTGTTTAGTGCTTACAGGATATTTGTCTTCAGTGTGTTTGTCTCATAACTATATTAGACCTGCAGTGCTATCTTTGCTCCACACCTCCCTCCTAATGCAGCTGGCATTGCAGAGGATCCAGGAAAATGATGGTGTTGGTTGCTGTAGCGCTTCCTTCTGACATAAAGGACTTCTGAGACACTTGATCAGGGAGGGCCAAGCAGACGAGGTGGAACAGTCTCTTAATGGGAGACCTGCAGTGGGATTTCTGCCAGGATTAGGGGAGTTGGAATCTCCCTAGTGTTGCCAGACGCAGGTCTTCTGCAGTCAGCTTCCTTTGGGTGGACTGCCAGCCTCACCAGATTCTGCTCCAGGTGTCATTTGACTGCCTGAAGGTCCTATTTGTTTTATGAGTAGAAATGCCTCTGAAGGGGATGATGAGGTCAAATTTCTTCCACAGCTGTAAGCAGTATTTGCCAGTGTCCTCTGTTTAACTTTTTAGGTTATGTAATTGTTGGGGGTTTTGGTTTTTATATATATATAAAAACCTGTAAAGGTTCCATTTTCTTAGTAATATCTGCCCATTGGTGCACTTGTAGCCTAAATGTCAGGACCTTTAAAATAGTGGAAATAGCTATGTTGAGTAATATTTACCAAGTTGCGGCCAAACACTTCAATTTGTACCTGTCTCGTTTTTTATCCTTTAGTGATATCATTTCCCTGATAGTGACACTTGTGGCTGTGTCCATGTTGTGGAGCATCTTCCGCCTTATTAGGGTTGCAAGCCGGGTAGGAGGATTCAACGCCTTTGTAAGTATCCTGGATCTTGATGTTGTTTTGCAGCCTGTGGGTAGTCTTGTCTCCTGCTGGCCTAATCTCCTCCCCTTTCCCCAGCAAAGTCAATGCAGAGTGAGAATTAACTGGTGCCAGGGACTCTCCAGTCTTGACACATCTTGCATCTTTTCCTGTCCTGATCATCTGACTAGATTGTACAGTTACTGGCCTTAGCTGAGGCCCTTTCTTTCCCCAATGGCAGGAAGGGCTGAGCTCAGTGAATTTGCAGTCCAGTTTGCTCTGCTGTTTTCAAAGCTTGTTAATGAGTTGCAGCTGCAGATGGTGTTTTTCACTGGGTCCTGCCAATATGCCTCCCATACAGCCAGAAGTAGGAATTGCTGCTTTCTGCAAAATGAGTTCTCAATTTATAAAATATGTTCAGATTCTGGATTTCATTATGTGTTGGCCTGTTCCGCTCATGCCACATGCCTCACTTGCAACATCAGTCAAATCTCCTCCTCCCCTCTTCCACCCTTGCTTGGATCAGCTGATGAAACTCTGTAGAAATCAGCCTGGGGTGCACTGCCATTGACCGCAGGGATTTGGGGATAAAAATGTGGTGAATTCAGTCCCCTGTTAGACTTCCCACTCAATCTCCTCTGCAGTTCTCGTCTGGCTTTGGGGTTCTCTTCACACAAAGGGATGCAGCGGCTCAGAGGAGAAGAATATTTTAAAGAAGTGTTGAGTAATGAGGGCCTTAAGGACTAGATTGTGTCCTAGCATAAGTGGGGACAACTAGGCCTTGCGTGTTTAACTTTTCATTTGGATAAGCTGATGTTTCTGAGGCCTGAGAAGCTATAAACTTTCTTCTCAAAGGAAAAAAAAAAAAAAAACCAAGTAG
>NW_009649576.1:184877-199625 GCF_000708025.1 Charadrius vociferus
AGCGGTTACAAGTAGGGCGTTTAACAAAATTCTTGTTTTGACTGTCACTGTGGCTTAACACACACCAGGAGACTGAAATGTGGTGTCTGTTCAAATTCGAGAACCTATGGTTCCGTCCCTGGGTTGTGTTGCAGTAGAAATCAGTGGTAGCATTGGACAATGGTGTAAAGCATCTGTTTATATGCATTTACAAGACAGTATTGGTGATTATTTACCACTGACAGTTATTTACCATCAGTACCTATTCCTCAAAACTATACCTGTACCATGTGTATTAATTATCAGAGCATTTAGAAATCAGGAAGAAGATCCCAAATAAGATTTAAGGCATTCTACGTGTTTTTAATAAGTATGGCTGTCTGGTCTACATGGAGTTTATGCTGGATTGTGTTGGGATTATTCCTGCAGGTTTATTCTGGCCCTTCCCAACAAAACGTGGGTAAATAAAATTTGAGTCAACAATCCAGCTGTGATGTATTTCCAAAGGAAAAGTTAGTAAAACACCAATGCATTGCTGGGCATTTTAGTGTTCATTTTAGGGACAGCTTATACATGTGCTGTGCTGTCTCGCAAAATACAGCAAACAGCCTTTCCAGACTGTTGCCTTGTCCAGAGTCAGAGCATGTCTTCAGTACTTGTGCTCCCTTCCACAGAACCAGTTGAAAATGGCTCGTTTCACCATTGTGGATGGGAAATCTGGAAAAGGGATTGGCTTCAAGGATGTAGCGGGAATGCACGAGGCAAAAATGGAAGTCAAAGAATTCGTGGACTATTTAAAGGTATGCAAAAGTAGAACAAAATAAGTGTTTGCTACCTGTCTTCTGGGATAGATGGCTGACCTGGGGCAGGGGCTATATTCTTCTCTTCATCCTTCATGCTGCCAAACAACCTCTGTCTAAACTGACAGCTTTTTATGCTGTAATCAGCATGACTCAGTTTCTGTATTTCCAATCACAGGAATGCTGCTCAGGCTGAAAACATTGTCAGGAAGCTCTGGGAGGCCATATTCTTGTGCAGATGCTTCATGTCAGCTGTGGATCTGACAGAGTTGTGTTGTTCTTGCAGAATCCTGAGCGGTATCTTCAGCTTGGGGCTAAAGTGCCCAAGGGTGCCTTGTTACTTGGACCGCCAGGCTGTGGAAAGACATTGCTGGCAAAGGCAGTGGCTACAGAAGCACAAGTGCCGTTTTTGGCCATGGCGGGCTCTGAGTTTGTGGAGGTGATAGGAGGTAAGCTTCTCGGGAGGAAGTGGGTGGAGGTTACTTGGTCTGCTGTGGAGTTGTGGAGGTTGCTGGCTGGGTCTCTTGCAAAGGACAGAGTTTTAGCCTGTCTGCATGGAGAGGACAAGTTGGATACTTCTACTGAAAATATAAAAGGTTTTCAGTGATGGAGAGGACTTAATTATGTAGTAACTAAAAAGCACGCCCTCCGAATTGCTAGTTGCTTCTTTCTGACAGTGTGCATCCATGATTCTTCACCTGAAAGCATTATCTCTGACTTCCTGTACCTATTATTAAAGCCACTGACTGAGGCTTCCTTCCTTGTATGAGAATGCGGATGGATTTTCTGCGGTTCCTTGCTGATGGGGAAGATACGGCCTCTTTGTGCCTTGGGATTTCCATCTTTCTCCTTTTCTTCCTTCCTCCTAGGTCTCTTGAGACCCAACAAGGGTCAGCATGCAGGAGAATGCTGAATGTTTCTTCTTCTGACCTGTGGTAGAAACAGGAGTTCATGTTAGAAGCTGGGAGCGGAGCTCCTCTTACAGCAGCTGTAGGAGTCCCTGCAGTTTTGGGAGCTCAGTTAAAAGCCAGTGCACTCCAGGAGGAGCTGTGCCTAAGGACTAAACATATGAGTTCTGTGGCTATTTCTTTGTGCCGGGAGTGTTGAGAGAGGGACTGTCACATACTGAGGTTTTGTCTGGTGTCGAGTGTCTTGTTGGGGGCCAGTAATGCTGCTCTCCAGCTTTGCTAACAATTTTAGCTACAAGGCTTATTTCTTTTTCCCTTCCCCTATAGGTCTTGGAGCTGCCAGAGTTCGGAGCCTCTTCAGAGAAGCCCAGGCTCGTGCACCCTGCATTGTGTACATCGATGAAATTGATGCTGTGGGCAAGAAGCGCTCAACCAATATATCTGGTTTTGCCAATGCTGAGGAGGAGCAGACCTTAAACCAGCTGCTGGTGGAAATGGACGGTTAGTACTTCTTTCTGTCTCTCAGCAGTTGGGCCCTTACCACCTTAGAGATCCAAGCTGTTGACACGTACATCTTTTTCCTGCTTGAACTTGCCATGCCTCTTTAGTGTTCTCTTCTTGCTGAAGTAAATACAATCGCATTGAATCAAATCTCATTCTCCTCTTCCCTGGGACAAGGCTAGCTTGCACTTTGCAGCCTGTTCAGGACTGAGCCCAGAACTACAGCTTGGTCGTGTCCTTGCTAAAAGACCGTCTGTACGACAAGTGATAACTGTGTTTTGGACTGCTGCTTTAGCAAAGGGGCTGTGGCCTTGAAAGTCAGGATGTTTTTTTCCTATGTGGGCACCAGTGTGGCCTTGGCTGACCTTGCTCTGGTTTCAGAGGTCATGATATCACTCACTTGAAGTGGGTCCTTTTTCTGTTCTTTCTCCCCTTCACCAGCTGCTGCGCTGAGTACAGAGGAAAAGCAGCAGCAGCAGCTGCTCTTCAGCACAGGGTTTGTGGAAGTTGTGTGCCCAATGCTTGCTTCACGCTGACCCAGGCTTTCCTGCAGAATGCTTAGGAATTTCCTCAAGCACCAGTCTGAACCCATGCACCCCATCATTAGTCCCTGTTTCGGAAGACGCTGTAGCATGTCTCTCTTCATCTGTCCTTTCGTTAGGCAGGACTACTCTAGAGCTGATGGTGCCTAAGGGAGTGATTTGGCTCAGGACAGATCTCTGAGTATCAGCTGTGACTGAGTTGTGGAGCACAACCCTCTTGAAATCTAGACATTTATATAGGCTTTTAAGGGTTTGGGGTTAAATCTAGTAAATTTTAAAACCCTGGAGCCAGCTGGTTTTCTGACTCTACTGAAGACCCTGCGTCAGAACACAGTGTAGTGTCACATCCAAAGTGAATTTGCACCAACAGCCACATCAGCATCCACCTGCTAATAAAATCAACAGAAAATGTGCATTAGAGATCATGGCTGGCAGAGGGCAGCAACCCCAAAGACTCTTACAGTAGTAAATGGCTTCAGTTCAGGAATATGTTTTCCCACTGGCAATTGGAGAAGAATTATTTACAGTACGGGGGAACGAAAAGAAAATGAATTGGCAGCAAGGGCACTGCTGTCTGTAGAGGGTAACATTTAGGTCCAGCTGGCCATTAAATGTTGTTGAATACTTACTGTATTCCGGTAGTGGTTTAAAGTTTAGTTGTCCCAAAGGGACATAAGCAATGTAATATATCAGTTCTCCCATCCTTTGACTTATTCTCACATTGTCTGTCTGACTACAGGATCCCTATCTAAACAGAGAGATAAGCTTTGCAAACGAGCCCTGGTTTGATGCCACACTTCTGGATGTTTTCTGGCTGTACTGCATCTGGAATCAGCCTTTATCTCTGACACTTTCACACAAGTGCCAAAAAGAATCATCCTTTGGCTATTCTTAGTCATAACTCTGTCAGAGCCTGCAGCATTGACCCAACTTGCAATGTTTCTATTGCTAAATCTTATTGTTGCAGAGCAGGGTAAGGAATAACTAACTACTGGGCCATCAGGGAGTGTTTGTATCAGTCTGTTGTTTTATGGGACAGAGCCACCTTTTTTCTTGACTGTAATGGTGACACTTGTTGTCTGGTCGCACTCTTCATATGAAAAATTAAAGGCCGTCCTGCAGTGAAAGCATCCATCTCTCTCCCGACATTGGGGTTTAAAACTGCTTGCTTTTTTTACTGAATGTTTGCAGTGAAATGGGGTGCAGCCCTGCTGAAGTAGAGCACATCCTGCAGTTCAGCAGCAAAGCTGCCTTCTGGAGATTGCTGTGGAGCCAACCCTCCCTTTTCAAGGAGAGAAGCTGGGACTTGTAAAAATGCTTTCAGCAAAGGGTAGATGTTCCTTCATACTGCACGCAAGATGATCTGTAATTCTGGATCTCTGCCCTTGCTGCAGGAGGAGGAGAAATTGTAAGCAGGAGCGCAGCATGGTACAGACAGGGTAGAGTGGTCCTGCTCTACAGAGACCCTGCAGAGCCCTCTCTGCTTCAGCACAGGTGCTGTGAAGTTTTTGAAGGAGAGGAATGAGCTTTAAGTCAGTTCTTAACCAGAATTCTGTCTGGTTGTTATCAGAGGAACACCCCTGAAACACACAATGCTACATAGATACCAGATATCACCTTAAATACATTAATGCAGTTCCCTGGGACTTTGCACATGTACAGACTTAGGCAGCTTGGCTAAGCACGTAATACACTTGGAGTGAATATAACTGTTTACAGCTGTGTCTGTATAGTAGATGGTCTCAGCAGAAAAGGACAGCAGTAACACATGCAAGATCAGTCCTGGCTTGGTTGAGGTTTTTTTTTCTCCTGACAGTTGTAGGGTGAGCTGGCAACAGGTTAGCACTGAATTAAGTGGAGGCCCGTCTGTTCAGGAATGTGTAGTTAGGACAATCCCCATCTCTATACCAAAAATGAAAATGCCTGATTTCCTCCAGTCTGTAGAAATTAGGCATGGTTTCTAGAGTGTTTTCTTGGTGAGTTTCAATTCAGAAATTAGGCTACAGCTCCATTGGAAAGTCAGTTTAGAAGGTAAATATTATCCTCAATGTGTACTTAATAGTCCCTTTTTTGCTGCATGCTGTCTAGTTTATTTTTAAATTTATATTGTCTCATTATTTATTCGTGTCTCGTACAGATCATGTACTAAGTCCCTCGTTTTGCTAAGTGCTTTATCAAACACACACTAAAAAAATAGCCCAAGGAGTTTACAATGTCAAATGGGAGACAGCTGGCAAGGACTGTCAGGCTAGTACAAGAAACATGGACTTACTGTTGGCTTGTACTCGTAAGCAGTGATCTTGGCACATGTTATTGAAATGTTATCTAACCAAGCATGTTACCTAAACGAACGCTAAGTGCTATGTGCATCACGGCAAAACGGTTTTCAGAATAATAGCGAATAAGGTTTTTTAGGTTAACCGATCTACCCAAACAGAAGCGGAGGAGTGGTGTGTGTTTGTAATGAGGAAGCCTTGAAACGGAAGGTTGAGAGCTCTGTTTTATCTGTCTTTAGCTTAAATTGATGCTTGAAGTTCTGCAAGGCAACACTGTAGAACCAAGTTAGCTATTAATTTGAAAAAAAAATCATGCACAAAAGTAGATCTGTGAGTCATCAGCGGTGATTGTTGAATTTGTGTGTTCGAATCAGATTACTCAGAGGTAAGGTAGAGGAAGAAAAGGAGGGTCAGAGCTATATGGAACCTGCTCTGCAGGCTGGAGGAAGGATGAGGACACTAAAAAAAAAAAAGCCATTATGCTAAGCTGTATGGGATGAATGTGCAGTTTGATACTCGGTAATTCTGGTATGCAGGTTTGAGAGTAATTGTAGTGCTCTTCCTACAAGCGACCTTGGTCTCCTTCACTCTGACAGCTTTCTTCGTATTCTGGAAGCATCAGGAGTCTGGTGGGAGAGGGGGAGGGACTGGAGGGAGCCTGTATGTACAAAAGCTGTTTTTAAAACCAGAGTGACACATGTACTGCAGTCTTTGTCAAAACAGGTGCCTGGTTTGAATAGTGAATCTTCCCTCACAAACTGCAAACAAACGGAAGAGGAATATGACCCAAATATCTCCTCTGTTCTGAATGCATTTGAGAGGAGCTTGACAGTCCTGGGCTGATCTGTGTTTTGTGAATGAAAATGCAGGACATCTTTTGGTAGCAGCTCTTCACCTGAAGTCCTCAGACAAGACTTCTTCCCTGATCTGTGCTGCGTACAAGTTTCTGACCCCAAGGCTTCCCTCACAAAGGTGGCCCTGTTTCAATGACGCTGTTCCCAGATGATGTCCAAAAGGCTTTTGAACAAATGGCTAGAGAATTACAAAGTGTAATAATGCAGATGAGATGCCCATCAAAGTAATGTGCTCTGTGTCAGTGGGTAGCAGAGCACTCTCCAGTTCAAGTGGACCCTTTTTTCCTTTCCTTTTTGAAGAGGCTTCATTTGTAAACATTGTAGATATGAAGGCTCTCTTTAGGCTAAATTTTCAGAGCTGTTTTTCATTTGTTAATGTGACTGAGGTGTTTTTGTAGGCTGTTCCTTTGGCTGATCTTTGCCTGTGGAAGCCAAAGCTGTGACATGCCAGGAGATGTTGCATTGGGAACAGTAATACGAATCGGAGGCTGCAGTTGTAGATTTTTTTGGAGCAGTGTTTTGCACTACTGGGATGCAGGCTTGAGAGCAAGTGGGGCAGAAGCTGATGTGAGGAGGATGCTGTCAGTTGTTCTGTTTTGGTTTTTTTTTTATATTTGTTCTAATAGTCAGACCTATTTTAAGAGACTTTTCCCAGCTGCGAAGCAGATAATGTGCTGTACCATCTAATCCTGCCATGTGAATGAAGCTTGCTATCCCCCAAGTGCCTGCCAGTCTCTGCTTATTTATCACACTCCAAAGTGCAGTGTAATACATGCCTGAAGAATGGCCAGCTTCATCCTCTCCAGGAGCTTATTTAGACAGCATACTGCAAGGAGGAAGAACTGAGGTTTGCTATAGCGCAAGCTGACAGAGCCAGTCCTTTGACTTACCTGTAACCTTAATCTCTCTGCTGAGCCCTTGTGCGCTGACACATTTGGCAGCTCTTCTGGTGGAGCTGGAGAGCGCTGAAACTCGCCCAGCTTACGTGCATAAAGCTGCCTCTCTGCAGCGTGTGACTTGGCAGCGAAGGAAGCACATGGGACTAACGTGTCCTTCCCTGGGAAGGCTGCTGTATGCCAGGGCTGTTGAATCTGCTGTAAGCAGGTGAGTCATACCCAGGGGCCTGCGGGCACCTGGTGGAATGTAATAAATAAGCAGCGTGGTTCAGTGATTAAACATGATCTCTGGCCTCCCCACCCAAGCAGCACAACTGCCTGCCCCTTTCTGCCTTCCTCCAGCTGCCAGTGCTCTGGCTTCCCCAGGAAGCCCTGTCTGCCTTTGATGCCTCCATACTGCAGCTGCTCTCGTGAAGCCTGTAAATCTCGATGCTCCTTTCATCCGTAAGACCTGGAGACAAAACCTTCTCTGACTGTGGCTTGAGCGAGTGTATGCTAATGATCACTGGAAAGCTGTTTGTGTCTGCCTACATGTCTGTGGTGAAAGTTCTGCAGGGCTGGTCTTTGCACTGATCTGCAGAATGCCTGGGTACCTTCTGAGTGATAAAAGATGAGTGAGAAGACAAAGATCAAATCATGCTGTAACATGCCCCTTGCTGGGTGGCAAGGCTATGTCTTCTCTTTCTGTATTAACCTGAGCTGGTCAGAAGAAAGCCTGTCCCTTCCCTGGTGTTGCTGGTGGCCTACCTGTAACTGAAGGCTAAAAGTAAATGAAAGCTGAAAGGGCTTCATGCAGAAATATTTGGGAGGGAAAGGCTGTTTCAGCTAGCAAACATTGTTTGTACAACCTGGAGCTAAAGGAGAAGGAATTGACTTAAGCCTGGGGTTGAGAAGGCATCTCCTAACTCATCAGACTAGAGAGATTCTGTTCTGGTTTCTTGTTGGAGCAATTTCTAAGTGTGACAAAAGGAAGGCCAAAAAAAAAAAAAAATTTAAGCCAAGGCTTATTAAGTAAATGAAAAGAGAATGTCAGAGTACCTGTGATGACCAGAGACTAGCCTGGGTGACTTGGGAGGTTCCTTCCTCTCTTGTGCTCCTAGCTGAAGAGGACACTTTCTCAGCCTCAGCTGCCCCAAGGGATGCTGTAAACACCCTCTGGCTTTGTGATAAAGCTGCATCCTGCCCTGCCCCGTCCCTTTGCTTGCAATGCAGTTTCTGTGATGGTGAACACCTTCACCTTTGTTTTTTCCTTGTTTTTCTACAGGAATGGGGACCACAGATCATGTCATAGTGCTGGCTTCCACCAACCGTGCTGATGTTTTGGATAACGCCTTGATGAGACCTGGGAGGCTTGACAGGCACATCTTTATTGATCTTCCAACACTCCAGGTATATTCCAACTACTGCCCAGTCCCTACCTAAGGCTAATGACTAAGGTGTCGCGGTCCTTGCTAGTGATTCACTGTCCTAGCAAAGGCTGAGCTTGGGGAAGGTAGAGATGGTAAGCTTCTATATGCCTTCATTTTTATTTATGTGCTCTAAATCAAGAATTTGACGTGCTAAGGCAGTTGGTTGTTTCTCTGAAATGACAACTCACTGTTTTTAAGTGTCTCTGCTCTGGTATGAGCTTTGGCAGTGAATTCTTCTGTGAGGTTCTCTTTGCCATGCAGATGAAGAAGGATGTTTGTGTCTTCTCTCCAGGAAATTGGGAACCACCTAATTGGCAAGTTGGCTTGTGTGACAGCTTAAATTGTCATGTGCCTCAAGCACCATTTGTTCTTTAGGTTTATTGTCCTCACTATCTGTGTAAGGCTCCTCATTCTCCTTCAGGCAGTCTGTTAAGTGACTTTCTCCTTCTGAATGCTTTTTAAATCCATTTACTATCCTAAATCCATGTCCACTGTGCTGACATTTGTAGAAGAGTTTTGGGAATAGGCTCAGCTGCAGTAAAGATCTGTCTGCTCTGCCAGCACAGGCTCTTCTTCTCCCATCTGTGCTTTACTGGCGTCCTCAGAGTTTTCAGTTAAAATACCTTAAATGCCTGATACAATCTGGCACCGGAAGCGTGAACTGTGCAGCTGCCCTGAAAGAGGAAGGGGAAAAACCCTGGCAACTGAGCTCATTGTTTTAATCAGGATCTCCTGGACCAGCTGAATGAGTCACTCCTTGGCTACTTGCCAGCCGTCATCTCACCCCCACCTTTGTCTGGGAAATAGTCGCAGACTAAGTAACGAGTAGAGGGGTTTCGTTTGCGGTGTGCAAGGGAGCAGGTAGAGGCAGTTGGAGCTCCTTCCTGCGAGCTCTTTTATAGTAAGAGAAAAGTTAAGACGGATCAGAGTGAAAGTTAGGAGAGGAGAGTGGTCCTGAGAGAGAGAGAAAGCAGTGACTCACGGTAAGCCTCCATACATCTGTTCTGAATTTGAGAGCTGGGTGTTTATCAGGGCTCCTGTAGCACTAAAACGCTGTACGGACAGCCCTGCCCTCTGGTGGCAATGTCACTGTCCCAGCTGCCAGAGGTCGTCTCCTCCTCTGCTCCCTGCTGCCGCGTTGGGAAGGCTTGCTGGATTCAGGTGCTCTGTGTTCTTTACAGGAGAGAAGAGAGATCTTTGAGCAGCACCTGAAGGGTCTCAAACTGATCCAAGATGCCAGCTTCTACTCACAGCACCTCGCTGAACTGACTCCAGGCTTCAGTGGTATGACATGCTGTGTCCTTGCGGGGCTGCTCTGCCTGCTTCCATGCTAATTCTGCAGTTCAGCCTGGAGCTTCATGGCTGCTTGGTTTTAACTGGGTATTTTGGTCTAAAGGGCTTTTTTTTTTTTTTTTTTTCCAAGCCTTCTCCATCTCTATGGCAATAGCAGGAACCTAACCTGCTCACTGGTGAATGGAGCTGTGATGAGCAATTGTTCATGGCTATTTTCAATCTTTTGAAACTTCTGGGACTAGCAGGATGTGGGGGTAGGGAAAATACACCTCTGTAATACCTGGATTCCTAATTCCAAAGGCAAGGAACCACTGCTCATGCTCCCATCCACGCTGCTGTTGAGGATGAGATGTTGCACTTTGGGGGAAAGACTCTTAAGTTGATATATGTTACTGGGAAAGTGATAGGAGGAATGAATAGCAATTACTTTGTTGGTCAGAATAGAAATTGGACAACTCTGCCTGGCTCCTGCATTGAGCCTGTTTCCAGAGAAGTTCCTTGGGAGTTTGAAACAGTGCTGAGCAGGGGGCTCCAGAGTTCCTGTTTATGTGGAGTTCCTGGAATATCTTTTCTGGGTTTCCCCTCTAACAGGCCCCAGCACACTGCCTCTTCGTGACTTCCTTCAGCAGCCCCCCGCCACCATCACCCACACACACAAACTCAGAACAGATGTTCTTTCTCTTCCACACAGAGGTTGTGCGGTTGCTCTATGAACAGTGCAGCAGCCCATGCCAACCCAGACTGCCCACGCCACTCCCCTGTTGCTGAGAGCCAGCCTTGGCTTTAGCCTGTTAATTGATTGCTGAACTCTGTCCTCTGTGTGGCAACACAGCATTCATTGCCAAGGCAGTTGTATTGTTCAAATCCAACATAAACACCACGGACTAGGTTTGCTCTCTGTTCCCAAGGAACAATAAAGTGCAGGCTATTTGACTTCCTTAGGTCCTTCTCCAGATTTGTTCTTGCCTCTTCTGTCCTCTGAAATCCGTCACATAACAAATCCGGTGTAATTCTTGTAACCTCTTGTCCACAGGAGCTGATATAGCGAATATATGTAATGAAGCTGCTCTTCATGCTGCTAGAGAGGGTCACAAATCCATTGATACTTCCAACTTTGAGTATGCTGTGGAAAGAGTCATTGCAGGTAAGCAACCCAGCCATTTCTGTTGCTGCCTTACTAGTGTGTATCATGTTTCTTGAGTGAAGGCTCAAGTGAGCGGGTTACATTTGAGGACGACAGATGGGTCTTTACTGTGCTCTGTCCTGAAGATCTTAGGTGCCACAGTCTCAGAAAGTTCTCTGAAGAAGGTCTCAAATGGATCCGTCTTCCTGAATCTGCAGGCAGCCTGAACCAGTAGCTCAAGGAAGATGGCCAGTAGCAAAACAGTAGAGGGGAATTCAAATCTGTATGGCTTTTTTAGTTTAAAAAGCTTTTCTTTTTTTTTTTTTTTAAAAAAAAAAATAGATTTTTTTTTTAAAAAAAAAAAAGGGTAGAAGTATCTCTGGGTCTTTCTTGCTGCTCTGGACACCTGCTACGTAAACATGAATAGCAAATAAGCTACACATCCTCAGCAGCAAGAAATAAGAGATTTTTCTTTTTGGCCTCAAAGCCTAGGCTTTGATGAATTGACAGAATAAACTAAAAGACAGTAGAGTACTGTTCTCCCTCTGAGAACATCCTGTCGGCCTTTCCCTGTCACTTGTGCAATTGCCAGCAGAGGAACCTCTGGAGATTACCCTGCAGCAGTATATTATAGGAAGGGGAAAAAGAGTTCCCAGAACTCTTGACTTCACCTGAGGGATTTGAATCTGGTGGGTTTTGGTCTGAACTGCCCTGTAGCCAAGCCTTGGTTTTCATAATCAGACACTTTAAGTGCTTCCAGGCTGCAGTGTCATTACTGGGGGCTGGGCCTGGGCAAACAGACTGGCATTCTTAGAGCGTGTGGAACAGGATGTTTGTACTGGGTCAGTTACTTCCTGATCCTGGAGTTTAGTCCTGAGTGTTTGCTTTATCAGAAAATGCCTAAACAATTCCTCATTTAAGAGAAGATTTTTGAGAAAATTCGTCAGGGTTTCACCTGCCTCTTAAAAACCAAATGCTTGGAGTGCTTTGGGTAACTGTGACGACGCTTGCACAAAGCCCAAAGTGTACTCAGCAGCTCCCAGGAATGGACAGCAAGACAACTCTCGTTGTAACGCAGAAGTCCGCGTCAGCCAGAGCAAACGTACTTTACTTTCCCGTCTGTAGGAGAGAAAGCACCAAACTTGTAGGGATTCACTTGTCTTTTCTTTCTGAATTCCACCCTTGTCTGGGGAACTAAGGCTTGGAAGATAAAGCAAAAAGCAAGTAAGGCCACAGGGGATGTGTAGCAGAGGGGATATCTGGGATTAATGTGGTGGGGCGTTGCAGGGCATGGGCTTCAGCAGTTTCACTGCTGACAAGCTGACTTGCTTCACTAAGGCTCTGCGGTGTGTAGGAGGCCATAAAGTCCTTTTGTTGCTTAATCGGATTCTTTCATATTAGCAGGACCTGGCTATTTTTTGTAGGCGAAGTCTAAAAGGCCCCAGACAACCCTCAAGGCCCATATATTAAACGTACCCTTGCCATGTAATGGGAACACTTCTGGGTTTCACAATCCAGAGGGCATTTCAGTTGCTATAAAAGCTTTTCTTGAAAGAAAGAAGATATTACTGTGCTTTCCATTATAAGCTTCTGGTTTTAATAAGAGTAGTGTGGAATCAAAAAAGAACTTTGCAAGTCCAGAGGCCCTGTCAGCCTTAAAGCTTTGTGTTGCTGTAAGGGAGGAGTAAGAACTTCTCTCTGCGGTAGTCCCCATTGTGTTTTTAGTTTGGGAACAGAAAGCAGTCAGTAAGTCAGGTCTCTTGGGAGTGAGGGAGGAAACCTGCTGAGTGCACAGAGGCTTTTAGGGGTTGTCTTTAGAAGATGTAGTGGAGCCTGTTTTCTTGGTGGGGTTTGTGTATGCTGTGTAAGGCCAGCAAAAATGCACCAGAGTTGTTTCTTGGGTTGTTTGTCTCATAAATGTGATAAGTACAGGCCTTGAGAGAACTTTCCTGCCTGGAGATTACTTTATGTAGGAAAAGAAATAATCTTTGTAGGCACACTGTGTGCTATTGTGAAGAGCACTATCCCTCCCTCCTTGGTGGGCTGACAGAGGAATACTTCCAGACTTTAAGAGTGTGTGTGTGTGTGTGTATAAATATATATATAGTGTACATATATACATCTTTCTACGGAGAGAGACATACAGGCACATGCACACACACGCTGCTGAAGGCAGGGTAAGGGACTGACTGATGAAAATCAAGGCTGTTAAAATTAATCTGCTTTTCCATCACCATTATGCCTTGCGGGGCACAGTGGTTTCCAGGGTCCCTGAGCAGTAATTTTACAAGATCTGCCACACTAATTTTGCTGCTTCCTTGTTTAATAAAGCTCTTGACTTTGTTTAAAAATTAATGTTAATAGAATGTTGTTTTCTAAGATATCAAGCAAGCTTGGTGTAATTCTGCTCTTGACTCTGCCTGCTCTACCCCCTGCTGCTCCTGGCACTGTGTAGAGACATCGGCTTTAAAGTACTGGTACCTTTTTGCATTCAACAGGCAGAGCTACAATGACTGCTTGATACGCAGTGTGTTCTGTAGTTAACATATTTTCTACATGTTCAAAGTTTTACTTCCATTCAGCACTCCTTTTTTTTTTTTTTTTTTAAATCCTAATTGGACTTATTCTGTGTTACGGACTACTGGGTTGGAAAATAGACACTTTCAAAAATCACCTTTTTGGAGGAAGTACTAAGTGTGAGTTATGGCTTAATTTGCTAGTTCTTCAGGAGCCTGGGAGTAAGCTCATACGGAGCATGCCATGTGTAATCAGAGATATTTCCAGGGCCTGGAGAAAGATTTTTTTCTTTTTTCTTTTTTTACACACTCTTGGTCTTTTGCTGATTTGAACACTCCTAACACAAGAATCTCAGCTGGGACCTCTCTTATATATAATGCAACATCCTGCTTCTCTCATATTCTGCCTAAGGGACTGAAAGAGAGTACAGCAAAATCACTACAATACTCTAGCTAGTCTCTGGTTTGGATTTTGTTGGGTTTTAGGTTTTTGGTTTTGGGGGGGTTTTTTAATGGTAGATTGACTTGTTGCAGATCTGTCCCTGGGCAAAGATACAGCGTAGCATGCCTTTGGCAGAGCTGGGGAAAGAACAGAGCTTTGCGTTCTAGAACTGTGATCTAATCAAATGTTAAATTACTTGTCTAATGATTAAGTCTGTGGTAAGGAGGAGAGGAGGGAAAAGTTTCTCCCAGTGTTTTCAAGCAATCCAAGCTGGATTGCTTTCTACTGCAGGGACAGAGAGCACCTCTCCCACAGCATGTAATTGAAGGGCTTTTTACCGCCTCTCCCTAGATGGAGTGCAATATGAAGCTTGCTGGCTGTTCAGCCCCAGACTGTGCTAGCTTGTGCGCTTAGCTGTACAAGATTATGTCCTGCTGGTTACACCTATGGTTGATTATCTTATCGAATCCTTCTCTGTGTTCCTATAGGCACTGCCAAAAGAAGTAAGATCTTGTCACCAGAAGAGAGGAAGGTTGTGGCGTTTCATGAATCGGGTCACGCGTTGGTTGGCTGGCTGCTGGAGCACACTGAGGCTGTGATGAAGGTAACTCCACGACCAGCTGCTGTGTAATGAAGCCTGTCTCTGGTTGGGAAGAGGGTCCTTTGGAGTTCCCCTGTCCAAGACCCGTTGATTGTTTTGTAGTGCTTCGTGTGGAATTCTGCTGTGTTACCCTGGCTTCCATGAGCTTGGAACTGCGAATACTGCAGCAAAATATATGGCAAATAAAGAATCGTAGAATCATTTTGGTTGGAAGGAACCTTTAAGATCATTGAGTCCAACCATTAACCTAACACTGCCAAGTCCACCACTAAACCATGTCCCTAAAATATGCTGTGGAGAAATCCATTATTAGGCTTCATTGATGACAGTGGTGGTGCAAAGGTGATTAACTAGCTATAGGAAAAGCCTTGCAGTTAAAAGCCAACTGTAAAGCTGTTCGGAGCAACTGAGTTTCCTGATGCTGCTGAAGTTCATGCACTTCCTCCAGTCACAAAGCACTGCTCCATGTGTGCACACGTGCGTATATGATCTCTCCCTGCCACAGCTGGCCAGCTTGTTGCAGCCAGCGAAGCTACCATTGCAGTAACTGCTCTGATACTGATGGAAAGAGATGTGTTTTTCAGATTGGCGTGCTTGGGAGTTTGCCT
>NW_009649576.1:199681-205618 GCF_000708025.1 Charadrius vociferus
ACATTTCCTCCTCAAAAAGCCTTGACAGTGGGAGGAGGTGGGGAGTGGAAATGACAAGGGTGACAGCTCCTTGGCTCACCACCAGCAGCAAATTCACTCTGAATAACCTATTGTATAAGCTGAACTGTTGTTAATTACTCTCATTTAATGGATGGGGGAAATGGCTCTTATTTTTCTGAACACAACCTATCTTTGTCCAGGTACTCTCAGTGATTTTGGAATACAGTAAAGTGAACTCTCCACAGCAACTCTAAATCTCAGGATTTCACTGGCTTGCTGTTGAGGACCGTTTCCTTTTAATTTCATGAGCAGAAAGTGTATGTCTGTAGCTGTGAAGGCAGAGCCTTCACTAGAGGAATGGTGACATACTTCAGTCCTTGGCTGTGTCTCTGTAGGTCAGCCTGCCCCATAGCTTTTGTCAAATTTCTCTGGGAAAGCAGGCCTCTTCCTGTTCTCCCTCCGCTGCTGCGGTTGGGAGCTCTTTCGTTGTCTGAACTGAGGGAGCTGCTCTGTGTTGCAGGTTTCCATAGCCCCTCGAACAAACGCAGCTCTCGGATTCGCTCAGATCCTTCCAAGAGAGCAGTACCTCTTCACCAAGGAACAGCTGCTGGAGAGGATGTGTATGGCACTGGGAGGGAGAGTGTCTGAGGCCATCACCTTTAACAAAGTCACTACAGGTGAGGAACTAGACCCTGACACAGGCAGTTGGAGATTGTGCTAAGAGAGCCTGAACTTCTTCACTTGCTCTATCCAAGGGTGATCTGAGCAAGAGGCAGAGGTTTCCTGCTCTGGGAAGAAGAAATGCCAAATTGTATGTTTGGATCTTGGGCTTGCATTTGTGAGCATGGAGGTGTCTCATTATTGGTTGCCACTGTGTTGTCTTAGACTTGTCCCAAAGCCTAAGGCCACAGATGCAATTACCCAGTGAGACTCTTGGCTCATGGGAGGGCCTAGAGCTTTCTGTGCCATGTTTCCAACTAGTTATATCCAAATGGAATAACGGTGGGCTAGCTCCACATGAGCTATCTACCAGTTGATTCATTCACCCACTGTTGTGAATGAGTCCTGCAGTATGTGTAGAAAGGCCCATCAGCAGATGGGGTGTTCACCTCCGTGGGCTCCTGTGGGTCCTCTAATCTCTCAACTAGTGGAATGCGTGTTTTGCACAGGATTCGCTTCTCTTGCACTCAGCTCAGAGCTGGCAAGCGTTGCATCTCTCTCTCCTGCCCAGGAGCACAGGATGACCTGAAGAAGGTGACCAAGATAGCCTACTCCATGGTGAAGCAGTATGGGATGGTGCCCAGCATTGGGCAGCTCTCCTTCCCAGACCTGGAGAGTGCAGCTGGAATTGGTCGGCGCCCATTCAGCCAAGGACTTCAGCAAATGATGGACCATGTAAGGCTGCTCTTGGTTACACATTCCTGTTTTCGTTCTTTACTTTCTGCAGTTCAGTGAAAAAATGCAAGTCACTTGCACTCAAACAATTTGCATTTTTCTGTTAGCCATTAAATAGTAAATTTCAACAACTTAGCACTTACCTGTTCTGTTTCGGTGTATTAGGACTATGCAGTGAGGCATTAAGAACAGACGAAACCACATATAGCTGCGAGTGCAGCCCAATAGCACTGTGCTGCCTGGAGCTGCAGCGAGTGGCTGTGAGAGATGCTGCAGTGCATAAAACTGACTGTAAAAGCTGCAGTCCTGGTTCCAGTGTGGACAGGACCCTGGTGAGGTTCTGGAAGACAGGAGGTGCAAATGCGGTGTTTGGAGAGAGGGAGAATTGCTTTGTGGGGGAAGAAAGAATAATCGGGGGACTGGGGGGTGGTTGTGGAACTGCAGACAAATCTTTCCCGGCGAGGGAAAGATTCTGTTGCATGGAGTCTCTCCAGGCCCTCAGGAGTCCCATGTATATCTAAGTATGGCTGTGCAATGCTGACATTGCTTGAAGTCTCAGTTGCATAATTTAAATATCTCCACTTCCTAGATCAGAGAAGCTATCTAACCGAAATGGTGGTTCAGACCGACTGAAAAATGTTAGCCTGTTTTGACAGGAAATTGGGCTTCACGGCTGCAAAAAACATTGCCTTAGTTGAAAAGTCAAATAGCTGGAAATGGGGAGAAAAAAAACCCACAAACCTCTGGTTCAGAAGCACTATGGTTTTGCTTCCCTGGGATTTGTGCTGAGCTGCATCTTTTGCTGCTGTACAGCCTCCTTAATTAGACTGCATTTCCCATCAGCTGAGACTCTACCGAAGTGTTGTGCTCATGCAGGAGTTCATTGTTCTTTATCATGAGTACTCCTTTGGCTTTTTTTTTTTTCCCAAACAGTTTATCTGTATTTTCAGCTGATGAGAACCACTTTCTGCCTGGCTCGCTTTGCAGATTCCAGCCCTCAGTGCTCTCCTTGTTTATCTACATGTCATATTTGTTGCCACCTGCGCTCCAAATCTCTCTTCTTGTTACTGTCTTCTAGGAAGCAAAAGTCCTGGTGGCTCAGGCTTATAGGCGCACAGAAAAACTCTTACTGGAGAATCGGGACAAGCTGCAAACAGTAAGTTGTAGTTGTGGGGGTTGTTTTGTTTGGGTTTTTTTTTTTTAACTGGTGTTTTTTGCCTTGCTAATTTCTGTGCTCTGTAGCTCAGCAGTTGCAGTGTCTCTGTGGTCCTAGAAAGTTGTAGTGGGAGTGCTGGGGCTTGTGTTGTGAACAAGTGACTGTTTACTGTATATCCCTGGAGTAGGAGCAGGCACAGGGAGGAATGTGCGCCTTTTCCAGCAGTGAGTAGTCTGCCTCCTGACACCAGCTGGTATTTGCAGGGTGGAGGAGTAGGAGTGCTCTGTGGACGTGATCAAAGCTAGAATTTGTCTCCCTCACCTGCACTTCTCTGTTAGCCTCTTGGCAGTGTAGTTTCCTGGAAAGCAGACAGTGACTGGTTTTGTAAAGCTGCCTGCAAAGGCAGGAACAGCTCATCCTCCCAGGTCCTGTAGACATACAGGAATTGAGTGAACCATTTCTGGCTTTGGTGAGAGAATATGGGACCTGTCACCTTGGTGGACTGGTGCTGGTTCATGCTTTCTGGTGACTCCAGGCAGTTTTCACCTGCCAGCTCCCTGATACCTGATATACCAAGGAGTCCTTGTTGCAGGGGTAGAGCTTTGCCTCCTCCCCGTTGTGTCCTGACAGTCCCCTAGCCAGTCACCCTGGCACGTCCCCAGCTGTCTGCCAGGAGTTCTGTACCCATTGCTCTGGGCTGAGCCGTGCTTGGGTTGCAGCACCCTGTGTTTCTACTTGATCTTTCCTTCAGAAGTCCGGTCCGTAACATCCAAAATGACCAGGAGTCAGCTTTGTGTTGCATGTTTTGCAAATAAAACAATCCTTTTTCTTAAATCTTCTTTTAAACAAACAACAACAACCTCTTCAGCTACGCAGCTGCAGGCTTCCTGTGTAATAAAGTAGCCAGAGCTTGCTCGCTCGGACACCCTGCTGGTGGCCGTATCGCAGCCCCGTCCCCGGGACAGTGCCCTGAGAGTGCTCCGAAGGCAGGCGTTGTTAGGGGGTCTCCTCTCTGCAGGCCTCCTCTGGTCCGATGCTTTCATTTAACAGCAGTCAGATGTTTGCTAGAGGCTCATCACAGAAAAACTTTTAAGTTAAGCCAAAGTATGTAGAGTAAGTGTTTCAGTTGCCAGGCCAGTGTGTCGCTTCTTGTCAGCGGGATTGAGCCGTTCCATGTTTGACAGCCACCTGCTGCTCAAGTGCAGTCCTGCTGGGCAGAGGGGCCAGGGAATTCAGCTTTTCTGGAGAGGAACTTCTGACGACCTTCAGCCCATGCCTGCAGGAACAGACAGCTCTTTGTTATTGCTGTGTATACAGGGCAGGGGTCTGGCTCTGGTCTGGTTTGGTGCTGCTCTGGCATCTTAGACAGCCAGGGCCACAGGTGCAGTGACAGTGGCAGAAAGGGCACTTCTCTAATCATTTCTGGAATTCTGACTTACCGAATCGTTCCCTAGAGCTTGCTTTATTGCCTGCAGTCATACTATGTATTCCTGGCCAAAAGCGCTCTTGTGAAAGGTGCCGGCAGCCTGGGGAACTTCGTACTGGCTCCAGCAGGCTTTTGGGTCCCCCCCTGTCTGTGGGGAGGTAGCTGGGGGTCTGCTCCTCGTGGGCTGCAGCACGTGCTGCGTCCAGATGTTGAGATCCCAGTTGAGCTGGCAGGGAGAGCTCAGATCAGTTCAGAGAGGCTGTTTTCAAACCCCTGTGCCTCATTATGCCTTATTTACTCTTTCTAGCTGTCTAATGCCCTCCTGGAGAAAGAAGTGATAAATTATGATGACATTGAAGCTTTGATTGGGCCTCCGCCCCATGGGCCAAAGAAAATGATAGCTCCTCAGAGCTGGCTTCAAGCGGAGAGAGACAAGCAAGACACAAGAGATGAAGAAATGCCCCAGCAGCCACCAAACCAGGAGGAGGAGGAAGAACCACGCCTGAGACCAGTGTGAAGCCCACCCCTGATGTGGAACAGAAGGACTGCGGAGGCTTCTTTTGGACACAGACCTTTTCCCTTTTCAGCTCCAGAATCAAAGATACTGAGCAGGGAATCTCTGTGCTGCTGTTACCAAAAAATTAAGGGATGGCTACATTGGTGCTCTTAACGAGCTTTTCCCTGCAGGAAGGAGAACTCCTTAGGATTTTGAAGTTGATTCTCAGCAGGGAAGTAGTGATTAGGAGTTGGGTAAGTCTAATCTGCTGGAAAGATTTCTTGTACGCAGGAGCGGTGTACGTGTTCTTACGGGTGAGAGGTCCTGTGGGGTCCTCGTAAGCCACCTCTCGCTGTGGCGTGTGACGTGGCAGGAGCGCGGAGCTGTTCCCTTCGGTGTAGTGAAGCCCCTGCAAGGCTCTGCGCTGCCGGGGGTCCTGTAGTTCCTGCGTGGCTCCGCTGTAGCCTCTGACCACCTCTGCTGCTGAACATAAAATAGAAACTGAAAAACAGCCTTCACTAGAATAAACTGTCCATGATGTCTGCTCTGTTTGTCAAATGTGTGGAGACGTGGATATGTGTTTTGGCACATACAAAGCTTTACCACAGCTGTAGCACTGTACAGGATAAGGGCTTTCTTCTCCCTGGCCCATAACTTACATTCAGTTTTTAGAGCAAGTGTCTCGCAAGCGGAGACTGAGGAAAACCTGTGTGGGGAACCCAATGTAACCCTGCAGCCTGATGTTAGAAACCAGCGATACAGAGAGGGCCTCCAAGTTACGTGGTGGAAGACTGCCTGGTTCGGAGTCCGCTGCTGGTCGGGAGTTGGAGAGACACTCGGCAGCGCTCAGGTGTGTCCATTGGGGACCCTCGGTAAAAACCTGGCAGTTCCTCTGGCTCCATCCTCGTGGCTCTTCCAAAACAAGCTGTGATGACATGGTTGTCCGCCATGTGTCAGGGAAAGCATTAAAGCAATGGTTGGTGCCTGGTCTGCCCAGGCTGGGTGTATCCGTTAGGAAGGATTATTGCCTCGAGTTATTCCATGGGGATTGTCACCTGAAATGATCGCAGCCCGAGTGGTGCTACACAGGGCCACGCTCGCAGGACAGTGCAGGGCCCTCGGTGGCTCCCCGGGTGCAGTGGCGTGGCCGTGCCATCTAGTGGCACGCTGTCACTGCCAGGCTGAGGCCGCGGCTCACACCGCTGCAGGGTCCGGGCTCTGCCAAGGTGGGTGGTCGTCCCCTAGTTCCCCTCCTGCCGTGCAGGAGATGCTGCGGCCCACCCCGAGCTGGGTCTGCACCCCCGCCTCCCTGCTGGTCCCTCGCCTGATCCGTGTGCGGTGGCCCTTTAAGCTGACGCCATCTTTACTACGGGTGCGGTGAAGCTGCGCCGGCCGCTTCCGGTGCGTTCGTCCTCATTGGGACGTTCCGGCGGCGCTGCCTATTGGCTGGGGCGGCGCGCGCCT
>NW_009649576.1:205999-212230 GCF_000708025.1 Charadrius vociferus
AACCAACCCGCCCGCAAGATCCGCAGGTGAGTGCCCGCGGCCCGGCTTTCCCGGGGCCGCTCCTGGCGGGCCTGCTGTAGCTGGGGGAAGCTGTTTCTCGTCTTGTATTAGGTTGCTTAGGAAGTATTGCGTTGGGGTTTTTTTGTTGTTGTTGGTTTGGGTTTTTTTTAAGCTTTTCTCCTAATCTTACTTGTTAAAGGCTCTGGGATTGCAGCAGAGTGTTCGTTTAGTGTGGGGTCTCTGGTCAGGGTCAGGCTGTTCCAGCTGCAGTCAAGTGATGAGAAATCTCCGGAATCGCTGTACGGCATTGATGATTCCCTTGAACCCTTGTATATCTGATGACTGTGGCTGTTCTGTCTGAGCTGCCAAGCCAGCGTTGTGTTTGTTTCTGAGAGCTCGCCAGGTGGCAGATGCTGCCTGGCCGGAGAGGTCACCTGTCCGTGTAGGAGTGGCACATCTGGCAGAAATGCTGTGTTCCTGATTGCTGTCCTCTTGGACCTTCCAGGAGGAAGGCCCGCCAGGCGAAGGCTCGCCGCATCGCTCCCCGTCCTGTGGCTGGGCCCATCCGGCCTATAGTGAGGTGCCCTACTATCAGATACCACAAAAAAGTTCGTGCTGGCAGAGGCTTCAGCCTAGAAGAGCTTAAAGTAAGTATGGCGAACTGATCTGAACCTGATAAAACCAACTCTGAGTTTGAGCTTGGTTTTCTCCTGTTTTTCTGTATGTAGACAACATGCAAGTGATTTGCTGAGGTGTCAGTATCTGCTGACACTGGCTGAGCTAGGGGAGACATCTGGCGTTGCTGGCTCTACCGGAGCATATAAAATACTGGTCTTGCTTTTCCTTTGTAACTGGGGGTGGGGATTCAGTAGCGTACATCAGAGTGAAAGGTTGCTTTGAAAAGCAAAATATTTGTCTGCTCAGACTCACTTAGACAAAATTCCATTAAAATCAGATTCTGGTAGTCTTACTTGAGTTTCCTAAACTTCTTTTTGGGGGTTGGGGGAAAGACTAATGGCTTCCTCTTTAAATTCTTCTGTTGCTTTGTGAAACATGTTTCTACTGATCCTAAAAGTTTTAGCCAATGTGAATCTGTTCGTGTTGTTGACTGAGTAAACCATGCTGAGCTTATCCCTAACAGAAGTAAGGGATGTTGTGCCAGGAAAGGGAACTGTTCTGCCTCACGTCGCAGAGTAGCTGTGGCTGTTTCTCATGCAATAGCTACAAGTTGGTTTAGGAACACTTGAAGTCTGTGGGAAGTGTTCAGTGCCCTCCGTTGCTTCAGGAAACCGTTCTCTATGACCTTCCCAGGTGTGCTGAGCTGATGAGCTGTTAACAGCTGGATTGCAGTGGTCTGCAGAAACCCCCGCTCACATCTCTCCACACAGTGGGCAGGAATAAACATGAGTGCTTGCTGGCAGCCAGCATCCACAGCCGCCTCTTGTGCGTTGTTTAGTATCTAATTAAAACATTTATAACAGTGAAATCAGTGCATTGAAGCAGTAAAATTGTCCTTCTGAATGCCAAATGCTTCATTACTTTATTTTTCTTTAATTTTTGGGTAATGATGTAATACAAAATGGTACACAGATGTTTGTCTTCAAACAGAAAATGAGGTTATTTCTTGTTTAAGATGGTTACAAAATACGCTTCTTTAATGGAGCTTCCAGTATTCAGTGAACCAGCATTGCCCGCCTGCTGACTTCATAAATTTGTCTCCTGTGTATCAAAGTTAAAATGCCCCACTCATAATTACTCAGGGGCTGCACATTGTTCTCCTGAGGAAATCCATCTGCAAAAATTACTGTAAAGTCTGTGGAACGTTTTAAGCATTAAAGTACAGAGACCAGGACACCCTTTGTGGTGTAGTTGGTGCCTTTTGCCAGGCCCTGGCGCTGCCGATGGGCTGTTTGGTTGGGTGCTGAGCCTTTCTCCAGACCCCAGAGCCTGTGGTGGCCACGCTTGAGCCCTTGTCTGGCTGATGAACGGAGCGGCTCCCGGCAGTAGCGTGGTGGCTTTGGGAGTTGTCGGATGCTGATACTGTGTCCTCTCTCTTCAGCTCGCTGGCATTAACAAAAAGTTTGCCCGGACTATTGGAATCTCTGTGGATCCCCGGAGACGTAACAAGTCTACTGAGTCCCTGCAAGCCAATGTGCAGAGGCTGAAGGAGTACCGCTCCAAGCTTATCCTCTTCCCAAGGAAGCCGGCTATGCCCAAGAAGGGAGACAGCTCTGTAAGTACTTGGCCACTAGAAGCATTTCACGGAGTCTGTGTCCAGTAATGTTTTCAGAGGTTTGGTCACCAGTCCATCCCAGTGCTGTGGTGTGAGGTCAGGCACTGCTCTTGAACACACTTCATAACATAGATTCCCCCCGGGGGAGTGCAGCCCTTCTGGGGGGCAGCGTGGTTCTCGTGCACGTATGTAGGGAATAGCTGAGCCCAGCACGGCGCCAGCCCTGGTAGAGTCCCCTTCCACGGGGATCTCCGGGGTTACAGTAAGGCTTTGGGCAGACTTTTGGCGCAGGCACTGCCGTGCTGCTGAAAGGGTGTAGCTGAGATGGATGATGTGTTTGGTGGAGCTTTGGTTGTTGACCAACCGGTTGAATTCTAGTTCACGAAGCTAAATTGTCGGAATGGCTGAAAAGCCTGTTTGGAGCGTCTGTTTCACTCTGTGGAAAGGGTGAGGGAGGCAAGGACAAACTCTTCAGCGGAGTGGTTCGGTGAAAGTCATGTGTAAAGCAGTCTCAAGAAGGTTGTTGCTTTGACATACAAAAATGCTTTTCATAAAAATCTCACCAAGATCTAGAGTGCAATTTGCTTTCCTTGGCTCTGCCTGCGGTAAATACATGCTTCCCGTGGGGTGGTGCGAATTATGAAGCAGGGTGGTGTGTTGGAGCTCTCCTCGGTCTTCTGGAGAGTCTGTTGGCTGTGAGCTCTTTAACTGTGGTGGAGCCCACCGTACTCTGGCTGCTTTCCAGAACAGGGGAGGAAGGGCCTTGAGCTCCTCTACCAGTAGGTACAGATACCTGCGTCTGGATACTGTTTCTTTATGTGAAATTAACATCTAAAATAAAACTTAATCATTTTTGTGCAATGCCATCCGCTTACAAGAAGCTGGAATTGGCCTTAGAAGGAATTGCTGAGGAATACGCTGGGTATCAGCACTAAAAATGGCACAGTAGATGTCAACATTTTTCTAACTGGCAGAACTCCCGAAAGGCTGCTGCTCCCCTGGCCGGATCCGTGCTGATCGATAGCCAGGCAAAACGCAGGTTGTTGATGCGGCACGGCTGTGCCAAATATTCCTGTAGTTCATGGCTGAAATGCTGAATTTGTTACCAGTCGGTGTTAAATCTCCGGTCAGAATTGTTAACAGCGTGTTTAAGCTGGGTACCTGCGTACAAGGGCGTGCTTTTAGCCGAGGTACTAGCCTGAGAAGTTTTAAATACTGTTCTTTTAAATAATGTCTTTTGTCCTCTTGTTATGCAGGCTGAGGAACTCAAGATGGCGACTCAGCTGACTGGGCCGGTTATGCCGATCAAGAATGTAAGTTTAGCTAAATTATATTCTCTGTGTGATATAACTGAGACTTAAACTTCACGGGGAGGATTCTCTTCTTTTCTCGCTGTTGTACAGTTGAGGGTTGCTGTCTCCAGACAGTTCCCATCCTGCATCGAACAAAACCAGGAACAGGTCACGCTTGTCCATGTCTTTTGCCCACATCTGTTTGGTTCCTCAGTGTTGCGGAGCTCACTGCAAAGAACTAATTACTGGGAGCTCTGCTGAGTTTGTTACCATCTGAGAAACTCCTTACGTGACGAGTTGTGTTTCTGGGCCCAGAAGAGAGCTCCAGGCACCCGTCTCAGGGGTTCAGAGATGCGTTGATTGGGAATAATCATGTATGTGTTCCACTTCTGCTCTAAGTGACACGTGGGAGAAGCACCAGCTACATTCGCTCCCCGGAGCAGGCCACAGGGTCACCCACGCAGCGACCCCCAAAATCGCACAGTTCCTGTGGGGACAAAGGTTACGGCACACATGGAACGTCTCCAGTGTGCGTTTGTGCTCAGCGCTGTGTCCTCCAGGCAGGCTGCCGGGTGGTTTGTCCACTTGTACCTCTGAGGGAGCTCATTCCCCTGTGAAATTTGGGACGCTTTGGGTTGCGGGTGGGGGTGAGGGGTGTGTGCTGGCGCCACGACAGCCCAGGCAGGTTGCGTAGTCACCATTTGTCTCGCAAACCCTCACTGTTTCCGAAAGGTGCTGTTGATAGCGCGCCACAAACCTGACTCAGATGGCATGTTGCGCTTGTTTTTTTTTTTTTCCCTGGTATGTTCTGGTCTTGTGCTGACGTGCGCTGGCAAATGAGGAACCGGTTGAAACGAGGTGCCTGGTGGAGTGATGATAAGGGCAGGGCCTGTAGATGGCATAAATGCTCTATTCTTAACAGCATCCTGGAGCTAGTGGTAAAAATGTAGCGAGATTAATTGTGTTAAGCCTTAAATACAGTCTTCTCTGGGAGCCTCTGATGTGCAGTCTGACTGTCTGGCGCTCTCTCCCACTAGGTTTTCAAACGGGAGAAGGCCCGTGTTATCTCAGAAGATGAGAAGAACTTCAAGGCCTTCGCCAGCCTGCGCATGGCCCGGGCCAACGCCCGTCTCTTTGGGATTCGGGCGAAACGCGCCAAAGAAGCGGCAGAGCAGGATGTGGAGAAGAAGAAATGAACTGTTCTCCCTAGAACTGTCAATAAAAAAAAAAAAAAATGTGGAAATATGAGTGTGCTGTCTTTTTAGGGCAAAGGTGCGGGACTGAGCTGTGCTGGGGTGTTACAGGAGCCGGTGCAGATGGTGGGCCGCCCTGCGTGGAGGGACGCGGTCTCGGGGAGTTGCTGTTCGGACGTAGGAGACCTCGTTTGCTGTGGTTAAGAGACTGAACATCCCTGAAAATGGGTGAAATGCACTTCAGCCTTGCGCAGCTCCCCTCAGGGAGGCCTCTGCTCCATCTCCAGGGATGCTGCCTCCAGTGCTGGAGCCTGACCCTGTCTCACTGCGTAGGGGGCCTGCTGACGGTTGAGGGGTTTTTTTTGGGATACCCCCTCCCTGACAGGCTTTGTCTGCTTCCCACCCAGCTCTAGGCTGTGCTGTTCTTTCAGATTTAATGATTTCCACACCTCTGCATGTGGCTCTCCCTGAGGCAGAGCGGTTGGCTCTGCTGTGGAAGGTGGGGTGTTGTGGTGGGTGTCACCCGTTGGTGCTCACCATGCTGTGGGTCCTCACCTGAGGTTCTACGGTCCTCCTGGGGCAGTGACCGGCTCCGCAGCTGGGCTGCAGCCCTGCCCACCTGTGGGGTGCTTCTCCCCAGTTTTGGAGGGGCGCTGGAGAGGAGCACTTGCTCTGTGCTTACTGCAGGGTCCTGCTGCTGGACTGCAGCATCCTGCACGGAGCCGCCCTGCGCTGCAGGGGCTGCCCTGCGCTTGTTTGGCTTTGCTCTTCATGGGGACCTCTAAGCCGTTTATTTAGAGGAAATACCTTAGCGGCATCAAAGAGGAGCCCAATCCCTCCCTGGAGAAGGGTCTGGGGGCTCTGAGCCATCCTTCCACGCTGTGGGGGGGCTCCTGAGCTCTGCCTGCCCCAGGGCAGGCGGTTGATGTGGGGTCAGGCGTGGTGGTCATGGGGTGGCATCGGTGGGCTCTGTCCTGCTCTGGGGAGCGCTCAACCGAGCCCCTTTGCTGGCTAATCAGTTCTGGGGCCGTTCCGCAGCCTGGATGCGCTGCGAATCGCCCTGTGTGGGGGATAATCGAGTCGTTTGTATTCATTAAGTCGGGTGACAGAAACTTGGGGATCGGATGCTATGAAGCGCTTGGGTGGCTGGAGCCCCCGGTGCAGCTGGATGAACCCCAGGTTCCTCAAACGTGGCAGCAAGACCTGCCCAGCGTGGGGCTGCCCGTGCCACGGCACGCTGCTGGCTCATCCTTCCCTGCCCCACTGCCCATGCCAGTGGTGGGATCCTGCGTCCTGCCGTGGGTCAGCTGCGCCGTGCCGTGGGGGTGCTGGAGGAGCAGGGAAGGAGGGTGGCCTATTTCTGCCACCGGAGCCGGGGATTAGTTCCCAAAGCCCAGGGCCCTGCGGTGCCCTCGTGCTTATTAGCCCTATCTGCATTTTAATCCCTCCAAATATGGGCTAATTACATCATCTTTCATAAAGCTGAGCTGACAGCACCGCAGCGCTGGGGTGA
>NW_009649576.1:213988-214851 GCF_000708025.1 Charadrius vociferus
CGGAGGCGGCCCCGGGGTGGCCACGGTGCCCACGGGGCTGGAGACAGGCAGCCCCGGGGTGGCCACGGTGCCCACGGGGCTGGAGACAGGGCAGGAGCCACTGTGCGGGGTGCAGGAGATGGTGCAGAGCAGGGTGCGGAGCAGGGTGCAAGGCGCAGGAGAGGATGGAGAGCAGGGCGCAGGGTGTAGAAGATGGTGCAGAGTGTGGTTGAGGGTACAGAGCGGGGTTCAGGGCGCAGAGCAAAGTGCACTGTGCAGGAGGTGATGGGGAGCAGGGTGCAGGGCACAGGCGAGGGTGGAGAGCAGGGCGCAGGGTGTAGAAGACAACGCGGAGTGGGGCGTAGGGAGCAGACCGGGGCGCAAGGCGCGGGGCGCGCAGGGAGGATGCTGCACGCCCGGAGCAGAGCTCACGGCGCGGGGCGGAGGGCACGTGCAGGGCGGAGGGTGCGAGGTGGAGGGTGCAGGACGCGAGGCTCACGGGGCAGGGAGCTGCGGGACACTCGGCAGCATGTGGGGACGGTGCAGATGTCCGGGTGACAGCGAGTCCCTCAGGGCTCCGGCAGGGCTGGGGAATGGGGTGCCCGCGGTGCACGGCTCCAGCACAGCTCCGCTGCCCCGGGGCAGAGCCAAGGGACACCATGGCCACCCCTGGGGTGGATCGGGGCTTCTGGGTTGGTCTCACCCTGCTTGGGGCAGGCGGCTCGGGCTGGGACACCCAGGTGGCGTCACCCACTACTCCACACACAGGGGGGCAGTTCAGAGGGGGGGTCAGGGCCACCGCTGCGACCGTGCGCCCCTCACTGCGCTGCCCTGTGGGGCCCTGGTGCCCACATGAGCCGCGGCTGGCACCGGAGCCGGCCCCC
>NW_009649576.1:215606-219642 GCF_000708025.1 Charadrius vociferus
TGGAAGCCGCTCGGCATCTGCTGCCAGCACGGCCAGGAGATGCTGAGCACCCACCTGCCTGCCAGGACCATGGTGGCCAGTGTCCCCTGCCCTTGGCCAGCCCGGGGTGAGAGCGCAGGGGTTTCCCCTGGGCATCAGCCCATTGCTCCTGTTTGAGCGGAACTGTGGCAAACTGCGGTCCAGAGTCAGAGCATCCCCTCCAACTGACCACGGGGTTTGCCCGGAGATCTGGAGGGATCGGTGCCACAGGATGTGGGGCTGGCAGGGCTGGCGCCCTCGGGGGCACATCTCCCTGCCCGAGCCAGCGCCGGGGCTGCCTCCAAATGCCATTCGCCTGGGAATCGGCACAGGCGGGTAAATACTTGTGGTAGGGCTGGTCCTTCCTGGCAGCTGCCTGGCATCCCCCATCCCTGCATCCCCGCATCCCCGCATCCCCATGTCCCTGCATCCCCACGTCCCAGAGTTCCTCCATCCCTGTGCCCGGCTCCTGGCGAGCTCTGGCATCCCAAGGTCCTGAGCAGCTCCGCTGGCCCCGGATCCAGCCCCAAGCCGGGCTCTGGCCCTGCTGCCCCTCCAGCCGAGCTTCTGCCGTGCAGGTGGACCGCAGCGAGGTCATCAAGAGCAACCTCAACCCCGTCTTCGCCAAGATCTTCACGGTGGACTACTACTTCGAGGAGGTGCAGAAGCTGCGGTTCGAGGTGTACGACAGCCACGGGCACGCAGGCGTGGGCACGCACGACGATGACTTCTTGGGGGGCATGGAGTGCACCGTGGGGCAGGTGAGCCTCCATCCCCTGTCCTGGGGACACTCACCATCGGCATCCCCTCCCTGACCCCTCGGCTTTTGCAGATCGTGGCACAGAAGCGGGTGACGAAGCCACTGTTCCTCAAGTACGGGAAGTTCGCGGGCAAGTCCACCATCACGGTGAGTGGCCAAAACTGCACTGGGAGCAGCACTGGGCTGGGGCATGCAGGTGGCACTGAGCTGGGACACTGGGGTGGCACTGGGCTGGGGTGTATGAGTGGCACCAAGCTGGTGCACGTGGGTGGCACCAAGCACGGACCCTGGGGTGGCACCAAGCTGGGACACGCGGGTGGCACCCAGCCAAGGTGGTGTGATGGCACTGAGTGGGGCATGTAGGTGGCACCAGACTGGGTCACCCAGGTGGCACTGGACTGGGGTGCTGGGGTGGCATTGAGCTGGGACATGTGGTTGGCACTGAGCTGGGTCAGTGGGGTGGCACCGAGTTGGGGTGAGGGGCATTGAGCTGGGGCACATGGGGGGTCCCCAATGACCCTCCTCCTGTCCTCGCTGTCATCCAGCTGCCCCCCAGGCTCCTTGGGGGTGGGGAGGGCTCAGGGTCCCTGTTGACGTCTGCTGGCCACGCTGGGGGGGTCCCCACCATGCCAGGGAGGGTGTGTGGCACCTTGTCCCCTCCCAGGGCACCACCCTGCCCATGCAGGCAGGGAGGGCAGGGGGACAAAGCTGTGCTGGATGCTGAGCACACCGTGGCCACCTCTCCTCACAGGTCATCTCGGAGGAGATCTCGGGGAACAACGGCTACGTGGAGCTCGCCTTCCGGGCCAAGAAGCTGGATGACAAGGTGAGCCAGGTCCCACGGGCAGGGCATGCGGGGAGGTCCGTGCAGGCAGGGTGGGCAGGGCGGGCAGGGCAGACGGTGCTCTGCCCCATCCTCCCTCCTCCAGGACCTCTTCAGCAAGTCAGATCCCTTCCTGGAGATCTACCGCATCGATGATGACCGCAGCGAGCAGCTGGTGTACCGCACCGAGGTGAGGCACCGGGCAGGATCTGTCCCTCGGCCACCTCGGTGGCTGCCCGGTCCTGCTGAGCCCCTTGTCCTGCAGGTGGTGAAGAACAACCTGAGCCCCATCTGGGAGCCCTTCAAGGTCTCCCTCAACTCGCTCTGCAGCTGCGAGGAGAAGAGGAAGCTGAGGGTGAGGAAGGGCGATGGGGACCCCCCATCCCTGCTGCAGGAGCACGTGTCCCCTGGCTTCCCCACAGCCCAGCATGGGCGGCATGCGGGGGACCCCAAGCCACCAGTGATGGTGGTGGGGATGGTGCCGGGTTTGGGAGCAGTTTGGGGGTGCGGGTGTGTGGCTCCCCACCGCTGGAGCTGAGCTGTCCCCTGCCGCAGTGTGTGGTGTGGGACTACGACTCACGGGGCAAACACGACTTCATCGGAGAGTTCTTCACCACCTTCGAGGAGATGCAGAAGGCAATGGGGGAGAACAAGGTGGGGGCACGGACATGGGGACAGCCTGTGGGGTCACCCCTCCATGCTGCCAACAGATCCCCTTCCAGGAGGCACCTCCCAGCTCTTCCTCTGGTTTTGGGGCTGTTCTCCCCTCGCTGCCCTCCTCTTTGGGGAAGGGATGGTGGGTCTGGGCTCCTCTGGGGAAATCGGCCCTGGCAGGGTGGGATGGAGCCCATGGGGTGGCTGGGAGCCGGGGAAGGTGGCTGCACCCATGGGGTTGTGGGGGGCAGCGGGGTAATGGGGCTGTAGGGTTGTGGGGGTGTGGGGTTGTCGGGTAACGGAGCTGGAGTGTTACGGGGCTTGAGGGAGACGGGGTTACGGGGGTGTGGGCTTATGGGGCTGTGGGTTTGCAGGGTCACAGTGCTGCAGAACCGTGGGGCTGAGGGGCTGCGGGGTCATGGTGGGGGGGTGCCAGTGCATGGGCCGTGTCCCCGGGGCTGGGGGGGCCGCAGGCAGCGCCGGGGGTGCGGGGCGCCGAACTCGGGGGTCGTGGTGCTGCTGGACCTGAAGGTGAGCATCCGCATGCCAAACTGTGCTGTGCCATACCATGCCGTGCCGTACCATGCCGTGCCGTACCATGCCGCGCGGTGCCATACAACCATGCCGTGCCATGCCATGCTGTGCCGTGCCCAGCTGCCGTGGGGCAGGACCGGCTGACACAGGTCCCTCTGGAAGATCCACAGGGTCTACTCCTTCCTGGACTACATCATGGGCGGCTGCCAAATTCACTACACGGTGGGTGGTGTCCCCCCGCCCCAAAGCACCGGGGGCCGGACGCGGGGTCCAGCACTTGGCCAAGCACCCGTCCCCATGGCTGGGGGCCATGGGTAGCACATCCCAGGTCCCCCGAGCTGTGGCTTCACCACGGTGCTGGTGAGCGGCGCTGGCAGAGCCACCCAACCACAATGGGGACATGCCGGTGGCCCTGCTTGCCCCGGGGGACTCTCACCACCACCACCACCCCGCACCAGGTGGCCATCGACTTCACGGCCTCCAACGGGGACCCCCGAAACAGCTGCTCCCTGCACTACATCAACCCCTACCAGCCCAACGAGTACCTCAAGGCACTGGTCGCAGTGGGCGAGATCTGCCAGGACTACGACAGGTCGGTTGCTCCGGCGGGTCCCCCAGGGCCAAAACACCCTGGTGATGGCCACCCTGGGACCGGGATACCCCAGTGATGGCCACACTGGTGCTGGCACTGCCAGGGCTGGAGCTCCTCACACCTCTTCCCTTGCAGCGATAAGAAATTCTCAGCTCTGGGCTTTGGTGCAAGGATCCCCCCCAAGTACGAGGTAAGGGGGTGGCCAGGCTGCTGGGGTCCTGTGGGACCCCAAGCACACGCTCGTCCCTCTGGGCATCCCTTGGCCGTGGCTGCCGTGGGGCTTGGCAGGTACCGGGGGCCGTGGTGGGTGGGTGGGCACTGGCTGCCCCCTCCCCTCTTGCCTTGCAGGTCTCCCACGATTTCGCCATCAACTTCAACCCTGACAACGATGAGTGCGAGGGTGAGCCCAGCTCTGTTGGGGCCGAGGCAGGGGACAGTCCCATGGCTCCCCCTGTGCCAGAGCCCAGTGCTGCCCCCCCTCACCCCTCACATCCCCCCACAGGCATCCAGGGCGTTGTGGAGTCCTACCAGAGCTGTCTGCCCAAAATACAGCTCTACGGTCCCACCAATGTGGCTCCCATCATCTCCAAGGTGGCTCGTGTGGCAGCTGACGAGGAACGGACGAAGGAGGCTTCGGTACGTACCTGCTGGTCCC
>NW_009649576.1:219716-222362 GCF_000708025.1 Charadrius vociferus
CATGTCAGAGCAGAGCCCTTGTCCGGCTCCTCCCGCATGGGGCTGGCAGCGGGGCCAGGCAGCCCCTCCAAGAACAACCCTCCTCCTCCTCCCAGCAATACTTCATCCTGCTGATCCTGACGGACGGGGTGGTGACGGACATGGCGGACACGCGGGAGGCCATCGTCCGCGCCTCCTACCTGCCCATGTCCATCATCATCGTGGGGGTGGGCAACGCCGACTTCACCGACATGCAGATCCTGGATGGGGACGATGGCATCCTGCGCTCCCCCAAGGGCGAGCCTGTCCTCCGTGACATCGTCCAGTTCGTCCCCTTCCGGGAGTTCAAGAATGTGAGTGGGGCATCAGTGGTCCTCTTGTCCCCTCCTGACCCCTCCTGTCCCCTCTCATCCCCTCCTGGCCCCACTGCAGGACCGAGCATCGCGTCACGCCATGCTAGTGCCCTGTGGGTTTTGCTCTGCACACCAGGGCGGGTGGGTGCCACCCTGCCCTGACTCACCCATCCATCCCGGTGTCCCCCGCTGTCCCCTGTCCCGCAGGCATCACCGACGGCTCTGGCGAAGTGCGTGCTGGCGGAGGTGCCCAAGCAGGTGGTGGAGTACTACAGCTACAAGGCCTTCCCGCCCCGCTGCCCCCAGCCTGAGACCCCCGACTCCAACCTCAGCTCGCCCCAGTGAGGTCCCCCCTGGCTCCCCTGGCGTGGCGCAGGGATGGATGAGGTCCCCACCAGGTCCCAGCCCTGCCGCAGACCCTTCCTCACCGGGCAGGGGGAGCACCGGGAGCCGGCAGCGTGCCCCCACTGGCACCTGGCCAGGGACACGGGGACGGTCCCGCTGCCCCGGTGCAGGACACCCCCACTGCACTGCCCAGGGGGCCAGGGGTCCCCAGCGGGCATTGCCCAGTCCCGGCGGTCCGTGCCCCGCAGCCCATTCCCACTCTGTCCCTGCTGTCCCCCTCGGTCCCCGCTTGTCTGTCGCTGTGACATCGTTTGGAGGCTGCATGACGAATCCCCCCTTGGTGTGCGTGTGGGGGGGGACACCCCCAATAAAGCAACCAGCCCTGTGCCAGTGCCATGTGCTCTCTGGGCGCCGACTCCAAACCTCCCTGTTGGGTGCTCAGCGGGACGTGGGCAGAGGGACAGGCAGCTCCCGGGGCGCTGCCCGTCCCCCTCGTGCCCCTCACCGTGCCACCCAGCCCCGGCCGGCGGAGAGAGCCGACAAGGGCGCGACCGGCGTGCAGGGGAGCGCCGGCGCTTTGGAGCCGTGGTACTTTTGAGCAGCCGCCGCTTTCAAGTTGTGCCGGAGCGGCCGCCCGCCCCGCTGTGCCGCGGCCCTTTTTGAAATCCAGGCCACGGAAGCGGGAGCGGAGGCAGCGCCGGCACCCTCCTCCTGCCCCTGCCCAGCACATTGCCTCTGCCGCGTGCCACGTGCCACGTGCCGTGTGCCACGTGCTGTGCTGTGCACTTGTGGGTTGCGTGCCACGCACTGCGTGCCACGTGCTGTGCCGTGTGTCGTGCGCTGCGTGCCATGCGCTATGTGCCGCGTGCCACGTGCCGTGTATCGTGTGCTGTGTGCCATGTGCTGCGCTGTGGGTTGCGTGCCACGCTCTACGTGCCGTGTGCCGTGCACCACGTGCCACGTACTGTGCGCCACGTGCTGTGTGCTCTGCCATGTGCTGTGTACCGCGCACCATGCACCACGTGCCACACGCTGTGTGCCACGTGCTGTATGCTGCAAGCCACGCACTGTGCCGTGTGCCATGTGTCATGCACTGTGTGCCATGTTCCGTGTGCCACATGTTGTGTGCCATGTACCATGTGCCGTGTGCCGCTTGCTGCGTGCTTCATGGTATGTGCTCCGTGTTTCGCCACGTGCCGCCCCATGTGCCGTGCGCCCTGCGCTGCAAGTCACGTGCCATGTGCTGTGTGCCGTGTAGTCGCACGCATTGCTATATGCCACGTGCTATGTGCTGCATGCCACGTGCCGTGTTCTGGGCCATGGGCTGTGTGCCGTGGGCCATGTGCTGTGTACTGCGCCCCGGGCGTTGCGCCGCGCCGCTGCCACGCGCAGCACACCAAGTGCTGTGCGCCATTTGCTGCGCCCAAAGCCACGTGCTGGTCGCTCTGTACCAACTGCCTCCTGCCACGTGCTGTGTGACACTGCGCCACGTGCCGTGTGTCGTTCACCCTGTGCCATGCGCTGTGCGTCGCCATTCCGGTGCTGGCAGATGCTCCTGGGGAGGTGATGTCCAACAGGGTGGGGTGTGACCCAAGGCCACCATGGGGACTGAAAGTGGGACACGGGACAGCCGTCACGGGGTAGGGACAGCCCAGATCCTGCCATGCGGGAGCTGGAGTCTGTGGCTGGGGATGCAACCATCACCCTGGGTGCCGGCACAGGGGTGCCAGCTTGTCCCGTGCCGGCTGGGAGCTGCTCATCCATCCACCGGCAATGCCACCCTGAACTGCAATGCCCCTCCAGTGTTGCCCGCTGCCGGCACTCTGCACGCAGGCAGAGCGCGCTGCCCGCACCGCCCCGATCAACCCGCGTATTTATAGCTCCTGATTCATCTCTCTATAAAACAGGATAATAGACGTCGCCATAGAAACCCAGCGCCTGACGAGCCTGCGGATGCAGCCGGCCCTCC
>NW_009649576.1:222412-222740 GCF_000708025.1 Charadrius vociferus
AGGGCTGGAAGGGTCCCAGTGCCACCAGGCAGCAGTGCCAGCATCCCCGGGGAGGGGGGGGGGCTCATCTCCTGCCCCAAGCCCAGCCGAGCCCTGGCGAGGGGTCCTGCTCAAGCCCTTGCCCCCCACCCCCACTCCGGCACTGTGCCACACCGACCTGGCAGGTGCTGGTTAATTAAGCCAAGGGTTAATTATTGATGGTGCCTGTGCTTCCCAAGTGGCTTCATACACCAGTTCCTTGGAAAACGGCACAACAGGGTCTGTGGGGGCTTGAGGAGGGGGGGGTGCTGCCTGCCTGGGGCACCCCAGGGTGCTGGGACAGGGGGGT
>NW_009649576.1:223734-225087 GCF_000708025.1 Charadrius vociferus
TGGGCTGCAGCCAGGGCTGGTGGCCCCCCATGTCTCCCTCACCCCGTCCCCCGTCCCCCTCCTCACCTTTCCTCATGAAGCGTCCCTGGCTGTGGTCCATGATTTCAGAGGGGATGAGGGTGTAGTTGGCCATGGCGTTGTCCCGCATGGAGATGAAGCTGCAATGCTGCTCCAGGGCTTCCAGTGTCTCCGGTGCCAGCGGGCAGCCCAGGAAAGCGCTGAGCCGCTGTGCCGTGCCACGCAGGTCCTGCGGCGGAGGGGACAGTCAGCCTGGGGCAGCCGGCGGGGAAAGGGATGGGGACACGCCAGGGCTCACCTGGTGTAGCTCCTCGTAGGTGACATAGAAGATGTTCAGGAGGTGCCGCTGGCCCAGCCAGCCCTTGACGTGGTCAAACCAGGAGCCATAGTGCACTGGAGGGAGGTGGGGGTGACAGGGGGCCCTGCAGCTGAGCCCCAGCGCCCCGGGAACCCCCGGCCCTTACCCGTGCCCTCGAGGAACCGTGTGAGGAAGGTGTCGAAGGAGCCGGGGTCAGGCAGGAACTTGGCCAGGCGGTGGAAGTGGTAGAAGGAGACAGCGACGTCCTTGGGGTTCCTGGCCACATAGATCACCTGGGGGGTGACAGTGTCAGCCACATGGTTGGGGAGAGGGGGGGATTCCGCTCCACCCCATTCAGAAAGCCCCTTGTGATCATTCCAGCAGCGGGAAGTCCCGTGGGCATGGGATGTCCCCACGGGGACCCCCCCTAAGACCATCCCGCCTCCCCCCCCTCACCTTGGCCTTGCTCTGCTGCAGGGCGGGTGCCAGGACGCGGGCGGGCAGGTGGGGGGTGTGGAGCCGTTGGGCGGCTGTGTCCTGCAGCGCGTCCCTGAAGTAGATCTGCTCCAGCCAGGGCGCCCGCTCCCAGTTGGGGATGGTTTTGGCTGGCAGGGCATCCCCATGGCTGAACAGCAGCGTCAGGATCTCCTGCATCCAGGTGGTACCTGGGGAGGTGGCTGTCAGTCACGGCTCGGCACGGCACGGCATGGCTCGGCACGGCACAACGTGACACGGGGCAGCAGTGCCGTGTGGGACCCCCAGAGCCTCCACCAGTCACACCATTCTTCGGTTGGGGACAGGACAGGACTGGGGCAGGGGATGGTGTGGGGGTGGCTGCCCCCCACCCTCAGGGCAGGGTTGTTTTTGGGGGGGAGGGGAGGGAACTGATGGCTGGGGCTGGGTTCTCCTGTGCTGTGTCCGGAGGGGACAGTGGCCACCAGGCTGCGAGGACTCAGGGACTCTGCCCAGGGAGGGACTGGCCCCGAGCCCGGCCACCTCCCAGCCACGCAGGCAGCTCCCGGTCCTGCCGGAGAGCC
>NW_009649576.1:226470-236166 GCF_000708025.1 Charadrius vociferus
GCCGGCTCCTGCCTTGCGCCGGTCAGCATCACCGGGAGGAGGCCGAGCGCATCATGACGACCACGCCGGTCATCGACGGGTGAGCAAAGGTTGCCTGACCCCGTGGCGTGCCCGGCCACCTCGGCAGGGCTGCGGCTCTCGGCACCCTGAGAAAAACCCCAGCCAGAAAACCCCATCAGGGACAACCCCGCCGGGGGATCCCCGTGCCGGGCACCCCGGGGCTGTAGGGGGACAGCTCTCCTGGGGGATCCCCGTGCCGGACACCCCGGGGGCCATGCAGCTGAGGGGATCCCCGGCAGTGCATCTCTGCCGGGAGCAGGCAGGGTGCCGGGAAGCCGGGGACCAGACTGCCCCGGGGGAAGTCCCCGCTTGGGACAAACAGGTCCTGCAGGGTCATGTCCTAAGGGATGTGCCAGGACTCGCAGGCGGCTCGGGTCCTCCACAGGGTCCCCCATGGCACCAGCCCTGTGCCACGGCAGCCCGGTGCAGCACAGCTCCGGGGGTGCCGGAGGATGTGGGGACCGTGATGCAGGAGAGGAGAAGTGGGAGGCAGCCCATGCGTGTGGCCCCCAGCACTTCCCCAGCGATACTGCTGCATGCAGGACACTGTGCGGTAGTGACGTCCCTGTGGTGGTGACATCCCCACAGCGGTGACGGTGACGTTCCTGATGGAGGGATGCTGGACCACCCCGGGTGCGAGGGCTGAGTGGGTATGGTGGGTGGAGAGGGGTCCCCAGCCTCCCCGCAGATGGCAAAGGGGGTCCCATATGGGAATGTCCCCTGGGAGTCACTTGTCCACAGCTCCTGGCCAGAGCTGCTTGGGTAGCTCTTGGCAGGGAGCACAGATGGGTGGGCAGATGGACTGGTGGGTGGGTGGATGGATGAATGAATGATGGATGGATGGACGGCCAGATGGATGGGTGGATAGATGGAAGGATGGACGGATGAGTGGGGAATGGGTGGGCAGACAGACAGGGAGATGGGCAGCCAGGAGGCTGGCCGGACAGACGGACAGGCGGGCAGACAGCCCCTCATTCCCTCTCTCTCTCCCCTGCCCAGGCACAACGACCTGCCCTGGCAGCTCCTCAAGAAGTTCAACAACCAGCTGGGGCTGCCGGAGGCCAACCTCACCACGCTGAACGGCACCCACACCAACATCCCCAAACTGCGCAGGGGGCATGTGGGCGGGCAGGTGGGACAGCGAGGCGGGCAGGGGCACCGGGGTGGGCACCGGGGCATCGGGGTGGGTGGTAGTGGGCACGGGGCCGGGCTGTTGGTGCTCACCAAGTGCCGTCGTGGGCAGTTCTGGTCGGCGTACGTGCCCTGCGACACGCAGAACAAGGACGCGGTGAAGCGCACGCTGGAGCAGATCGACGTGGTGCACCGCATGTGCGAGCTCTACCCCGAGACCTTCTCCTGCGTCGTCGACAGCAACGGTGAGCGGGCACAGGGCTGGGACGCAGGTGCCGTGGGTGCCCCGGTGCCCACCCTGGCTGATGCCCACCCTCCTCCAGCAGGCATCCAGCAGGCTTTCCAGAACAAGAAGGTGGCCAGCCTCATCGGGGTGGAGGGCGGCCACTCCATCGACAGCAGCCTGGGCGTCCTGCGCACCTTCTACCGCCTGGGCGTCCGCTACATGACCCTCACCCACAGCTGCAACACCCCCTGGTAGCAGCCCCTGAGGGGAACGGGGACAGGGATGGGGTGACAGGGCCAGCATGGGAGGGGACGGGCCGTGTGGCCGAGCAGGGGTACTTGGCAGGGAGGGTCCGCCCTGATGATCTCCACACTCCGCAGGGCTGACAACTGGCTGGTGGACACTGAGGATGAGCAGCCCCAGCATTACGGCCTCTCGTCCTTTGGGAAGGTGAGCAGGGACACGGTCGATGGCGGCACCTGGGAGCAATGGCTCAGGTGGGGGGTTGTGGTACTGGCACCCACCAGCCCCACGCCGGGTTGTTGCGCCGAGCGATGGATGCCCTGGATGCCTGGTGTCCCCCCATGCAGGGCTGCCATGGTATCTTGCACACCCCTCACCCATCCTGTCCCCGTCCCTGCAGACAGTGCTGGTGGAGATGAACCGTCTGGGCATGATTGTGGACCTGGCCCACGTCTCGGTGGACACCATGAAGGTCGTGCTGAAGCTCTCCAAAGCCCCTGTCATCTTCAGCCACTCGTCTGCCTACAGCCTCTGCCAACATCGCCGCAACGTGCCCGATGAAGTGCTGAGTATAGTGGTGAGCGCCAGGACATGGCTGCAGGCAGGGAGGGGGGGTGGCCGGGGAGGCCGCAGGGCTCAGGGTGCCTCTCCCCCAGGCTTCCACGGGCAGCCTGGTGATGGTCAACTTCTACAACGACTACGTGACGTGTGGGGACACAGCCATGCTGGCCAACGTTGCGGGTGAGGTGGGCTCCTGGGTGGGTGGAAGGTGGCAGCGTCCCCCCACCCTGCTCACCCTGTCCCCTCCACACCCACAGATCACATGGACCACGTGAAGAAGGTGGCCGGTGCCCAGTCCGTCGGCTTCGGTGGGGACTATGATGGTGTGACGAGGTAAAGCAGGTGACGGGCACAGGATGGGCTGTGCTGCTGGGACAGGGCAGCGCATCCCCGGCCACGGGGGGGTCTCCCCTGTGCCCTGCGTGGGCGGCTGGGTGGTGCGGGGGGGTGGGTGCTGCCAGGTTTGGCTGCCCCCGGCACGGCTGTGAGCTGTGGGGTGGTACAGGCTCCCCACCAACCTGGAGGACGTCTCCACATACCCCGCGCTGGTGGCTGAGCTGCTGGCGAGGAACTGGACGGAGGCAGAGGTGAAGATGGCTCTGGCCGAAAACCTGCTCCGGGTCTTCAGGAAGGTGGAGGAGGTGAGCAGGACAGGGGGAGCACTAGACACAGGGAACGCCAGGCACAGGGAGGTACGGGGACACGTGTGGCATGGGGATGCACCAGGCACAGGGGTGCACTGGGAATGGGGATGCCCGAGGCATGGGGATATGCCAGACGTGGGGATGTACAGGGCATGGGGACACATGGGACAGCAGAGACCAGTGGGACATCAGGACGCATGGCACTCAGTGATGCATGGGGACATGAGGTGGCACAGGGACTTGGGAGGTAGTGGGATGAATGGGGGCACAGAGACACACAGGAATTGGGAATGGTGGCACAGAGACCTGCAAGATGACAGGGGGCTGTATGCGGCACAGGGACTTCCCCTGGCTGCGGGAGCTCACCCTGTCCCCCATCACAGGTGAAGAACAGCATGCAAGGTATGGCTGCTCAGGAGACACCCATCGCCTTCGAGGAGCTGGAGGGATCATGCAGGACCAGCTATGGGTACACCAACGGTGCTTCCACAATCCAGCACCTGCCGGTAGCCCTGGCGCTGGCGCTTGCCCTGCTCCGCTCCCTGCTCTCCTAGCCCCAGCACCCTGCCCGGAAGGATGCCGGTGGCCAGCCCAGTGGCTGCCAGGCCGTGCCCAACCCTGCCGCCCCTTCCTGCCTGCGCACCGGCCCCACAAGTAAAATAAAGCCGTGCTTCGAGCACCGCCGGCACCGTGCGTCCACGCTGGGACCCTGTGGGGACCACCAGCTCCAGCCCCATTGCCCTGCTCCTGGGCTGGAGGGGATGAGGCATTCCAGCAGGTCACCAGCCACCCTGGCAGGTCACCAGCCATGCTGACACCCTGCTGGCCACCCCTGCATGGCCCCGACGGGGCAGAGGCACAGGGGCCCGGTGAGTGCCCAGCTCGGGACACTGAGACACTGTCACCGCACCGGGAGTGACACATCGCTGCAACACACGGCCAGAGTGGCTGTAGGGCTGCCTCCGCAGGATGCTTACATTAATCATTAGCTAATTAATTGGCTACTCAATTATCTTCTTAGCAATTTCCTCTCACATTTGGGAACAGCCTGTCTTCTGAGCGGAGGCGGCTTCGGGCACCAGGAAAACAGGCAGGAGAAGGAGAGCCATCTTCCTGTGGCATTCGCAAATTGGCTGAGGCACAGAGCCCCGTCTGCCAGCCAGGCACCGGGAAAGGATGGGCACGGGGAAGGGATGCGCCCGGTCCCCACCGGGATGGCAACCACGGCAGGCTGCAGCACCCATCCCCAGTGGTGAAGCTGCTGTCGGCAGGACCAGGGCGGAAAGCACCGGGGCTTCCTCCGTGGGGTCATGAGCAAAGGGCAGGGAACAGCGCAGAGAAGAACGTAAGGCAGCCCAAAAACCACGCTGGGGAAAAGGAGCTCAACTCGAGCCAGCTGCCCTGGCCTCCCCGAGCCGGTATCAGCTGCACCGGGGCCGTAGCAGCTCCTGCTCACCCCACTTCTCCCCTGGCTCGGCTACATGAAGGGAACCCGTCCCTGCGGGGAAAGTGTGGGGGGACTCATCAGGGCCCCTTCCCCTTCCACACCCCCCAGGTGGTGACCCCGGTGGTGGAGAGCCACAGCTCTGCCCTGGTGACTGCTTCCCACCCCCTGGGCAAGAGGAGGCAGGGAGGCTGCCGGTCCCTTTCTCCTCACCTCAGCCCCATGGCAACAGGTCCTCTGTTCCAGACAGGGGACAGGGCACAGCCATCATGCTGCACCACAGGGCAGAAGGGACCACAGACCCCCTCTCTGCATCTGAAGGTCCAGACGCATCGCGATGGATGTTCAGGGATTGTTTATTTAAAATAGCAGAAGGTGATCAACATGGAGTTGGAGAGGAAGAAAAAGGCAAATGAGACAAGCTTTAAAAAAAAAAAAAAAACAAAACACAAATGAAACCACAGAGAAACATCACACTGGAAGAAGGAGCGTTTCCAGGGGCAGGGGTTCCCTGGGCCGCAGGGCACGTCCTGGCCCCCAGCCCCATAGGTGGCACCCATGCATGGCACCCGTGCAGGGCCAGGCTGCCCAGCCCCGCAGGAGGGTGGACAAGATCCGACGCTCCACCATGCGCAAGTGACTTTGTAGCCTAAAGCCACCTCATCCTCCTGGGTCGCCACCCCGTGTCCCCACCGCAGCACGTGGCAGGGAAGAAGGCTCTGTCGGTCACTAGACACACACTGCCAAGGCCACTGAACTCAGAAGAAATTATCAAGACAGTGAAAAGTGTTTGGGTTGCAAGTGCTGGGGAGATGGCCCCTGGCCCACAGCAAGTTCTGCCCCATGTCTGCGCAGGCAGCCCGGGAGGTCAGCCAGCACCGGGTGTGGGAGGGAGCTGCCTCCCCCTTTCCCCTTTCCTCCACTCGGCACAGCCCAAAGCAGCTGCGCACGCATTAAAATTCCCTTTAAAAGTGATGAATCAGAGCTGCCCCACCGCAGCGGGACCAGCTGCCCGCCCCTGGCTGCTCACAGCGCAGCTCAGCACTGCCGGACCCAGCACCTGCACAGCACCCATTTACAGCCCACAGTGAGAAGGTTAAATATCCTCCTCGTGGGAGCCAAAGGAAACTACATTTCCTTCCGGGCGAGCTTCCCATCAATCCAGCAGCTGAGTAGTGCCTGGGAGTTAAGAGAGAGCACAGAAAACTTCAGCCCCAGGGGAAGGCTCCGAGGGACAAGCAGCCATGTTTCCTGGTGAGCAGTGGGAGGAGAGGGGACGTGGCAGTGCCCTGGTAGCAGCCCCCAGCTCATCCAGCTCAGTACCATGCTCTACAGGTGGCCGCACACAGCAGATGCAGCAAGGTGGGGACAGCGGAGAGGAAATGGCAGCAGATATCCAGAGGATGACCCACAGCCAGCGCAGGCAGACATGCTCTCAGGATGGTTTAGCATTTACTGTCACACCCATCCAGCTGGGGGATGTCTGGGGACAAGGCTGTGGCCACCACAGCTCCAAGCCTGGGGGTGGAAGCTGCTGCGATCCATTCCCAGCTGCTGGACATCAGGCAGGGACCGGTTCCATGTGGGAGGTCAGTGCCTGGATAACCATTTCCAGACCACAGCGGCTGGAGATGCGGAATGCGTGGATTTACACGCACACATACACGGGCTTATGCAGGGCAGGATGAGCATTTCAAAGGTCACTTTGTGGTACAGAGCTCCGGGGAGGTTTGGCCCAGCAGGACAAGGAACTAGCGACCGGGAAGGTGAAGTCTGCAAAGAGGGCACCCAGCTATGGCTGGGGAAGGTCACTGCAAGGGAAGAGATGCCACAGCGTAACCTCCTCTTCCCGCAAGGCACTAACCTTCCCAGAAACACCACAGCCGGGAAAACAACCTTTCCCAAACAGCTGCGAGAGGAAGGCAGCCCCGTGGGGATCTCCCTGCTCCTTGTAAACAGCTCCTTGCTGCGGGCCCTGAGGAAAACACAGCCCACAGCTCGGAGACCTGGTCTAAAACAGGTACCAAAAGTGTGCTACGCACGGAGGAGAGTCAGGTGAGCAGCGCCCCAGAAGATCCTGCCACCCGCCTCCAGAAGGATTCCTTTAGTGTTCAATCAGGAGCGGAACATTGCATGGTGAGATGCTGCCAGAAACCAGCAGCAACCCTCAAACGAAAAACACCCCGAAATCAGAACCAGCAAAGCGTTCCTCAAGCCCAGAGAGGCGCCGTCTCTGCTCAGAAACCCCTTGCCAGGATCGCTGCCTGCTCTGAGAGAAGTCATCACCGTCACACCCCAAAAGAAGAGTCTAAACACAGGCAGGCAGTGCTGGGGATGTGCTGCTGGAGGAGGGGATGGCCGACTCCACCTGGCCGGTGGGTCAGAGCAAGGACGTAGCAGAGGTGGGGAAGGAGTCCCGGGCCCCTCCACCCCACACACCATACCAGCAGTGCAGGGCAGCAGTCTGCAGGGGCGACAGGAGACCTTAATTCCGCAAGGCAGCCAACCTAGAAGGGAGAACATGAGAGGGAACAGATGTGAGAGCCGCAGGAAACAGCCGTGACTCAGAAGGACCCTTCAGCCAACACACGCAGAGAACATCTCTGCCCCAAAACCTCCCTTCTGCAGCAGAGGTGCAAGAAATTCTGTACTGGAGCACATGGCTGTGGCTGCCTGAGGTTAACTTGGAGTGTCTGCCATCAACACAGGCAGGGTACTGCAGAGGAGGGGTTCCTGGCTTCTCTTTTGGTTGCCTCGCCACTGCAGCCCACCTGGTCCCTTTCCCAGGGCCATCCCCAGCTCCCACGGCAGCACACCACAGCCTTGGGGCCGTCCCCAGACGGACCCCGATGGCAGCTGCGTGGGGAGCAGCAGGGAGGGACCGGGGAGAGGAAGCTTATCAGCTTCTCCTGGGGCAGTTCCAGGGAGACAGCCTGTTCCCGGAGCTGTTTGAAGGTCAGCGCCAAGCGTTCCCAGAGCAGCAGCAGCTGCGTGAGGGCGAGCACAGAGCAGGGGGAGACTGTTCTGCACCTCATCGACAAGAGCTTGCTGGTGAGTGCCAGAAGCCACCCCCGTCGCCAGGCCCAAAGCGGTCCCAGATCCCCAAACAGCCACCTCGCCTGCCTGCCCAGGGTACCACGGGGACTGCCGGGCTGCGGCTTGCCTGAGCGTGAGAGAGGGGGCTCAGCACCCACTCGGCCTGCTGTGATGGGCTAACTCACGCTCTTCATATTGGTGAGGGATCCCTGGGAAGGATTCAAACTGCCTCGACACAAGGCAAAGGACGCAGGAGAGAACAAACCTCCGCGACAGCTGGTCTTCCTGGGTGCGGACTGAGCTCTCCCCGACTGCCGAAGCTCCCTCGGGGAGCTGGTTGAGCTGGTCCATGATCTCCAGGCCGTTCTCCTCTGCGATCTGGACGATGAGGCTGTCCACCTGCTCCTGCGGCGTGGTCAGCGTGGTAGCGGAGCTCATGGAGTCCTCCATGACCTGTGACAAGAGACGGCGTGTCACCCTGCCCCACAAGCAAAGCCACCCACCCCCTTAGCCAGAGCAGCCTCCAAAGCCTCAGGCCTGACAGCAGGGCTACAGCAAAAGGGCACAAGGTCTGGTTCTTCCCCAGACCCCCTCTGAGCAACGACTAGCTATGACACAGGGAGAGTCACCCTCCCTCTTCTCCCTGACTGCCACATTTGCCTCTTTGCACGGCAAGCTCCTTCCCCATCAGGTAGCAGAGCTGTGTCTTTCCCAATGTCTCTCATATACTTCAAATATAGAGAACACAACTATGCGAACAGCTCAGGGGGTTTCCCACACTGGAGGCTGGAGTCCCCGAGGGGAAAGAGCACTGCTGCAGAAGCCTGAGTTACAGCTGGGACCCGGCTCTCTCCCGGGAGGCAGCACGTTACGGTTCAGAGACAAACCCACCCTCCTGAACCAAGCAGCTTCCAGCCCTCCCAGACCCTGCAGAGGCCACCGGCACTTACCGACGTATGAACATCCAAATTCTGAACCTGCTGCTCAAATTTATCCATCACCGCAGACACCTTCTGCAGGTCCATGGAGCTCAGAGCCTTGTCCAAGGCCTTGGTCACCTGGGCCATGTTTTTCGTCACCTGCAAAAGCAGATTGCTTCACCAGTGCTCCCCAAAAGCAAGGTACACCACTGCTGAGAGTAAAACCCAGGCCACTGAGAGAAAAGCCAGCATTTCTGATGGTCACAGCAGCACTACGAGGCAGGACAGGCTCTGCCTGCTCACCAGACGCTGCAGATGGATCTCTGCAGGTTCAGGCTGGCCACAGGTTTCTCCAGCCACGTTCAGTCACTGAAGACCTCAGGCAGCATTCCTGACAGGACAGGTCCCAGCCCAACCCCCTCATACGCACCATGAGGCAAGAGGCTCCCGGCATGAGCCTCTCCCTATGTGCAGCCACGGGTTAAGGTTATAATCTGAGCCCCCAGTGAAGCAGACCTGCTGTGAGGCCATCCCACATGGGCTCTTCACAGGCTGCACCGGAGCCAGGGGGTCTGAGCTAACCACAAAGCATGGTAGGACTCCTTCCAGGGACATGGAAGTCCAAAGTGGTTCAAGGCAGCGAGAGGGGAAGAGCCAACGTTCACTCTTTGCAGGGCACAGACTGGTCTCAAAGCCCCATATCATTGCAGAGGTTCTTACCCCCTTCATCGTCACTGCTGTCTGGACCTTGGAGGCCACCGCATCCACCCGGGAAGACATACGGAGCCAGTTAAGCCCCTCATTCTTCTTGCGGATGGCATTCTCCGCATAGACACGAGCGCACTCCACATTCTTCTGCTGAAGGGCCTGGAAAGGCAAAGGGCAACTGCTTGCACAGATAATCCACCACAGATTTTATAAACAAGAGTGGTCTGTTTCTGCCTGGCAGGTTTCCAGCAGGAAACAGCCCTCCTGTGACCCTCAAAATGCTGAGCACGCCCTTGAACGGGAATTAAATCCCTCTCAGCGTTCCAGGGATGCACCACATCCACCGGACAGATTCAGGAACTGACAGCGAGACTCAAAACATTTGGAGGTGGAGCTGGCACACGCAGTGAGGCCTGTAGAGGGGAACCCACCCCCTTCCCCAGTGCCTTGGTGGAACACGGCAGGAGGCAGGATCCACAGCCACCCAGCACAGGGCGAGCTCCCACCCACCTTTTTGACTTTGGCTTGCTCGGCTTTGGAGTCTTTCTCAGCTTTTTTGGCGAGCTTCTCCAGCTGCTTCGCTGTGAACTGCGGAGAAAACAAAGGGTTAGTGCCAGGATAGGGCAGCGCAGAACCAGGGACTGGTGTAAGCAGAGCCCCCAGCTGCCTCCCACCCCCCAGCAACGCCGGCCACGGCTGCCCCAACCCTCTGGCTGCGGGATG
>NW_009649576.1:237468-238345 GCF_000708025.1 Charadrius vociferus
GGGGGCGGCGCCCCTGCGCCGGCGGCCATGCAGGCTCCCCCCTTACCGGGGCGGGCTGGGAGCAGGGAGGAAGCTGGGCAGCGTGCGGTGCCTGCAGACGCGGCTGGGTGCCGCTTTTGGGGGGGACAGGGAGGCTCCTCGGTGGGGGCAGTGACAGGGACAGCGTGCTGGCACCGGGCTGGGGGCAGGAGGTACCAGAGGAGCCGTCTCTGTCCTGGCCGCGCCGATGTGCCTGTGGTGCTTTGGAAGCACTGGTTTGCTCCATAAGCACCGGAGCAGCACCACAGTCTTCCCAATGACAAGGAGAGGTGTAGCTTAATCGGTTTGTCTGCCATCGAGGTTGTGTGTCCCTGGGAATGTTGGTGAGAAACCACTGAGGGCTGCCCCAGAGCTGGCACTCCCCTGTGACTTGGCTCTTTGGTTCCAGCTGGGAAGATGCCGGAGCGTGAAGGAGTTTGAGAAGCTGAATCGGATTGGAGAGGGCACCTATGGCATAGTGTGTAAGTGCGGCGCTGGCTGTCCTCTCCGACCCTGCAGCAGAGCCAGTTCCTGGTCAGAAGGAGGGGCTGCAGCCCATCTGCCTGCATCCTGGTAGCAGGAGTGTGTTGGGGGCCAAGGCTGGGAGGGTGGGGGGTGTCAAGGCTGGGAGGAGGCTCATCAACACAGGGGTCCCACTGTCTCACAATAAAACCAGTGTATGTCTTCTAGGGCTGACTGCATGTCCTGTGCTGCTCTTTCAGACCGGGCCCGGGACACCCTGACAGATGAGACTGTGGCATTGAAGAAGGTGCGGATGGACAACGAGAAAGATGGTAATGGAGGAGCAGGGGTGACTCCTATGATGGGCAGAAGCATTCCCGGCTCCTGCTTGAGACAG
>NW_009649576.1:238641-241373 GCF_000708025.1 Charadrius vociferus
TGAGACAGTCGTGCATCATGGCTGTTGCTTTCTGCAGTAATGCCCATTAGCAGCCTGCGAGAGATCACCCTGCTCCTGCAGCTTCGGCACCCCAACATTGTGGAGCTGAAGGATGTGGTTGTAGGGAACCATCTGGAGAGGTGAGAGTCTCCCCTCTGCCCTCTCCCCCTTCCCTCTCTGCCTTTTTGACCCTTCTCGGTTCCCTGAGCTGCCTTTTATGGCACAGACCTGCGCTGTGAGTGCTGGGACACCAGAGAGGTGTCCCAGGGGAAGCTCCTGACTGTGCCTTGTCTATGACAGTATTTTCCTGGTGATGGGCTACTGCGAGCAGGACCTAGCCAGCCTTCTTGAGAACATGCAGACACCTTTTTCAGAGGCTCAGGTAAGTTGGGCTAAGCTTTAGGTATGTTACTCCTGAGAGGGTGCTGCCACTCCAGACAGAACATGTTGGCCACCAGCATGGACTCCCCAGACACTGTGATCCCTGAACCTTGTGTTGGGCTTCAGCAGGGCCGGGGAGCACCAGGTGAACCAGCATTCCTGGGGAGCCTGCGCTTAGCTGGCTCTTGCAGGACATTCCAGGGACTTTCCAGGTTGGGTTTTGGGCTGGAGCAAACTGGCAGAGAAACGGAGCTGGGAACAATGTGCCCCCAGACAGCCTATGAGCTACTCTGGCAGGACACGGGGACTGACACACCGCAGAGCAGTGACAGACGTGGCAGACTGCAGGGCACCCGAGTGGGTTTAACCTCTGGGGGTTTGCCTAGCTGATGCTGCTCTCACAGAGGTCGGTGTTCCTATTCTCTGTCTCCAGGTGAAGTGTATCATCCTGCAAGTCCTCAAGGGCCTGCAGTACCTTCATGAGAACTACATCATCCACAGGTGGGAGCAGCAGGACGGATGTGGTGGGAAAGGGGACATGGGGAGAAGGGGCTGATGGGAGGGAGCCTGATGATCTTCAAACCCTGGTGTGATTCTTCACCGTTCATGTCCTGTGGGCAAGGAGCATGGTGTGGAGTACCTCTGGGCAAATCAGTGGCTCTGTATGGGAGCCCTGGTGGGGCAGGGAGGCCACCGAATGATGAGATCAGCTTCTCTTTGTGATTGCTCAGCTTTGGGGCTCTGCAGCTGCCCGCAAACCCTGGGGGAGCACAGGTACAGGAGGAGCTATTGTCTGAAGGATGGTGCTGACCAGCCACTCTCTGTTCCTTGGCAGGGACCTGAAGGTGTCCAACCTGCTCATGACTGACAAAGGCTGCGTGAAGATAGGTGAGCCCCTGGCAGCCACCACGGATGTGCCTGCAGCTCTCCCTCCGCACCATGACACAGTCGGAGCGAGGAGCTTGCCTCTCTCCTGATCTCAAGTCTCTGTTACAGCCGATTTTGGACTAGCACGCTCCTATGGGATGCCATCAAAGCCGATGACCCCCAAAGTCGTCACGCTGTGGTGAGTGGTCAGTGTGGGGGGCTGTGCTGGCTGGGAGTGATGCAGGTGAGTCCTCGTAGTGCAGCAGGGGGCTTCCTTAGCACTGGCTCCACCACAGACCCCCTGAGACAGTGCTGTCCCCTGCACAGGTACCGAGCGCCCGAGCTGCTGCTGGGAATGACAACCCAGACCACCAGCATCGACATGTGGTAAGGGGTAGGACAGGAGGGGGTCTAGGGGCTGCAAACCTGCAAGGGGGGGTGTCAATGGACGGGCTTCTCTTGCTCCTGGTGACTCTTGCACCTCCTCTGCTCCGCAGGGCCATGGGCTGCATCCTTGCCGAGCTGCTGGCCCACAAGCCATTGCTGCCAGGTACCTCGGAGATCCACCAGATTGACCTCATTGTGCAGCTCCTGGGGACGCCCAATGAAAACATCTGGCCGGTGAGAGCAGTCCCTTGTTTGCTGCCTGCTCTCCCTGCCTCTGCCTCACGCTCTGTCCCCTTCAGGGTTTCTCCAAGCTGCCCCTGGTGAGTCAGTACACCCTGCGGAAGCAGCCCTACAACAACCTCAAGCACAAGTTCCCCTGGCTGTCGGAGGCCGGCCTGCGGCTGCTCAACTTCCTCTTCATGTATGATCCCAAGAAGCGGTAAGAGCCCTCGGCAGCTCTGCGTGGGCAGGACCAGGGGCGGAAACCTGCTGGAGGATGGGGCTGCCTGCGTCGCGCTGTCCCCGTGACAGGGCTGTCCCCAGAGCTGGGGGAAGGTCAGTGCCTTCATGGGGGTGCCTGCTACAACCCCTCATCCTCACAGGGCGACAGCAAAAGACTGCCTGGAGAGCTCCTACTTCAAGGAGAAGCCCCTGCGTAAGTAAACCCCACCACGGGGCAGGGCTGGGGTGCTCTGAGCCCTGCTGACCCCTCTCTCTGCCCCACAGCCTGCGAGCCGGAGCTCATGCCCACCTTCCCCCACCACCGCAACAAGCGGGCGGCCACCACCAGCGCAGGGACAGAGAGCCAGGCGAAGCGCAGCAAGCCCTGAGCCCTGGTCCAGGGGAGGAGTCATGGCGCACACCAGCTAGGGCAGCTTTCCTTGGCGGAACAGCACCAGCACTGCAGGCTCCATCCCCTCCCAGGACAGCTCCCAAATTTACTTCCCGTCCCCGCACCGGCATGGGGACTGCCCAGCTGCAGCAGGGGAGTGCTGTGACCCACCCCCCATTACGCATTTTCTGCCCTGGACCTGGGCAGGGTCCAGCGCAGCACTGGGTAAACGCAGCACCAGGGGCAGGACAGAGGAGAGGCTGGG
>NW_009649576.1:241520-242021 GCF_000708025.1 Charadrius vociferus
AAGTTCCCGCGCCCCCAGCGGGGCTGGAAGAAGCCGCAGCTCTGTCCTGCTTCCCTTGTGCCACACGTCCAGGCTGAGGACACCCCCTGGGCTCTGCCTCCCAAAACTGACTTTTAGAGGAGCCTGCCCCCCCAGTCTCCTGGGAGATTGTGGCATTGGACAGCACTGCAAGCCATGTCCCTTCCCCGCCCCCCCGGCAGGGCAGGAGCAGACCACCACACTGCCAGGCAGCCACACTTTACTGAGATGCACGGAGCCGTTTACAGCAGGAGCGCCGGGGCTGGAGCAGGAGCACGTCCTCCAGAGCCCGGCAGGTTCCTACCACCCCGGGGGTGAAGCAGAGCACGGCACAGGCCCCACTACCTCCCAGTGGAGCAAGTTCGGTGTCCCTCAGGCTGAGCATGACTGTCCCCATGCAGCAGAACCTTAGGGGTGCTAGCACCAGGGGCTAGAGCCGTCGGCCAGCAGCATGTCCACCTCTGTCCGTTGCAGCCAAAGCCC
>NW_009649576.1:242044-242489 GCF_000708025.1 Charadrius vociferus
GCCGCGCGCCCCGGCGCAGGCAGGAGTGCAGCTGGTAGCAGGGCAGTTCAGGGGCTTCCTGGGGGGCAGCAGGGGGCAAATCCTGGGTCTCCCCCGGTACCTGGGGGCTGCCATTCCCCACAGCTAAAGCTGAGAGGGTGCTGCTGGCCCCGCCAAGCTCTTGCTCCACGAAGAGGCAAGAGGAGGAAGTATCCGGGTCGGGGTTGCCCATGGAGGGCACTGGCTCCTGTCCACACCTGCTGTCTCCGCAGCGGTCCCAGCCCCTCCTGGGCACGTCCTGAGCACCCCGCGGGCTGCCAGGGTCCCTCCACAGCGCCGGGGTGGCTGTGTCCTCTCCCCCTGTGTCCTCACAGCTGGCTGGCATCTCCTGGTAGAGGTCCACATTGTCACCACAGTTGGCAGCCACCTCTCGCTGCTGCAGCATCTCCACGCAGGCCTCCACGTC
>NW_009649576.1:246968-248014 GCF_000708025.1 Charadrius vociferus
CACCCCACCCCAGCATCCCCCCCCCCACCGCCCCGGCACAACCCGCTGCCCCAGCACAGCCACGGCAGCACGGGGATCAGGATCAGCCCTTCTCCCACCTCCACCCCACCGATCAGCCGGGAGCAGGACAGGACCGGGACCCCAGAAGCCTGTGTGGGATCGGTGCAGCCCAGGGACAGAGTGGCGGGTGGGCCTCTCCCGGGGCCCGGTATGGCCGCAGGACCAGCCCCCAGAGCTCTCCACCACCATGAAGGATACAGTCTCCTCCCGGGCTTTGGCGATCACCAGGTTCTCCATCATCTGTCGCTGCAGGGACAGCGTCTATAAAGCAGGCAGCGTGTTGGGGACACCTGCCCAAAAACTCACAGCCACCAGTGCGCCAGGCACAGACCAGGGGGTCCCCCAGACAGAGCAGGGAGCCTCTCCCTTCCCAGCCCGCCGGCAGCAGCCTTCCCTCCCCGGCCTCCCACCCAGCAGGGCTCCCCACTTGCCAGGGAGGTCTTCTGCAGGGCCTGGCTGGGGTTCAGCCGTGCCACCCGCGCCTCGTAGGCAGCCTTCAGCTTCTGGTTCTGCAGAGACGCCTCCTCCAGGGGTGTCAGCTCCCTGCCGGGAACCAGCCCTCAGCACCCACCGCGGGGCACGGTGACACGACCCGGGGTCCCTTCCCTGCCGTGCCCCCCACCTGGGACCACATCAGCCCCCCACCCCTCATGTCCGAGCCCACGTACTTCCGCGCGCTCTGCGCCTCGGCGATCTGCAGCTTCTGGAAGATCTCCGGGGGCAGGAAGGGAGAGAGCTTCCCCCCCTCATCTGAGAAGACCCGGCGGTGCCTGGGGAGGGGAGCAGGGCCCCCGCTCCGCTCCTGCAGCGCCGGTTTAGCCTGGGTTTTCCCTGGGGAGGGACGGACAGGTCCGCGGGCCCCCCCACGGCCACCAGCCTGGCCCCTGGTTGGGCGTCCGGCTGCCCAAAACGGGACCCCACGACCCCCTCGCTCACCCAGCGCCGCTGCGATGGACTTGACTCTCTCCAGGCACTGCTCCGCGCTG